>NW_006294243.1:3719383-3726250 GCF_000327345.1 Myotis davidii | reverse complement strand
CAATTTCTTACGTGTTAATAATTTAAACATAACCATTATACAACTAACAAAATTTGGAATATATTTTTCTTATAATCTCTTTAATGTCACTTAATCCATTTACTTTTTTTTTTAAATCTTCACCCATGATATTTTTCCATTGAATTTTAGAGAGAGTGAAGGGAAAGGGAGAGACACACTGATTGGTTGCCTCCTGCACATGCTTTGATAGGGACTGGGGATCAAGCCAGCAACTGAGGTACATGCCCTTGACTGGAATCGAACCTGGGACCCTTCAGTCGACGGGCTAATGCTCTATCCACTGAGAAAAACAGGCTGCAGCTTAATTCATTTACTTTTAATCTATATGTGTCTTTATATTTAAAGTAGGTTTTGTTTTTTATTCACCCTCATAATCTGTCTTTTAATTGGTGCATTTATGCCACTGACTTTCAGAGTGCTTACTGATAGAGTTACTACCATATCAGGTGGCTTCTGGGGCTTCTGGGGCCGGCCTACCCTGGCAGCTGGTGGCTAGAGCTGTCCCGCCCTGCCTGGAGTATGCAAATTAGCCGCCATCTTTCTTTGTGGTTAATTTGCATATCACACTGATTAGCCAATGGGAGGCATAGCAAAGGTACGGTCAATTACAATGTTTGTCTATTATTAGATAGGATAGATATTTCCCTAATGGGTAGACTTTAAACTAAGTGTTTCTGAAGATATAAATCAATTATATATTTCAGGAATATTCTTAGAGACATTTAATCATATTTATTTAATCAAATATTCTTGGAAACAGATCACCAAAGGTGTCCTAAAACCTCAAACACAATTACAGAGGCTAAGTTACCTTAAGTATGTCCCTTATAGAAGATCAGGGGGCTTATTTTCTGCACTCTGAGGGTTTATCATAAATAGAGACATAATCAAGTAATCTCTGGACACTAAACCCTATTCACATAATTCATTAAAATTAGATACAACTATAGTTTAATTTTTTAAAAATTTCACTTTTTTTCACCTTTGTTTAAAGATATAAATAGAAATTCTGAGTTATAATAGAGTAATGGTGAAACAAAATTTCTTAAACTTCTTTATTGCATTAAAATGACTTAATGTTGTGATTGAAAGCATTTATCTCTTTTCCTTCCTATTGAAAGTTATATACTTCATGCCTGGCTGGTGTGGCTAAGTGGTTAAGTGTTGACATATAAACTAAGGGGTCACAGTTCAATTTCCAGTCATGACATATGCCCAGGTTGTGGGCTCAATACCCTGTGCGTGTGTGTGTGGGGGGGGAGGGGGGGATGCAGGAGGCAGCCAATCAATGATTCTCTCTCATCATTGATGTTCCTATATCTCTCTCCCTCTTTCTTCCTCTCTGAAATAAATAAAAATTGAAAAAATAAAGTACATACTTCATGAAAGCCTTACAGTATTTTTTATATTCACTTCAAATTGTATTAGAAACTGGTAATTTATGATTTCTTCAAACTGATGACATATTTTTTGCTACCTGTAAGAATTAGTCACTTCCAATGATGATCCTGTCAACCCATTCTATTCTGTAATTCATAAAATAATATTATGTATCTTGCTTGTAGAAAGCTCTACTTTAAAATTATATTTTTAGCTATATACATTTACAGCCAGATTTTTTTATGGGGCATCCACCATATCAAGTATAGTCCAGCCACTGCTGGTGAATACAGTCATCATTATTCCCACCCTACAGCCCTGGCATTTTTTCTCTTTAGTGGAATAAATTTGAAACCCAGATGAATAACCCAGTCAATACTCCACATAATTATTTTTAAAAACACATTTCTTGTTAAGCACAGATTTTATAAGATTTAGTTTATAAGTTTTAATAAACAGGGTTCTCATTATTAACTACCATTTTCAAAACAAGTGAGACATGAAGAGCTCTTTTACAATCTTAGCAGATACAGATTATTGCTTCCTCTTTTTGCCTATTCAGACACAGGGTGTGTTAAAGTGTACCCTATTGAATGGTCTCTGGTAGTTCATCATCACTTGGTGGTTCCTTTAACCATAGTCTCACCTTTGTGTACATTGCAACACTGAACCTCCCAGGTGTCCAATGTTGCTTTCAAATACCTGTAATACACATAATAATTCCCAGCATAAACAAGATAAATTAGCTTTGTATACTTTAAATAATTCTCCTCTTTGAAATATTGGTATAGCTTAGAAAGTTTCTCTTTGATGCCACAGTTGTATAGGTCAATTTTTCTCTATGTCTAAAAATATGATTAGACTAGAAATACCATTGTGTATATTTTTGTGGATGGAATATTCAACATCAAGGCTGTAACTAGTGCTATAATTTGTACTGTTTAATAATAAAAGATTCAGCTAACATTCTTATCTCACATGTTTTACATTTTTGTTCCTGTGAAATAGGTTTGTGAATAAAATTTTCTGAATATCTTATGTCAGAAAAATACCATTTTAACCCAAAACATAGAGGCAATGGAACAGGCTGACATACCTCAATGTGGGGTTGGAGGGACGAAAAGAGAGAAACTGAAGAACCTATATACTTATATGCAAAACCCATGGACACAGGCAATAGGGTAGTAAAGACCTGGTGTGGTAGGGGAAGCAGGGGGCTTGAGGGGTGGAAATGGGAGATATCTGTAATTCTATCAACAATAACAATATATTAAAAAGAAAAGAATAATATAATTTTACATTTTATAGGGCTTTACCTTATGCGGTGCTGGGGCATATGTTAAATTGTTATATTTTCAATACCTCTGGAAATGTATATTATTGTCTATAATTTCTGGGCATGAGAAAAGTTAGGAGGCCTGCCTTTTAATAACTGGTAGAAGTGGGACTCAAATAGAAATGCTGGTTTTGCTTCCTACTATAACATGCTATGATTTCCCATTGAAACTTTTCTTGGATGTTGGCAGATGAACATTCAAATGAATGTTGGCTCTGAAGATATTAAGCTTACCTGAGGTGCAAGCTTTGTAGACTGTGAAGGCCACTTTGGGGGTTCTGTATAAAGGCAAACCAAAATTATCCTTGGGAGTGATTTTATGATGTCTGCTTCCTTAAGTAAATGCCAGTTATTTCTTGTGTCCTGAAAAGACACTAACGCTTCCAAATGTTCCTCCAAAGTTCAAATGACAAATGTATGCCATCTGCAAACTGCAATTAAGGACATTAAAATTTATCTAAAAGGTTACTTCTCACTTACTCTTAAGATGTAGAAAGCAGGGGAAAAAAAGAGTGTTCCTTCAAATTTAACAACAAGAAAGAGCCAGATAATATCAAAATAAAAACTTTCTTTGAACTAATCATACAGTTAAGGTTCTGAGATACTCAACTAGCCTTAGATAGACCTGTCTTTGCTCAGATGAGAAAATCAGCACAACTGTGATGCAATGTAACTAAACAAATATTAAGATTAAATTTTCGCCAAAACCGGTTTCGCTCAGTGGATAGAGCGTCGGCCTGTGGACTGAAAGTTCCCAGGTTCGATTCCGGGCAAGGGCATGTACCTGGGTTGCAGGCACATCCCCAGTGGGAGATGTGCAGGAGGCAGCTGATCGATGTTTCTCTCTCATCGATGTTTCTAACTCTCTATCTCTCTCCCTTCCTCTCTGTGAAAAATCAATAAAATATATTTTAAAAAAGATTAAATTTTCATTAATTGCTAAAGGCTAAATGTTGTCTTTCATGAGAGCTTAGGACCCCAGTGAGCCACAGACACAAGAGGAATTTGCACCACTCTTAGATTCTACTTCATGAACTTGCATTAGATACTCATAAGAAATACAGAGGGCAATATCGCTCAGTGGTACAGATCTGGGAGAGGAAAGTGCAGCTTGTGTAGAAATTACAGAAGCTGGGCTCATACCCTTCATCCTGAAAGCAAAACATACAAACAAACAAACAAACACAAACAAACAAACAAACAACAACAACA
This sequence comes from Myotis davidii, assembly GCF_000327345.1. Taxonomy (NCBI): domain Eukaryota; kingdom Metazoa; phylum Chordata; class Mammalia; order Chiroptera; family Vespertilionidae; genus Myotis; species Myotis davidii. Next base: position 3,722,301 of record NW_006294243.1, on the reverse strand, counting down.
ACAACAAAAACCTCTTAATCCCCTAGAGGGGAATGAATTGTAAGCCCTTTCTCTTTGTGGACACAGATGAAAACACTTGTTGCTGAGAGAAGGGTAACATGGGGTGGAGTGATATCAGAAAGCAGAGGCAGTCAGTTGCCCTGAGCCCAGATGATTAGTGACATTCCAACATTGCACAAGGGGCAGATCATTGAGAAAGACCCATGATACTCAGAGATACTAACATGCCTAAGACTGAGTCTAGACCAGGATACAGGACAAATGAAAACTGACTAGGAAGCTCTTCAAAATAAAGATCTAGAAGAAAGGACATGACAATTTCTAGGCATAAATACTGGGTACTTCAGTCTCTACTGCCCTACATATGCAGACAGTCTCTCAACTAAGGTGTTCACACGCACACACACACACACACACACACACACACACACATGCACATGCACACACGCACACGCACAAAACCCACTACCTAAAACCCATTTGAAAGAATCAAGTAAGCAATGGAGCTGACTTAAAATGGGCCCTAGATATTTGAACTACCAGATGAGGAGTTGACAATAACTATGATGAATATGTTAAAAGAACTAATTTTAAAAAGTAGATAATATGCATGAACAAAAAGAAAATATAGCACAGTTATGAAAAATACAAGAAATGTTAGAGGAAGTTCTCCAAACAGAATAAATATGACACCAAGTAGAAACTGGTATCCACTCAATGAAATCAAGCTTTCCAAAGTAGTTAAAAAGACGGTAAATATAAAAGGCATACTTTTATAGATGTAAAGGCCATGTGATTATTAACTCACTAAAAATACAGTAGTAAATCAAATCAAATATAGGGAAAATATTTCAAAATATGTGAGGGATGAATTGAGAATATACTATATTAAGGCTATCCCACTACATGTAAAATAGTATACAATTATTTAAAAATAAACTGTGATTAATCAAATTGAGTATTGTGAACTCTAGAAAAACTAAAATATATAAAAATTGGTATAATAATAATAGTATAGTTGAGATAAAATAAAAATTAAAAAAAAATAATTCATTCAAAGGCAAAAAGGAAGAGAGGCACTCTTTATCATATTCCCAACTCACAGAGAAGCAACAAACTGGAATCTTATAAAAGGTAAAACAAAACATTTCAAAAGAGGAGAAATTCATCAAAAAAATTTAAAAGGAGATATAATCAAAATGATTTCTGGAGTGTTTCAGTTGTTAGCCAAGCAAGAAATCCTATCCATCCAGGGACCTGTTAGTGACCTTTAGCATGCTCTCCCTGAGACCAGGAAAGAGACACACCCATCTTCACAGCTAGTAAGAAACCCACCATCTGCATACCCTGAAGCAGATCCTGGTCCCAATGCCAGCCCTACTGACCATGGTTCTGGAAGTAGCCCTTTCCCCTCAAAAATCATCCAGACTTACCCAAGCCCCTGGTAACATGGCCCCAACTACAGAATCCACTGTGGGCCACCAACTATATGATCCAGCTCTAACCTGCTCAACTACGATCCTGGAAATAATACTAACAGTCCAGGGACCTGGTACAGGCTTTTATCTGCTGAAACCAGTCTATGAAGACTAGAAGGTGTGTCTGTTCAGACATCAACCCAGGGTTCACAGAACACCAAGAATCAGGCAAACATGATTCCACCAAAGGAAACTAATAAATTCTAGCAACAAACCCTAAAGAAATATAGTCATACAAAAACAGCCAAAGAGAAGTTCTGAAACTGAAAGACACAATGACAGAACTGAAGAATTCAACAGAGAGCTTCAACATCTGGCATGATTATGTGGAAGAAGAAATCAGTGAACCTAAATGCAAGCAATTTGCAATTAGCCATTTAGAGGAATAAAAGAATTAAAAAGTGAGGCACACAGAACCTATAGGACACTATCAAGTGAACTATAATACACATAATGAAAGCCCCAATAAAATAAAGAGGGTCACAAAATTTATATAAAAAAAGCTAAAAATTCCCAATAGTGAGAGGACTGAAAGCAAATTAGCCTAATGAAGATATTCCTGGGATACATTATAATCAAATTGTCAAAGGTCAAAGACAAAGTTTTTTAAAGTAAAGAAAAGAAACTAGTAAACATTAAGGAACTTCCATATTCTTACCGAGAAATTTCTCAGCAAAAACCTTACATTCCAGGAGAGAGAGAGATGATATATTTAGTGCTCAAAGAAATAAACTGCCCAACAAGAATATCGTAGCCAGCCCTGCTGAAGTGACTCAGTTGTTAGAGTGGTTTCCAGTGCACAGCAAGGCTGCCTGATCAATTCCCAGTCAGTGCACATTCCTGGGTTGCGGGTTTGATCCACAGTCGGGCACATAAAGAAGGCAAACGATCGATGTTTCCCTCTCATGTCTCTTATTATGAATCATAATGTAAATATCTGATATGCAGGATGGTCTTAGGCGACTCCTGTGAAAGGGCTCTCTCTCCCTCTCTCTCTCTCCCTCCCTTTCTCCATCCCTCCCTCCCTTCCTTTCTCTAACCATGTCCTCAAGTGAGTCATATATATATGACTGAGTGGCCAGATTATTATGACCGCCTGACGTTTGTAGGCAAATTAGCCATACACTGCATCCTACGGGATATGGAAGCCAAAGGTCTGTTCGAACACCTTTGCTGTCTGCAGTTACCAAGATAAAACCTCTCCACTTCGCACAGGAATACAAGGATTGGACAGTTGAGCACTGGTAAAAAGTCATGTGGTCCGATGAATCATGTTTCCAGTTGCATCATGCAGATGGCAGAGTGAGAATTTGGTGGAAACAGCATGCACGCATGCACCCAACATGCATGAGTGTAACCCTTCAAGCTTGTGTGGGCAGTGTTATGGATTGGGGCATGTTTTTCTGGCATGATTTGGGGCCTTTAATTCATGTGGAACAA
>NW_006294243.1:3716362-3718284 GCF_000327345.1 Myotis davidii | reverse complement strand
TGCCTGCAGTGGAGGGGGGAGAGCCTCCCGGCACAGCCTCTGTGCTCACCAGCGGTGAGCCTGGCTTCTGGCTGAGCTGTGTTCCCCCTGTGGGAGCGCACTGCCCACCAGGGGTCAGTGCCTGCATTGAGCATCTGCCCCCTGGTGGTCAGTTTGTGTCATAGCCACCAGTCAGTCTTAGTCATTTTGCTGTTAGGGTCAATTTGCATATTACCCTTTTACTATATAGGATAGAGGCCTGGTGCACGGGTGGGGGCCAGCTGGTTTGCCCTAAAGGGTGTCCCGGATCAGGGTGGGGGGCCCACTTGGGTGCCTGGCCAGCCGGGATGAGGGGCTGATGGCTGTTTTCAGGCTGGCCTAGCCTACAACTGAAGCTGCCAGTCTCTCCTTTTTTCTTTTTTTTTTAATTCTGGTATTTATTTACCTTCTGCAATTGAAACTTTGTTGCGGCTCCAGCTCCGAGGCCGGCTGGCTGAAAGCAGGTATCTGGAGTTTGTTAGCTTCTATAATTGCAACATTTTTTCTTAGAGAACAGCTCAGAGGACGGCAAGGCAGGCAGGGAACCTTGGCTTCCTCCATCACTGGAGCAAGCAAGCTTCCTGTTCACTTCAGCTGCCTGGCTGCTGGCTGCCATCTTGGTTGGCAGTTAATTTTCATATCGCCCTGATTAGCCAATGGGAAGTGTGACGGAGGTATGGTCAATTACCATTCAAAGGCTGTTAAATAAATGCATTGTTTACCCATATCTTCAGAAAAAAATCACTTCTATTGTTGTGGTAAACAACCTGCTTCCCTATTTATAATGGTCTGGCCCTCTAGCAACTTCAGCATGAAATTATAGCTAATTTGCCTACAAATGTCAGGTGGTCATAATAATCTGGCCACTCAGTGTATATATCAAAGCTGTGGGACTGGGGAGGGGAGGATATGGAGGAAGATGTAGGGAGGATAAATGGTGATGGATGTAAACTTGTCTTGGTGTGGTGAACACACAATACAGTGTACAGATGATGTGCTGTAGAATTGTGCCTTGAAACCTGTATAATTTTCTTAACCAGTGTCACTTCAATAAGTTCATTAAAATCCATAAATACAAAGAAATTATTAAGGATTAAAAATATTCCAGAAAATATCTAAAAGTTGAAGGAGTTTATTATTACTAGACTTGCCTTACAAGACATGCTAGAAAGACTTCTTCAGGTTGAAAGGAAGGGGTGCTAAGTAACAATATAAAAACAAATGTACATCAGTTATGTCATTTACTAGATTCCACATATGAGCGAGATCAAGATCAGAGACATAGAAACATTGAACAGACTATTGAACCTCGGAGGGAAGGCAGGGGAGGATGGAAGGGGGAAGAGACCAACCAATAAACTCATATGCATATATGCGTAACTCATAGACACAGGCAATAGGGTGGTGAAGGCTTGGGGGCAGAGTGTGGGGGTGGGCTAGAAGGGGTCAATGAGGGGAAAAAAGGGGTCATATGTAATACTTTCAATAATAACACTTTTTTAATGTCTATGTCTAAATTCTTGATTTATTTAAAAAACAAATGTAAGTATAAAACTCACTGGTAAAGGTACATATATAATAAATTCAGAATATTCTAATACTGTAATAGTGCTGCATAAATCACCTTTATTCTAGTATAAGGGTTAAAATATAAAACATATTAAAAATAACTAAAGGTGAAATAATTTATTTATGGAAACATGGTAGAAAAATATGTAAAGCGTGACATAAAAGTATAAAATATAGGGAAACAAAAGTGTAAAGATTTTATGTGCAATTGAAATTAAGTTGCAATTAACAGAAATCAGACTGTTATAACTAAGATATTTTATATAAAACACATGGCAACCACAAAGAAGAAACCCACAGTAGATATCCAAAGAGCAAGAGAAAATAATAAAAGT
>NW_006294243.1:3695563-3716230 GCF_000327345.1 Myotis davidii | reverse complement strand
CAGGAGTTACTATACTGGTATCAGACAAAATAGATTTTCAGTGAAAATCACAGTGATAAAGAAGTAATTATAAAGGGGTCGATCATCAAGAGGCTATACAAATTGTCAATATATATGCACTCACCATCAGAGCACCTAAATATATTAAGCAAGTAAGAACAGAATGGAAGGAAGAAAAATATAGCAATAAAAGTAAGACACGAAAAATTTCTACTTTCTGGATAATATTCAGACAGGAAAACAATAAACAGCAGATTTAAAATAGCACCATAGACCAAATAGACCTAACTGACATTCCATCCAGCAGCAGCACATTCTTCTAAAGTGCACACAAAACATTCTCCAGGATAGATCATATGTTGGGGCCCAAACACAAATCTTAAAAAGTTAAGACTGCAATTATATCACCTACCCTTTCTGACAATAATGATCTGAAACTAGAAATCAATATCAGTAGAAAAATGGAAAAATGCGCATAATGTGATCATTACACAATACATTCCTGAGAAAGTAATGAATCAAAGAAATCAAAAGGGAAAGAAAAAAATACCTTGAAACAAACAAACAAACAAAAAAAATGGAAACACAACATGCCAAAACTTATACGATGCTGCAAAAACAGTTCTAAGAGAAAATGTTACAGTAATAAATGCCTAAATTATGAAACAGTAAAGACCACAAATAAACAACTCAATACTTCAATAAACTAGACAAAGAATAAACTAAGCCCAAAGTTATCAGAAGGAAAAACATGATAAATATTAGAGATGAGATTAATAAAATAAAAACTAGAAATGATCAACAAAGCTAAGAGTTGTTTTTTGGAAAGATACACAAAATTGACAAATCTTTAGATTAACCAAGAGAAATAAGGACTCAAATACATAAAACTGTAAATGAAAGAGAAGAAATAAATACATTACAACTGATATCACCAAAATACAAAGGATTAGAAGGAACTACTATTAAAAATATACACCAAAGAATGGGACAACGTAGAAGAAATGGAAAAATCCCTACAAACATACAAAACTGAATCATGAAGTAATAAAAAATAAGGACAGGCCAATTACAAGGAAGGATATTAAAGCAGTAATGGAAAATGTATCCCAACAAAGAAAACTCAAGACAAGATAGCTTCACATGTGAATTTTCCAACACTTGTAGAAAAAAATTAATGCCCATCCTTTTCAAATACTTCAAAAATATTGAAGAGGAAAAAAAACTCCTGAACTCATTTTATGAGGCCAGCATTACCCTCATACAAAAGCCAGTTAAAGACATTGCAAGAAAAGAAAATTAAAGGTCAATATTCCTGATAAATAGATACAAAAATCCTCAACAGAGTACTAGCAAACCAAATTCAAAAGCACATTGAAAGGATCACCTACTATGATCAAATGGAAATAAAACCTGAGATGCAAGGATGGCTCAACATATGTAAAATAATAAATGTAATACATCATGGTTACAGACCAAAGGATAAGAACCATGTGATCACCTAAATAGATGCAGAAAAATAATTTGACAACATTCAACATCCTTTTCTGATAAAAATGCTGAACAGATTAGATTGGGAAGGGATTTACCTTAACATATTAAAGGCAATATATGATAACCCACAGTTAGCATCATATTCCATGGTGAAAAGTTGAAATTTTTTTCTCCAAGATCAGGAGCAAGACAAAGGTTCTTATACATACCATTTCTATTCAACATATTATTGGAAGCCCTAGATAGAGTACTTAGGCAAGAAAAAGAAATAAAATGCATTCAAATCATAAAGGCAGGAACTAAATAATCTGATTACAGATAACAGGATTTTACACATAAAAAGTCCTAAAAACTCTACCAAAAAAAACTGTTAGAAGTGATCAGCAAAATCAGTAAAGTTGAAAGATACAAAATCAATATGCAAAAATCAGTTTTGTTTTTTATATGCTAGTGATGAAGTGTATAAAAAAAATACTCAAACAGCCTACCCTGCAGGGCTCAGTGGTTGAGCTTTGAGCTATGAACCAGGAGGTCACAGTTCCATTCCTGGTCAAGGCACATGCCCAGGTTGTGGGCTTGATCCCCAGTGTGGGATGTGCAAGAGGTAGCTGATAGATGATTCTCTCTCATCATTGATGTTTCTAGCTCTCTCTCCCTCTCCCTTCTTCTCTGATATCAATAAAAATATATTTTTAAAAATACTTAAAGAAAACCATTTCCAATAGTATCAAAAAGAATCTCTATATATAAAAGGCTAATATGCAAAGTGCCCCCTCGGGAATTTGACCCAAAGACCAAGAGTTTGACCAGGAGACCAGGTGTTCGATTGCTCGCTATGACGTGTGCTGATCACCAGGGGGTAGTGTGGAAGAAGGAAGGCCCTGGTGGGCAGCCAGAAGGCCTCTATTGGCTGGGCCTAGGTATCCTACTCATGCACAATTTTGTGCACCAGGCCTCTAGTAAAATAATAAGGAATAAATTGAACTGAGGAGGTGAAATATCTGTACACGGAAAACTATAAGACATTGATAAAAGAAATTGAAGAAGGAAATAAGAATAATACACCAAGTTCATAGATTGTAAGAATTATTGTTATTATTATTGTTTGTTTGTTTTTTGTTAATCTGCACCTGAAGATATTTTTCATTGATTTTATTTTTCATTGATTTTTAGAGAGACTGGAAGGGAAAGGGAGAGACAGAGAGAGTGAAACATCAATGTGAGAGGGACACATTGATTGACTGCCTCCTGCATGCATCCCCAGCTGGGGCCTGGGATTGAGCCTGCAACCAAGGTGCATGCCCTTGACCAGAATTGAACCTGCAACTGCAACCCTTCAGTCTGGGGGCCAACTCTCTATCCACTGAGCCAAATTACCCAGGGCAGGACTAATATTATTAAAATGTCTATAGTCCCCATGCAATTTACAGACTCAATGCAATCTCTGAAAACATCCAATGGCATTTTTAACAGAAATAGAAAAGAAAAATCCTGTTTGACAAGGGTGTTAGGAACACACTGTGGGGAAAGGATAGTCTAGTCAATAAATCATTTTGCACAAACTGTATGTAAAAGCACATAACCGCTCCTTTATATTGCACCACTTAGAAAATTTAAATTGCTATGGATTAGAATTAAATGTAAGACCTGAAACAGTAATACTCATAGAAAAAAATAAAAACATAGGGAAAAAGCTTAACATTGATTATGGCAATGCTATTTTTGGATATGACACCACAAGCACAAACAACAATAAGAAAAACAAGTAGGACTACCTTAAACTAAAAAGCTCCCGCTCAGTAAAAAGAAAGAAATCAACAAAATGAAAAATAAACCTCTGGAATGAGAGAAAATATTCACAGAGAATAAATAATATATAGCGTATATTATATATTAAAGAGTTAATGTCAAAAATATATAAGAAACTCATACCAATTATAGCAAATTTTTTTAGAGGATATGAATAGCCCTTTTTATTCAAAAGAAGATATACAATTGCCCAACAAGTACATGAATAGATAATTGCAGAATAATTCACAATATTCAAGACATGAAAATAATATCCATTGATAGAAATGCATAAAGAAAATATGACTACACTCTCTCACAGAAATATATATATATATAATTTTAATATTATTCAGCAAGAAAAAAAGATGGAACTCCTACTATTTGTGACAACATGGATGGACTTGAGGGCATTATGATCAGTGAAATAAACTAGACACAGAAAGACAAACACTGTATAATCTCATTTATATGTGGTATCTAAAAACATTGAACTCATAAGCAGAAAGAAGACTGGTGGTTACCACAGACTTAGGGGCAGAAAAAAAATTCGTAGATGCTGGTCAAAGGACACAAATGTTCAGTTATAGTATGTATAAGTTCAGGCAATCTAATGTACATTATGGCTGCATTGTGTATTGAAAAGTTGCTATGAGAGCAGAGTTTTAATATTCTCACTATAACAACAATAATAAAATGGAAATAATATAGGGTAAAGAATATGTTAAGTAACGTTATTGTGGTGAGCATTTCACAATATACATGTGTATGAAATCATCACATTGTATATCTTAAACTTATATAATGTCAATGATATCTCAATAAAGCTGGAAAAATAAACCATAAAATAAAAACTAATATTTGGCAACATAGATAAAACATAATTATAAGAATATCCTTAGCATTTTAACTATTCTTGCCGGTAACTGGCAATTTAAAAATATGACTCTTCTTAACAATCAAATAAATACAAAATAAAACCATTTTTGTACACATTATTTTAAATATTTAATACTGGTATGCTCTTGTGAACACAAACACTCTAACATATAATTGATATAAGGTTATTGGGTACAAACTTCCAGGTGGCAATGAATAATATACTCAATATTTAAGTAGTATCCATCCCTTTATGAGTCTTTAAAAACATTTTTATTGCAAAAATTTATCCTAAGGAAGTAATCAGAGTTCACAATATAGAGTGTCCCAAAAATGTATACACACACTTTGAATAATTATAAAGGCAGTGTTTATTAAAATACATTTAATTTTCAAAACTGAGCTATCAGCTATTAAAGTGTGTATACATTTTAGAGAGACACCCTGTATATATAGAAAGGATGTTTACTTGGCATTGTTTTATGTGTTGTTGTTTTTAATCCTTACCCGAGTATGTTTTTAATTATTTTTTTAAGAGACAGAGAAACATTGATGCCTTCTTCATTTGCCCCGACTGGGAACAACCTAGGTATGTCCCCTGATCGGCAATCAAACCTGCAACCTTTTGGTGTATGGGATGACACTCCAACCAACTGAGCCACCCAGCCAGAGCAGCACTTTTTAAATAAGATTAAGTTGATAATACCCCAAATTCATTTATATTAAAGTAGATGAATTCATCACACATAAGAGTCTATATTGAATACTAGTATTGTTGGAATGTTTCATGCTTTACTTTATATACATAAATTGCTTATTAAATTAGTGATATTGATACCAGGATGTGGTGTTAGGGTCTGAGTTCATTGTCTACCAATATTGAAAAATGAGTTCACGGGAAAGCGAAGCTAAAGCAAAGTTTATTGAGAGATATACAGACTTCCTCTAGCAGGGTGGGGACCCAAGTAGGTTTCCACCTAAGCACCCTGTTTAGGGGTATATATATGCCCTGCTGGCTTCTGATGGGTTCTTCCATGGAAACTCTTCATCTACCCACAGAGGAAGCTCTCTGTGAAGAGGTGTTGGTTCTTCCCTGCCCAGTTGGGTTGCCCCAGCAATTCCTGCCCAGCTAGGATTTTTCCCAGCTGGGTTGCCTTAGCAACTAGTCAGCAAGCTATATCCTGTTATTCTTGGACTTCCCTACTTTCATTCTCTCCCGTGATCCTTTCCCTATTTAACTGTCCCTCTTCTATCTCCTCAATATGAAGTGAAGATATTTTCATTTTTTTAGATTAAGAGCTCAATTTATTTAAAAATAAAATCTGTGCACAATAAACAAATGTTTAATAATTTAACAAAATAGGATAGAAGTAAAGTCAAAATGTTTACTCCATTATTCTGTCTTACAGTTTAAGAAAAGTATCCTATATTATAAGAGGTTAATATGAAAATTGTCCCCTCAACCGGGAGGTCGACCAGGAGGTGGGGCCAACCCGCCAACCACCTGCAGCCCCTCCCCCCAGCTTGCCCAGCCCAATCGGCTGACCCCACCTGTGCATGAATTTGTGCACAGGGCCTCTAGTTTAAGTATAAAAAAATTAAATGTAAGATTAAAATGAACTCTTCAGTATAAAGTAAGATAAAAAAATAAGAACAAGTGAATTGATCTACATTCAAGAAAGGTATGGGGAAAAGGGCCTCAAAATATATAAATTGTATGTCACAATTCCATTGCTTACATCACAAATGCCTGGAGGCCAACTACTTATCTTCCTCAGAGTTCATAATAGGGATTCAGATTCCATAGGGACGCTGAGGAAGCCCATTGGCCCTCCTAATTGTGGATGTGCAGTTTAATAGGCACAAAGGATGACAGAAGCCACACTAAGAATGCATGTCTATTGTGACATAAGCCTTTTCTTAATAGTCTAAATATTAACATTTCCAAAATACAAGGGGAACAATTTTTTGTAAAAAATGAATTTAATAAAATTAACCAAGTTTAATATAAAATATTACTTGATAGAATAAAAGAAAAAGCACTTGACAGTATTGGTGAGAAGGGATAACCTTTGCCTTCTATCTGGATTTAGTGGGAAAGATTCAAGTTTCTTACCATTGAGTATGACATCACCTGTAGGTTTTTTAGTCTTTATCATTCAGAGAAAGTTTCCTTTGATTCCAACTTGATTAAGAGTTTTTGCTGTGAATGGGTGTTGAATTTATCAAATGCTTTTTCTACATTTACTGATATGATCATGTGATTTTTCTAGTATAGTTCTTTTAATATGCTGGATTACCTTAATTCATTTTCAAATGTTGAATCTGCCTTGTATATCTGGAATGAATCACACTATTTCATGGTGTATAATTCTCTTTACTGTTGGATTCAATTTGCCAATATTTTGTTAAGGATTTCTGTAACTATCATCATGAGAGAAATTGTCTGCAGTTTTCTTATAATACCTTTTATGATTTTGGTATTTGAATAATTCTTGCCTTATATTACAAATAAGAAAGTGTTCTCTTTGTTTCTATCTTCTGGAAGAGATTTTACAAACAACTGTAATCATTTCTTCCTTAAATGTTCGAAATAATTCACTAGTGAACCCATCTGGACCTGGTCTTCCTTTTTAGGGAAGTTATTAATTAGCATTTAAATTTATTTAATAGACAAAGACCTATTCAAATTTCCCATTTCTTCTTCTGTGAGTTTTGGCAGCTTATATCTTGTCCATTTTATCCAGGTCATTAAATTTGTAGGCATAGAGTTGTTCGGAATATTCCTTTATTATATTTATTATGTATATAGGATATATATATCCCTTTTTTTATTTTTAATATTAACAATTTGTGTCTTGTCTCTCTTATTCTTAATTAGTCCAGCTAGACACTTACCAACCTAATAGCACTTTTCAACAAAATGTAATTTTATTGAATTACTTATTGAGTTTTTGTTTTCAATGACAGTAATTACTGACCTAATTCTGGTTATTTTTTTCTGCTTATTTTTTATTTAATTTCCCCTTCTTTTTCTTATTTCCTATGGTAAAAACTTAGATTATTGATTTATATATTTATTCTTTTTTAACATATGCATTCAATACCATAAATTGCCCTTTTGCTGTGCCGCACAAAATTTGATAATAATCTTTTCATTTTCAATTAGTTCAAACTCTTTTTTCCATTTCTCTTGAGGTTTATTCTTTGACCCATGTGTTATTTAAAAGTATATTATTTAATATTCACATATTTTAGGAATTTTTAGTTATCTTTGTGTTACTAATTTTTATTTAATTTCATTGTGGCCTAAAAGGAGCTATTGCATGATTTCTTTTCTTTCTTTCTTTTTTTTAATTTGTTAATGTGTGTTTTACACTATCCATCCTTTTTTGTATTCTGTCTACTTTCTATATTAGAGCCCCTAGCCTATTATAGTAATCATAGATCTTTTAATTCCTGGTCTGATAATTCTAATATATCTGCCATATTTACTTCCATTGCTTGCTTTGTATCCTATTTTTTTTTTTAATTTTGGTAAGCTTGTAATTTTTTATTGCTAGCTGTACATGATATACTAGGTAAAAGGAATCATTGGGAATTGTCCTTTAGAAACGTGGTGGAAAGGTGTGGAGAAAAGGGAAGTATTCTATAGTCTTATCATTAGATCTCAGTCTTATAGGGACTGTGCCTCAGAACTTTGAACTTCACAAACATTTCTCAGTTTTTATTTCCCCCTAGATTGGGTTGGAGTGGGTATTTCCCTCCCCCATGTTACCTATATATATAAAAGGCTAATATGCAAAGTGTCCCCTCAGGAGTTCGACTGGGAGTTTGATTGCTCACTTTGATGTGCACTGACCACCAGGAGATAGCACAAAATGAAGGAAGGTCCCAGCTGGCAGCTGGAAGGAAGGCCCTGGCCAGCAGCCGGAATGCCCCGATTGGCCCTGATCTCTGGCCAGGCCTAGAGACCCTACCCGTGGGCCTCTAGTTCTCTGATAATGCCCTAGCAGGTTAGCCTCCAGATAACTAGGTTCCCATGAAGACAAGCCTTATTAAGAAAAACGAAGAACTCTGATGTCTTTCAAAATAGTCCCTTTCCCTTCCCCCTGCCAGAAGCTTGACGGGATTTTTCTCATATATTTACTGCAAGAACCTCGTGGAGCTCTCAGAGGCAAATCTCAGCAAATGGCACTCCCTCCCTCTTCTCCATGATGAGTCCCCCTTGGAGTTTTTAACTTTCAGAGTTATTCACATTGAGCTTCTGGGAATTTATCAATTATATTTCGTTTTCCTACTCCTCCAGCACTAGGCCCCAAGGCTCTTTCTGCTAATGAGTCTTTTCTCTGATAGGACAGGGATCCCTGAATTTGCCTGACTTTCTCCCCGGTGTTGAGGGCCATGGTTTATCGTGTGTCCTCATCACTCTACAGATCCCAGAAGAATTGCTGATTTTCAGTCTGTTCAGCGTTTTAATTTTGTTGGAATCAAGTGACAACTTCCAAAGTCCTGAGACATGGAACCAGAATACAACAGTCATCAATATAGGCCTTTTTTAAATAAAATATTTAAATGTTTCATTATATAAAATCTAAGTTTTTTTTTCTTTTTCTAATTAAGCAACAGAACAAAAAAACTATTTTGAACATTACATCTCATGAAGAGTTAAGATAGAATTATCAAAATCAAATTTTGAAAAGTAACAGAATGGCAATTGCTTTATAAAGAAAGATATGTATATTGGTGCTTCCTACTTTCTAAATTTCTATGGAAATACCACTGACAGTACAGGTCGCCATCAACTGCATCTGGAAAGCCTTTCTGTAGTCACTCCTGTCATACTAAGTAAGCACTGAGCTCCTTCCATTCCGGGAGATAAAAAATCCCAGTGCAGAACATGAAATGCCTCAGCAGTGCTGAACTGATTAACTTTTTACTAGATTCACATCTGCCTTTAGCTAGGCACTTTGGTGAAATAAAAAAAAGACTTTTCATAACCTATATTATATTAAAACATGTTTTACAAATTTTCATGTCACAGTCAAAATCGGCCTTTGTTGAATTGGTTATAAAAGTTCAAAAGTGTTTGCATAATGAATTTTCAGTAAAATAACTAATCACAATCCCCCACCAATGAAATATAATTTTATGACTCAGAATATTCAAAATACCATATATTAAAGAATCATCATGCTGTTAGAAAGGCTAGACTAAATTAAGATATATTGCATTCCATTCCTGTTCTCAATAAACTAATAAAAGTTTGCTCAAAGATGATGTAATATTCCGTCTTCTGATTGAATTACATTTTTCTGGTTGACTCAAAACAAATGGGAAAGTAAGGAAGAATCTTAATTCTCTTAACAACAAAGCATGCTCAAGTCCATGAATTAAAAATGTATGTCTACCCTTCTTTTTACATTAGGGAGTTAAGGCATGCTGATAAAAGGTCTCCTAAAAATCTGTTGTAGGATCTAATGCTTTGTGAGAAAAATATGCACTTAAAGAATTTAGTGACACTAAACTTAATGAAAAATATACAATTCCCCCCCTTAATTTGGCTATTAAGGTCAACTACTTTGATAATTCATATTTCAAAGCAGCAATATTCTAAAAGGAAGGTTGATGAGGCTTCAATTTGAATGCAGCATTAATCTGAGTCAATTTTTTTTTTAACAACTAGGGCCTTGTGGTTTTTATTTTTCTTCCTTTCTGTTTTGGTTATCTTTAGTTGATACAACTTTCCATTTTCTGTATACCCAAGGTCTAGGATACACGCAGGGTAAGTGTAATGGCAGCTCTATACTCATTAAAACAGAAATGCCTTTTTCACCCACTATTTTATATTCAAGCCTTGATGGTCCCATTCTCCATTCCAGTTTAAATGTTGTAATCTGGTATGAAAAGGGACATTTGGTCTTTAAAGGAATTATGGGACAATTATATTAGGTGGAAGAAATACTATTTTTTTACCACCCTTTACTCTTCCCTCAAGGTTTATTTGTTTAAAAAATCAATCTCTGTGATGACATAGCCTGTTTGGCTCAGTGGATAGAGCATCGGCCTACAGACTGAAGGGTCCAAGGTTCAATTCTGGTCAAGGACACATGCCTGGTTTGCGGGCTCGATCCCCAGTAGGGGGCGTGGCCAGTGTGGGGCGTGTAGGAGGCATCCGATCAATGACTCTCTCATCATTGATGTTTCTATCTCACCCTCTCCCTTCCCCTCTGAAATCAATAAAAATATATTTGAAATAATAAAATAAAAAATTAATTAATCTGTGATATTTCCAACTACTCATCTGTAGTTTCTGATATATGGCACTAGATTTTGCTTGACTGAACTAACACCTGTAATTATAATTATCATCCAAGTAGAAGAGAACGCAGATTTGCAGCAAATTCTTTAAAATATATTGTGTTCTAAATTTATGAAGAATTTATTTTAGTACAAATGCTACCAAGTATTTGGTTTGTGCCAATGACAATGAAAATATTTAGACTAAGAAAATAAAATTAATTGTGTCGCCCCACATTCTTTTAATGTATTTGATTGTAAAATATACTATACTTGCACTGATAACCTGGGAGCTGACAGTATGAAGTCTTAGAGGCAAGGTAGTGAAGACAGAGGAAAACACAGAGGTCTTATTTCTAAATTATTTTCAGTCTTGAGTTGCAGCCAAGGATTTTGATTTTGTAAGCAATCACCTTACCAGATGTCTTGATATACCCCTGCCATGCCCTTGCTATTTCTTTTCTCCATGGCGCATGTGCTCACATGTAAATAATAGAGAGGGTACATTAAGACATGGGGTAAATTGAACAGGTTTATTTGGCACTGAGCAAACATCTGCTGTATAAATTCAAACTTAATCGCCATTATGAGCTTCCTGCACTAACTTATTGCAATCCATTTAGAAAATATCTACTGTCCTAAATGATGCTAATAGCACACAGAGAGACACACACACATTCATTAGAACTCAAGCCCTTAGTTTAAGAGGTCAGAATTCTGTGACACTGAGCTCCAAAGCAATTGCATTTCTCATCATTTCTGATCTCTGGGAGTAAGGTAGGGCTAAACAAAAATAACCTCAGAATGAGCTCAGGAGTGTCCCTTGAAGTATTTCCGAGCCCTCGGTGATTCTCCAGGAACCTCCTCCGTGAGTTCTGAGTTACAGTGGATGCCCCTTTTCAATGTCTAACTACTCTCTATCACACTGTAAGTAGTCCTTAATGATGTAGCATTTCAGGCAAGTGATATAAAAAATAACAAAGCAAGCGTCCTAGCTTCATTTAAAAGGAAACATGAAGACTCACCCTGGGTTTTTCAAATATAATCAAAATAGAATAGAGCCTCATCAGCCTGCAGACCAAAGGGTCCCTGGTTCGGTTCTGTCAAGGGCATGTACTCAATTGTAGGCTCCTCCCAGCCTGGGCCCTGATCAGGCTCATACAAGAGGCAACCAATCGATGTGCTTCTCTCACATAGATAATTCCCTCTGTCTTTCCCTCTCTGTTCCACTCTCTCTAAAAATCAACGGAAAAATATCCTTTGATGAGGATTTTAAAAAAAGATGATATTCTTATAACTTACATTAGATCTCACAGAATGTATTGTAAAAATCTCAGAAAAGGATCTTCCATCTCTCTGTAAATCCTGGCTTATCAAATCCTAATAGTTTGATGATAAACTATTTTGTTAAGTGGAAAAAATGTATTATAAAAAAGTAAAGATGAAATCTCATGGAAACAATAGAAAACTTCAGGTTCCAGTATTCTTCACTTTTTGTGAAATATAATTCAGTAAGTGTACATAGAGTATAGATTTCTTAACCTCAGAAATTGTGTCACAGAAATATGTATGTCTTGTGTGATTCCAATGTGTTCCCTACCAAATTACTTCTGTTACATTTCTGCTTAACTGCTCATCAGCTAATTACATAATTTGCTTCCCTGCTTAGTAAATTAAAATCCTAATTCTCCTTTTCATAGTGCATTCAGTCCAGATGAGTCAACATCTGTACCTAAAGAATAGCGACCATTCAGCAAGGATGCTGCTGTTTCTTAGGGGGAAATACTGAAAATGTCAGCAGGACTTAACACAGAGGTGAGCTCTACACTGTGAAGGTGAAAATAAGCCAAAAATGTTTAACTAAGTCTGTTGTACATAAAACACATTCCATGTTAACTCAGTATCTGTATGTTTTATATACTTTGTTAAAGGTTTGTCTTAGTTGCAGATAGCATTTTACTCTTCCTCACCAGGATAGTACCTCATCTTTACATACTAATTTTGAACTATAAAAGGTGTTTACCTTGATCTTCTGAATCTTATAGCACTTCTATGAAGCAGAAAAGGCCAGTATTAGTATCTTTAATTTATGCATATAAAAATTGAGACTCAGAATAGCTATTAGTTGGTGATACTGAATTTCAAGATGTCTTCTCATTCCCATACAATTTTATTTCCACAATATTATGACACCTTTAATACCCTATACTACATTTATATTTATCAAGGCCTGAGCCCCTTACTTTAGTTACTCTGACAACTGCATTCTGATTTTGCTGCTTTGAAGAGGGGAGTTTATTTATTTTAAAAATATTGTTTTATTGAATTGAGTGAAGAAGGGAGAGGGAGAGAGAGAGAGATAGAAACATTAATGATGAGAGAATCATTGATCAGCTGCATCCTGCATGCCCCCTAGTGGGGATCAAGTCTGCAACCCTGGCATGTGCCCTGACTGGGAATCGAACTGTGACCTCCTGGTTCATAGGTCAATGTTCAACCACTGAGCCATGCCAGCTGGACTAGAGGAGTTTATTTTAACCCTTTTTGGTCCAATGTCGAGGCTGACTCGACAGACCAGGCACTAGAAGCAGGTACAACTTCAAGGCTGAGGTCAACACCTCAAAACAGTTCAACATTCAATCCCATCAATTAATTTGGACCAGACTGTTTGAATTCCAAAAATAAAATTGGACTGCAAAGGGTTAAGACTAGAGGCCCAGTGCACAAAATCCTTGCATGGGTAGGGTCCTGAGGCCTGGCCCATGATCAGGGCTGATCAGGTTCCCAGCCTCCTGGCCTCCCCACCTCCTCCTTCCCTCGCTCCCTCAGCGCCCCACTGCCTCCGCTGGTTGCCCGCAATGTTCTGTTCCACCCCCTGGTGGTCAGCACACGTCATAGAGAGCGATTGAACTCCCAGTCTCCCTGTTGAACTCCTGAGGGGACAATTTGCATAGTAGCCTTTTATTATATAGGATAGGAGTTTGGTGGTAAAGGTGGAATATGTCAGATTACAAAATGAAATGAGAGAACACTCTAACCATAGAAATATGTAGCAAATGAGGGAGTTCTGCAAAACTAAACCCAGGTCATGTGGTGCTATCCTTTACTTTCCTCTCTGCCCTAAGAGCTAATTCTTTCTAATTTATTTTTAGGTGTTCAATCATCAGGTACTGAACCTTTCCCACTCTGAAACACTCAAACCCTGAATTCTTACACTTTCTCCCAACAATTACTTAAAATCAACTTCCCCTTCTCCCTTTTCTCCTCACAAATGCCCTCCAAATTGAGTAAAAGAAATTGCTCCAAGCTGCTGCAAGTTCCTTTGACCGTGTTTTCTGTTTTGTTTTGTTTTTCTTTCCTGATCTGGAAGGATGCATCCCTACATTCAAGTATCCAATTTTCCCTCTCTCAGACAGCACTTTTCAGATTGTTTCCTATAGGAGGATGAGCAGTGCTGACTTGCAGGGAATGATGGCGGCTCTCCACCAGGAGTGGGAGATGGACTTGCCCTACGGGTACTGGAAAGGGCACTAGAAGCAGTCTAATGTGGTAATGACTTAGTGATAGCTCTAATTATCGCACAGCTCACCCCAGCAAATGTGTATTGAACACAAAGCCATTTGGCAGGAAGGTGCAGGCTTCTCTGACGGCAGAAATGAAAAGCTGCCCATCGCGGTGTTTGTTAGTAATAGGTTGTCATTCTCCTGACTCGAAAGTCTTTTCCGTTTCTCTGAATATGAGTGAATGAATTACACTAGCTCAATTTGGCTATTATTTTAGCAAATTTCCAAAAGTAAAAAGTGACCCGCTTTAAGGATTTCATACATCAGTGAGCACAGTGCCTGAACTGCCCATTAAACTTTAGGTAGAAAGAAAATGTAAACAGGAACTTTGAACAAAATAGAAGCAATACCATTATCATTATTGTTACTTTTATTTTAAAATCATAGTGATCCTAGAGCTAGTTATATGCAAAAGCTAAGGTTACTTAAACCTTGATTCTATATAATTTTAATTTTAATATACATTTCTGTAAAGTGGCTATAGTGTCATTCTTTTAGAATGTAATGAAGCATCCTCAAAAAAATGAGAAATTAGGAGAATTTTGTTTTTCCTATTATACTAAATGTTAGCACCAGCATAATGGATCAGCATGAAGATCTACAAGGTAACTTAAAATATTTCTGGGCCTCTAAGAATGAAATTGCACTTGCTAAATGTATTAACTTTCCCAAAAAAAAATGTATCATTTAGAAGCTAGGTTTGGTCGGATATACCAGCACAGAACAAAAAACCACTGAGTCACAAGTTCCAAAGTTGATATTACCTGTTCTACTTCATAGAAGGGGAACTTCCAAAGTCTTACAATGTACTTTTGTCAATCTCTAAACTCTTCCTTTTGTGGGATGGATGTGGCTGCCTATCATAGCTTCGTTAATCAAATATTCAATTAATCTCTGTAGCACCTATGCACTCAGCTCATGTTCATTAATCACTTTCTGCTTATAATTTCCCTTCCATATTAGATCACCCTATTAGTAGAATGTGAAAAGAATAGTTTTAAGATAATTACATTTCTACTCTTTTTATAAGTCATTGGATTCAGAGCTCATCCTAAACTAGTATGACCTCATCTTAACCTAAGCACACCTGCAAATACCCTATTTCCAAATCAGGTTGCATTCTGAGATCCCAGGTGGACATGATTGGAGGGGATATAAGTCAACCCATTTACTCCTAATTCAGAAGTGTACTTATTCAGAGGTAGCCATAGAGCGTATCAGGGATTTGGAAGTATTGACTGTAATTTATTTAAACAGTACAGAGTGTGACATAGGACGAGGACAAGAAAGACATGAGAAGTGCCTGTGGCATGTATGATGTCACAAGTATTCCTCCCAGCAGAGCTCCCGGATTGTGAGAAGGCACAGGCTGGGATGAGAGACTTTCCCTCCCCACTCCCCACCCCCAAGTGCATGCATTTTTGTGCACCAGGCCTCTAGTTTTTAATAATAACCTAGCATAATAAAAATGAAATAGCCTATGTCTTTCAGATATTAATAGTTGTGTGTCTACTAACATAAGCATCTTTAAACCTTTTTGTGGCTAATATTTTACTTCAAAAATTAGGCCTCATAGATTTGTTTTGATAAACTGTTAAGATGATGTTTAAACATAGTATACATTTGGCTCATGATTAACTACCATTAAAAGATAGTTATTCATTTCATTAAAACAAAATGCATATTTTAGCTTATGATAAAACTAGAGGACTAGTGCACAAAAATTTGTGCACTTGGGGGTGTCCCTCAGCCAGTCTATGCCCTCTTGAAGTCTGGGACTGCTTGGAGGATGTCCACCTGCTGGCTGAGGCCCACTCCCTGGGGGATTGGGCACAATCTGGCAGTCACACATCCCTCTGGCAGCCTGGCAGCCCTCAGGGGATGTCCACTTGCCAGCAGGGAGCAGGCCTAAGCTGCAGTAGGACATCTTTAGCGCTGTGGGGCTGGCTGGTTTGCCCTGAAGGGCGTCCCGGATCAGGGTGGGGGTCCCCCTGGGGTGCCTGGCCAGCCTGGGTGGAGGAGCTGATGGCTGTTTTCAGGCTGATCACACCCCCTTATGGGTGGGGCGTCCCCACTGGGGTGCCTGGCCAGTCTGGGTGAGGGGCTGAGGGCCGTTTTCAGGCTGGCCAAGCCCCCCGGTGATGGAAGCTCTCAGCCTCTCTTTTTTTTTCTTTTTTTATTCCGGGATTTATTTACCTTCTATAATTGAAACTTTGTTGCTTTGAGTGGAGCTCAGAGCCCACCAAGGCAAGTGGGAAGCTTGGCTTCCTCCATCATTGGGGCAACCAAGCCTCCTGATTGCTCCAGCTCTGTGGCTGCCAGCTGCCATCTTGTTTGGGTTAATTTGCATATAGTCGCTCTGATTGGCTGGTGGGCATGGTTTAAGGTGTAGTGAAGGCATGGTCAATTTGCATGTTTGTCTTTTATTAGTGTAGATGTGTACATTCCCAGTGTTCATAATTATTATTATCTGTCTGTGAGAGTATTTTTATGGATTTGATCACCTAGAATCTAATTAACAAACAGAATATTTCAAGGTACATAGAGGAAGAAGGATAATTGAAAAGTATTGCAAACAAGTCATAAAAAAATATTTACTGAATCATTTCATAACACATCTGAGTAAACTTTTGCAGTAATACAAAGTTGAACGTATGAGATGCCTCCTTTACCAGGCTAGATGAATACAAGAAAACCCTGGTTCTTTGGATTACTATTACTGAATTTAATGAAAATCAGTAATCTGTTAATGTATTGTCTTCAAAGAGGCTCCAAATAATTGTTCAGATTATGCTTTTCTTTTACATTTACTCTTTTTTTTTAACAGAAGAGAACTTCTTTTTTTTTTTTTAATACATT
Source organism: Myotis davidii (assembly GCF_000327345.1). Classification (NCBI taxonomy): domain Eukaryota; kingdom Metazoa; phylum Chordata; class Mammalia; order Chiroptera; family Vespertilionidae; genus Myotis; species Myotis davidii. The sequence goes on along the minus strand of NW_006294243.1, from coordinate 3,699,347 downwards.
TTATTGATTTTTTACAGAGAGGAAGGGAGAGAGATAGAGAGTTAGAAACATCAATCAGCTGCCTCCTGCACATCTCCTAATGGGGATGTGCCCACAACCCAGGCACACGCCCTTGACCGGAATCGAACCTGGGACCCCTCAGTCCGCAAGCCGACGGTCTATCCACCGAGCCAAACCAGTTTCGGCTTTTACATTTACTCTTAACTTGGTTTACAAAGACAACTTTACCATATAATATGTGGCTATTCCAAAATGTTCCCTAATTCTCATTAAAAAGCAATTTATTGTTACTTTTAGAATATTAACATTTAGGTGTTGCTTTTAACTGGTTTCTTTATAAGCTTTTGATCACTTTACTATCCCATGTCTTAATTCCAGTTGATAAGGAATAAAGAATCAAGTTATTTATGTACGATCTGCCTAGTTTATAAGCTGATCTGTCAATTATTTTACATTTCTTTAAAAAAATTACAAATATTGAATTTATGGTAACCTAAATGAGGGTGCAAAAGGAAAAAAGAATTCAGTGTTATTTCCATAAATTCAGCAAGGTAGATAGAAAGTACCTACACTGTGAAGGAACACACTGTAGTTTCAATAAGCATAGTTATAATAATTAAACATTGCAGTGTTTTATACAAATTCAAATAAAAGATATAGTGCAAAGGTCTTGAAAATTTATGAACTCTTATATTTGTCTCTTGCCTTGTGATGAAATGTGACATATTAAATATACAACGACCATATGACTGAAAGTCAAAGGTCTTACTTTAAATTCTTTATCTGCGAATTACCAGCTGCGTGGTCTTGCGAAGGTCATGTAAACACTTATAACATCAGTTTCCTGCTCTGCAATTATGAACTTAAAAATATGAACTGGGTTACTATGAGAATTAAAAGAAGCACTTTACATAGAAATTCCCTCTAAACCCAAAACCCACAAAATTTAATGTCAATGTAAGGCATTATTACTATAGCAAAATATAAGTAAAACCTTGCAGCTCTACTAAAGAGACACAGACGTTAAATAATCATTGTATAGTTTTAAAAATGGTATATTTATTTTACCACTTGGATAATAAGATTATCTATAATCATATGTAATAAAGAGGTAATATGAGAATTGACCATCACACCCACACACAAGATGGCTGCCCCCATGTGGTCAAAAATGGCTGCCCCACATGGTCAAAAGATGTCCACCACAAGATGGCCAGCAGTGAAGGGCAGTTGGGGTGACCAGGCTAGCAAGGGAGGACAGTTAGGGGCAATCGGGCCGGCAGGGAAACAGGCATTGATCAGGCTGGCAGGGGAATGGTTAGGGGGTGATCAGACTGGCAGGAAGGCGAGCATTTGGGAGCCAGCAGTCCTGGATTGTGAGAGGGATCCCACATGCCTCATATAAGTGGAATCATGAAGTATTTTTTTTTTCTTTATTAGGCTTAATTCAATAAAGCAATATTTCCCAGGATTATCCATGTTGTCACACATTGCAGGATTTACTTCTTTTTAAGGTTGAATAATATTCCATTATATGCAACACATTTTTTATTAATTCATTTGGCAATGGACATTAGGTTGTTTCCACCATTGGCTATTGTGAATAATGCTGCATGAACATAGGAATAACACTACCTCTGAAATAATTGATTTCAATTATTTTAGATAAGTACCCAAAAGTGAAATTGCTGGGTCATATGGTAGTTCAATTTTTTTTTTTTTCTGGAACCTCTATACCATTTGCTATAATAGCTGCACCATTTTTCATTCTTTTAAAATATATTTTTATTGATTTTAGAGAGGAAGAGGAAGAGAGAGATAGAAATATCAATGATGAGAGAGAACCATTGATTGGCTGCCTCCTGCATGCCCTCTACTGGGGATCGAGCCTGGAACCCGGACAGGACATGTGCCCTTGACTGGAATTGAACCTGGGACCCTTTAGTCTGCAGGCTGATGCTCTATCCACTTAGCCAAACCAGCTATATCCCATTTTTCATTCTTATCAACAATGCAATAAAATTTGCAATTTTACCACAACCTTGCCAAAACATGTCCTTGTTGTGTGTGTGTGTATGTGTGTGTGTGTGTGTGTGTTTAAATAATTGTCATCCTCCAAGTTGTAAAGTGATATCTCATGTGATTATAATTTGTGTGACCCTGATTAGTAATATTGAATAGCTTTCCATATAACTATTAGTCATATCCTATCTAATAATAGACAAACATGGTAATTAACCGTACTTCTGACATGCTTCCCATTGGCTAATCAGGGTGATATGCAAATTAACTGCCAACTAAGATGGCGGTTAACCGCCAACAAAGATGGTGGCTAATTTGCATACTGCAGGCAGGGTAGGACAGCACAAGCTGCCATCCAGGCCTTCCTGTGCTACCGGGGGCTAAGGCAAGCGGTGCTGATCGCGTCACTGGAGCTCTCCCCCGCTTGCCCACCTGACACAGGGGGCACACTCCCGTGTGGATCTGGGGGTGGGCGGGGGCTGGGGCCAAGGCAAGTGGTTCAGATTGCCTTGCCCAAGCCCTGGCCTGCCCAATGCATGGGGGCTGGAGCGAAGGCAAGCGGTGCCCATCACCTCAACCGAGCCCTCGCCTGCCCACAAGAGACATGTCCCAATGCGTGGGGGCTGGGGCTGGGGCAAAGGCAAGCAGTGCCCATCGGTGCCCATCGCTTCAACCGAGCCCTCGCCTGCCCACAAGAGACACGTGCCAATGTGCAGGGGGTTAGGGCGAAGGCAATCGGTGCAGATCGCCTCACCCAAACCCTCGCCCACCCAAGGGAGACACATCCCAGTGCGACATGGGGGCGGGCAGGGGCTGGGGCGAATGCAAGCAGTGTGGATCCCCTCTCCCTCGCCCTCCTCTGCCCACCTGAGGCACATCCCAATGCGCGGGAGCTGGGCGAAGGCAAGCGGTGCCCATCACCTCAACTGAGCCCTCTCCCACCCACCGGAGACATGGGGTTCACTCTGAGAGAGAGAGAGACAGAAAGAGAGAGATTTAGAGAGAGAGGTGGAATTTTGCACCCCACATCCCTTCCTGATCAACCACTGTGATTCCAAGCCAGCGGGGGCTGCCTTCAGGCCGCTGCTCCAGATCCTTCCCCGCCACCACAGGCCCAAGAGCACAGTGCTGGGAAGGGGCACCCAGGGGTTTGGGAATGCAGCACAAGGGGCCGGCACAAAGTGGGGGTGGGCTGTGTTTACACCGCCAAGTTCCCCACTTCTGCCCTGGCCCGGCATGCCTCCTCCTTCCCTTCAGAGACCCAGCTCCTGCCTACATGCTTGCTGGGCAGGCCCAACTGCACTGGGGAGTGAGCCATGGCAATCGGGATGGCCACTTCCTGGGATGGGATGTCCAGACCACAGCGATTCATGAGGGTGATGAGGCCCGTGGGGCATGCGCGCCCCTCGGGTGGCAGGAGTGGCCAGCCAAGCAGAGACTGGCTTCAGTGGGGCCAGTGGGAACCTGTTGAGGCCACTCCAACCCCCACAGGTCTCGGGTGGATGGTGGCTCAGTGGAGAGCAGTTTCTCCATACATGGTACCCAGGGGTGGCTGTGAGGTGCTGCAACCCTGCCCCATGCTTCAGGGAGGGGGAGAAGGCTCGCAGCCACCAGCACCCTAGTCTGTACCACCTGTGCCTCAGCCTGCCAGGTTGGCAGGGTCCAGAGCAGGTGAGCTGCTCCCATCCCCCAGTGGTAGAACAGGGAGTAGAGCGCTGGGTGCAGGGAGGGGACCTTAGCTGGGATCCTCCTGGTGTGGGGA
>NW_006294243.1:3674785-3695494 GCF_000327345.1 Myotis davidii | reverse complement strand
CCGGGCAAGTGCTGGTGCAGAACTACCAGGGCAGAGTTGCTTCGGTGTCTCAGTAAAGTTTGCAATTGACCCAAGGAGGAAACCCAAAAGAAGAAAGAGCAGGAGGCATGAATTGCCAGCACTTTAGCTACTTGAAAACAGCTCCACTTGGAATGTGAGGTGGTTGTACATTCAGCTGAGAAGTGAGGGGACTGAACTCCACCGTCACTGGGCTCCTGTCAGTCTGAGGCCCATGCGTCCACCATGACAAGGAAAGAACAGAGCGAGGGGCCCAGAGAAAGGGAGGACAATTGAACAAAACCATGTCTAGATGTTCCCCAGCCCTCTCCTTTCTGCTGCCTACAAGAGCCCCAGGCCTGGCCACAGTTCTGTCTTCACCTTTTAGTCCCCTATTCTCCAACCACAGAGGAAAGAAAAAAGGAAGGAGTCTGTGCTGCCTTCAGGAAGTATCTATATACCTGATGGGCCAGTTGCCTTCCACAGAGGGAGTCCAGACTTCGGCTTAGGCCTGCTCCCCACAGGGACATCAGTAGGACATCCTGTGAGGGCTCCCAGACTGCTAGAGGGGGCAGGCGGGGCTGAGGGATGCCCCCCGAGTGCACAAATTTTTGTGCACTGGGCCACTAGTGTGTGTGTGTGTGTGTGTGTGTGTGTGTGTGTATGTATTTCTTTTTTTTTTTTTGAGAAATGTCTACTCAAATTTTTAGCCTCTTTTTAAATCAGGTTTATTTGTAGGTGTTGTTTGTTTGTTTGTTTGTTTGCATTTGTTTTGTTTTTGTTAGCTTGTTGCTGGTAAATGGTAGCAGTTTATTAAATACTTTACAAATTAATTTCTTATCATATATATGATTTACAAATATTTTATCACATTCTGTAGGTTGCTCTTTAACTCTATGAATTGTTTTCTTTGCTGTCCAGAAACTTTTTAGTTTGATGTAGTCCCCCTTATCTAGTTTTAATTTTGTTGCCTGTGCTTTGATGTTATATCGAAACAATCATTGCCAAGGACAATGTCCTGAATGTTTCTCCTATTTTCCTTCTAGCAGTTATAGTTTCAGGTTTTACAGTTAAGGTTTTAAGATATTTTGAGTAAACTTGTGTGTATGGAATAAAATAGACCCAATTCCATTCTTTTACATGTGGATATCCATTGTACCAACATTTGTGCAAAAGATTGTCTTTTCCCCATTGTTATGTTTTTAGCACTCCTATTAAAGGCCAGTTGACCATGTACATACATGGGTTGACTTATTGACTCTATTCGGTTCCATTTTATATAATTAAGAGCTGATATGCTAATTAGACCAAACAGCAGAATGACTGTCCGGACATCCTTCCAGACAACCATCCACATGACCTTCCATACAAAGCCGGGACTGCGAGGTCTGGCTGAGGCTACAGGAGCTGCGAGGGGCTATGAGAATTTCCTAAAATTTCTCTGAATAGGAGTGAATCAGAGATTTTTGTGTATTGGGTCTCTAGTTGTTGTATATGTCTGTCTTTATGCCAGTACCACACTGTTTCAAATAATGTAGTGTTGTAACATAGTTTAAAATCAGGAAGTGTAATACCCCAGCTTTATTTTTACTATGCCCCCCCCCCCAGATTATTTTGGCTTTTGAGTTCCCTTGTGGTTACCTAACAATTGGGGGAGTTTTTTCCTTATTCTATTTATGTAAAATAACCATTCAGGATTTTATAGAGATACATCAAATCTATAGATTGTTTTGAGTAAAATAGGCATTTAAACAATATTATATCTCCTAATCCATGAACTTGGATATCTTTCCATTTATTTGTGTTTTCTTTAATTTCTTCCATCATATTTTGTGGTTTTCATTATATGAATTCTTTAATACCTTGCTTAAATTTATTTCTAGGTATAGTATGGCTATGCCAGCCTTATGTTGGGTAACATTTTCATGAAATATCTTTTTATATCATTTTAATTTTGGTCTAGGTAATTTTTTAAATCTCCTAAAGATAGTGTATACATAGATCTTGTTTGCTTTGGTTTTGTCTTAGTCATTCAGCCACTTTTTTTCTTTAAGCTGGGAAGTTCAATCCACTTAAATTTAAAGTAATTATTGATGGGAAATAATTACTGTGAGATTTTTTCTCATTGTTTTCTGTTTTGCAATTTAATTTCCTTCTCATGCTTCTTTATTTTTTTCAATTAAAGTTGACATTCATTATATTACTTTCAGGTGTACAGCATTGTGGTTAGACATTTATATAACTTACAAGTGATCCCCTCGATAACTTTAGTATCTCCCTGAAACCATTCATAGCTATTACAATATTATTGACTATATTCCTTATGTTGTACTTTACATTCTTGTGACTATTTAAAAAACTTTCAATTTATATTGCTAAATCCTTTCACCTTTTCCTCCCTTTTTCCACTCTTGCTTTCTTCCTTTGTATTTCTCTTTCAGATTTTCTCTCTCTCTCTCTACCTATGTAACTTTTATAGGCATTATTTTTTGTAGTTTTCATGGTGCTTACATAAAATGTGTTATAATTATGATGACCTATTTCAACTGATAACTTATCTTCAATCACAAATCAACTCATTTAACATCTCCAACTCTTTTATTATTGCTGTATCAATTTACATCAATTTCTATTGTGTTACATAAATATATTTTAGTTATAGCTTTACATAATATTTTGTCCTTTACATTTTCTACTGGAATTTAAATTTATTTACCTACCTCCATTAAGATAATACAATATTCTGTACTTGTCAGTACAGTAACTTTACCAATAAGTTTATCTTTTCTTATGTTATCATCTTGCTAGTGAACTTCCTTTCCTTTAAGTTGAAAAATTTCTGTTAGCATTTTTTTAAGGCAGGTCATGGTAAAAAAAAAAAAAAAAATCCTTCAGTTCATATTTGACCTGAAAAATCTTAATATCTCCTTCATTTTTGATTTTTTTTCCTGGATCTAATGTTCTTGGTAGGAATGTATTTTATTAGTTTATTTAATTGTTTTTTGTTTTCAGCACTATGAGTATACTATCTCACTCCATCCTGGTCTGTAAAGGTTTCTGCTGAAAAATCCAGAAATATTCTTTTAGGAATTTCCTTGCATGTGACAATTCATATTACATTTATACTGCTGTTTCCAAATTGATTTTCCATCTTTGACTCTTGAAAATTTGGTTATAATGTGTCTCAGTGTAAGTTTGTTTGATTTTACCTTCCTTAGGGTTCTTTGATCTTCCTGGAACTTGTTATGCATTTCAATTCCCAAATTAGGGAGATTTTTGTCACATTATTTCATCGTTGAGAACTTCCTGGGACTTCTGCTCCTTTTGGAACTTTCATAATGTGAATATTGATCTACTTGATAGTGTCCAATAATTCCCTTAGGCCTTTGTCACTTTTTAAAATTTATTGCTTGATGAGAGAGAGGGGGGAGAGAGAGAGAGAGAGAGAGAGAGAGAGAGAGAGAGAGAGATTTGTTGGTCCACCTATTTATGCATTTAGTGGTTGCTTCTTTTAAGTGCCCTGATCAGGGGTCTAACCTGCACCTTGGAATATAATGATGGTACTCTAACCAACTGAGCTACCAGTTATTCAGGTAGCATCCAAAGAAGTTGGGAAACTAGCCATTGATCCTCAGAGGAAAGGTCGGGGTTGGGGATGATTTTTCCACACTTGCTCTGCACTGAGCCTGGGAAAGGAGCTGTGGTGATTTGCCCACAAGTTAGCTGCCCACACGTTCTCTGTAGTTCCCAAGGGTCTTGTCAGTTCTCTGATACAGATAAGATAGAAGCTATTCCCTTGGGTAAGACTGAGAGAAGCTGGGATCCCAGCTGGGATCCCAACTCCTTCACTCCCAAGAAAGAAGATGGTAACTGGAGATTCTGTTCCTGGTTCTGTGCCGAGTGGGGATTTTTGTGAAATGGTGTTTCCTCACTTCTACTAGTTTTGTTTCAGGTTTTATACTCACTAAGGGTGTATAAGGGTTACACGTAAGGCCCTCTCTTAGGTAGTTTCTGGATTTCTCACAAAGGAAACTGAACAGTATAATGAATGTGTGTCTACCATCTTAGTGATGTTTACATTACTAAGCTATATAATTAAGTATCAACTTGTGGAATTTTCTGCATGAATTTTGGTGTCCATAATTAATTAAATTAAAACATAAAAAGAATAATTGAAAGCATTGGTTTCTGGATTTTTCTAAAATATATTAGAGTTCAAAAACACTAGTATTTTTTTCTATTGGATATTCGTACAAATTAGTATATATTTGAGGAGATGCTAAACTAAGACAAATAATCTTTGAGATAGATTTATGTTAGCATTAATCTACTCCTTGAGTGTCATTCTCTAAGTTCTTGAGGTGCAAAGAGCATTTTGAATTCAGACTTTTCTCCAAAAAATGTGCATATATATTGGTGAAAGGATTTCCAATGCATCTCAGGGAACACCATTATTATTAACACATGCTTTTGTTCAGTGCATTTTTTATGCATGCTAATAAGATTACTCCCAAGGGCCACATCTTTTCCCATTGAATACTGAAATGGTTTTACTGTTCTTAGAACACATGCAAATCACATTAAATTACAGAGAGCATGCAACCCACTGTCAAACACCATAGACTAATAATCACGGCTATTGAAGTGAACTTACTAAAAATATGTAAAATGTAGAAGAAAATTTGAATGAAATTTCCAATTCCATAAAGCTTATATTGGTTAAAATAAAATATTACATTGGTAGTCTATAGGGATAAGAAAGGGACTGAAATATATAAAGAATTTAATTTAAACAATAAATGCTATTTATCTTTATCTTTTATTGTCTCTTAAAACCTGCAGATGAAGATGGGCAATAGAAAGCAGGATCTCACTGGTTATACCCAGATTAAAATATGACAAACAGAATACACAGACAATGCAATAAATAAATTAAGCCAGGGTATATAGTTTATTATATTAAGTTTTTCCCCCTATTTCAAATCTATCTCTAGTAGTATTTTTATAACATTAGCATTTACCTATAATAAGTGGAAATTGATTGGGGAAGCATGGCTGTATTGTAACACTTGTCATTATCTTCATATTTTTAACTCTTTCTTTTTAAAAATTATTTACTTCATGAAATAAATTTTCTGTGATGAATACATTTTGCACTTTGTAATGATTTGATATACAGTGGGGCCTTGACTTATGAGTTTAATTCGCTCCGAGACCGAGCTCGTTAAGGAGCTCGTTAAGGAGCTCATTAACTCAAATTACTCTATCAACTCAATGCAAAAAATCGGAGGAGAGACATCTGGTATCTCAAAAAACTCGTTAGTCGGGACACTCGTAAGTCAAGGCCCCACTGTACTTTCTATATTGTATCACCATGAAATATAATAAAATATTTATATATGTAATATATATTATCTCATGCATATGTATTTAGATGATACATGTTATATATATATATATATAATTTATATATACAATTGACTCTTGAACAATAGGAGTTTGAACTGCATGGGTCCACTTATACATGAATTTTGTTCAATAAATACCAGTACTGTTTTTAACTTGAAGTTTGGAATCCATGAATAAGGAAGGCTTACTGTATGCACTGTTGGATGCCATATTATATAAGGGACTTAGGCAGGCATGGATTTTGGTATTCACGGGGAAGCAAAAGTGGATTTTCACCTGTGCAAAGGGCTAGTGACCTTAACCCATTCTCCATCCTTGAGGTGAGTTACTGCCCAGGCTAAAGTGTCTAAGACATGGCAGGGCAGCAGTAGCTGGAGAGCAAGGAGTTGGAGTAAGATAGACAAGGAGACGAGAATGACAAGGAAGAGGAGATGAGAGGAGATGGAAGAGGATGATGATATTAATCCTGAAGATCTGTAAGATGATAGTGATGCCAGTTATGACGTGGAAAGCAGCTTCAGGAGCCACAGCACATATAGCAGTACTCCAAATCAACTACTTCTCTTGTAAGCTGCATGGCCAAGGGGAGGAACAATGTCTTTCATATTTCAGTGTTGAGGAGGAGTTCTGATTGCCAGAACTAGACTAGCACTTCTGAATTTCCTGGGATGCTAGGCACTGTGTCGTCCTTGGGAAGCTCTGCGGCACCCACAGTGCTCCACCTCCTTTAATACCCCCATCCACCATTGCTGGGCTGCTGGAGTCCAGGCCTACCCATATATGTAGCACAAATCCTGCCTCACTGTAAGAAGGGAGGAGAGCCCCAGATGGGGGTTAGTGGTCCTCTATTCAGGGGAAAACGACCACTTTGTCCCTGGTGATTCTGGGAAGAAGGCTTACTCTTCTTTCGTCATTGTCAGCCCAAGACTAATAAAAGTTGCATAAGTGAAGGTTGGAACCTGAAGGGGGGAGGTATACTTGTTTGCTAAGAGGCCTGAGCATAATATTTCTGCCAATTGGGACACTGCTGCCAATAATGATACTGCTGCCAATTTTGTTGCTCCTGCTCATCAGGTAATGCAGGTACCCAACTTGCCTGGGCCACTAGCTTGCCCCAATTGCTCACTGTGACCCAAACTTCTCTGAGCCTGTCATATCCAGGTTGCACGTTTGGGCATGTCTCCTGCTCATATGGTGCTGTTGTGACTGCTGGTCCAGGCAACACAGCCCTCTGAGTTGGCCCTGGACCCTGACCAGTTGAAATCCAACCCTGGGCCCAACCAACCCTACCCTTGGTATCAGCAAAACCCATCATCTCTGAAGAAGTTGAACTTCCATCATCCCAACAGGAAGCCTCAGCTCTGTCTACAGAGGCCCCTTATAAAATGGAACCTTCTCCAAACACTCAGGAGGCTGTAGCTCATTTTCTACCCCAACAAGGGGCCTAAGCTCAGTCTACAGTGTTCTCTTAGACATTGACACTTTTGTTAGCCCATCAAGGAGTTCCAGGTCAGTATCCGTCCAACCCTGAATATATTTAATCTTCAATGCCACAGAAGAGCTCAGTTTTGCCTCAGGTGCCTCTTGTCAGTGTACAATATTCTCCAGTCTATCAGAGGGGTCCAAAATCCTCTCAGATGTCTTAGCTCACCTTGCGATTCACCATGAGGTGACAGTCTGAGCTCCAGCTTCTGGTGAACCTCCGCATGAAGAGCTGCCTAATATCAATGTTCAAGTTGTGTGTCTGGGGGTTTTGGTAGCTTCAGAGGCCCCTAAGGAGACTGAGAAAGAAGTCTTGGCTCATGCACCAAAGTCCACTGCAGAGGTCAAACCTTCATCCCAGCAGGAGATTCCAGCTCCTCCTACTTCAGAGGCTAATGCCACAGCCCTGCATCAGACTACGGCTCCTGCAAAGCACCCTGAGGTGACACTTCACTTCCAGAGCCCGTTCAGGCTCAGAAGCCAACTTTGTCTGCAGCCACATTACAATCTTTGGACCTGAAGCTAACCGTCACTCCTGAATGTACTTAGGAGGCTCATGCTACAGCCCTGCAGCAAACTACAGCTCCTCCAAATTACCCTCAGGTGACGTTTCCACTTCCAGAGCCTGTTCAGGCTCAGTAGCCAACCTTGTCTGAAATCACATCTCATTCTTTGGACTTGGAAGTTAACAAAACCCAGCAATCAGAGTCATTTGAGGCACTTCGTCCAGTGAGTGAACATATATGAGCTCTGTACCTGCAATAATTGGAGGCTGTTGTCTATTGGTATGAGCCCAAAGCAGAGGCTCCACAGAGTGCCTGTGCCAAAGCCCAAAGCCTACAGTGGCACCTTCACTATCTTAAACTTGCAAGGAAACTTCGTTTCTTACATTGGTAAAGACACATGGAAGCCATGCCATTTGGTTTAGAAATGAATTCTAAATGGAAATTATTTGAGAGAATTATGTAAGGATTCATTTGGAGGCCTGTTGTCCCTCCAGTATTTAAATCTTGGTTTCAATTTAATCACAAAACTGAGTTTTGGAACACTTCAGGCCTGGCATGGAATGCAGTTTTTACACAAGTTAATTCTCAATTGTAATCTTCTGTCAACTGTTAAAGATTCATGTCTTTTTAAATTTCTACCATTAAAATATTTAGACATGGGAACAACACAAGTGTCACTTACAACAGTTGAGAGCATCCTCACGATGATTCTTGAATTGGAAAAAACTGATCTTACTTAGTCATTTGTCCTGCTGCCTCTGCCAATTTAACAGTAACATTGAGAATGTTGGCAAGACACTCACACGCCATTGTGACACTGAATGTCTGATAAACACACGTTGTAGCCTCCTGATGTAGCTTCTCTTGCACAGCAAGAAGTAAAGATTGCCAAGCCAGAGTGGGATAGGGATCAATGGGAAAATGAGAGGACAGAAGCCCAGGGTGAACAGGAAGATGAGTTAAAAGACATGTCAAGATATAACAACAAACTCCTAATAGCAATACCTGTGATTATAGTAGCAAGGATTTCATTGTAATTATCCATCTCTTTGTGATTTATCAAAGAACGGCATCAATGGGAGGTGAAGAAGGAAGCTCAAGGAGTTTTATTTCCAATTCTCTGGCATTATAGATAGTCATCGGGATATGAGCTGGAGGTGGGCAGTTTCCAGAGAAGGCGGCCACTTTGGCTAAGGGATATAAATGGACCTCTCAGTGCCATCATATGCAAAAAAAAAACATGGAGCAGAAGCCAAGCAAAAACAGTCCCTGACATCCCTGAGGATGACAAAATGGAGCAGGTTGAAGCCTCATGCTCAATAGTCAGGGTTGATGCTTCAGACTCCACTGCTGAAGGTACTGGGGAAGAAAGTGAAACGGACACCACCTCCAAGTGAACCCCACCCTCCGGCTACCTGCAAATTGTATTTGGAAATGTTGGTCCAGCATTGCTGATTAATTACATGTGTTCCTCCTATTGAAATGTATAAATTCATATCCGCCCCTAGCCATGAGGTAAGGAATCCTATATAATAAAAGCCTAATATGCAAATCGACTGAATGGCAGAACAACCAGGTGGAATGACCACCATGCACAAATTTCATGCACTGGGACTCTAGTTAAAGTGTAAACTGTTAAGTAGTTATAAGCAAATAACATGAGCCATAGGCAAGAATAGCAGGGCTGAAGCTGGAAACCCTGGGTAGCCAGTACTTCCTCAAGCAGCAGTGTAGTCAAACAAGAGTGCAAAGGCACTTCCGGCCCTTGTTTTCCCAATACAGTCAGTCCCTGAGAACTTAAAAACACATCATCGAGGGGTGTGGTTATTTAGTTAAATAACTTACTCTGATGCTCTGTACCCTGGCTCACTAAGAAGCATTTTATTACAACACACTTGATCTCTTGTGCATAGAGGATCATTCACTTCTGGCCCCTCTTATCAGGTCTTTGGGATTGTCAGAATATGTGGATCCCTGAGTCTGCCTTCAACATGGGGTCTGTCATTTCCCCCAAGCACTTAAACTCATGCACAAATGTGTGCCCTGTCGTGGTGCAGCAGGTCTCCACTCTTACAAGCTAGTGGGAGATTCACAGTATGTTTCTGGCTTTCTTTTTTAACTAAAAAACTCTAATCTGTTGGATAGCTAGCTGGGAGGTGTTGGAGAGATAGGGTAAAGAAGAATGTTATGTGAGAGCAGTAATTGTCCAAGACTTCTCTCCTCTGGCCTTTATTTCAGAAAACATATTGGTAGCACCACTTCTCCATTCACCTGTCCTGCCTCAGCCTCTCTGGACCCCACTGATGGTCATGTGTGTGCTGCTAGGTTCCCTCCAGCTCAGCCCAGCACCAAGCCTACACACTTTCTTCCATGTCCAGCACAGATTCATGGCTGTCTGATTCCAAGTGATAATACACAGATTTCTCCACTCCTTCTGCAAAAAGTCATTACTAATCACCTTCAGCAAGTCAGTGATGCTTAAACATCTGAGTGAGCAAAAGAAGTGTTGAATGAACAAGAGCTAATAATCGACCTAAATGACCGCAAATAAATGCTGGTGGTTTAGCAATATTAGATGAAGAATGGTGCCAACCAAGCATAGAACAATAGTAGAGTCCCCCAGTACACAGTGGGACTGGGAAACAGCCCAACATGTTTCGTGGCAAGAGAAAGCAGGGAAAAACCAGAATGCATATTTCCCTCTGTTTTCTAGGTGGGTTTTTTCTGGAGAAGGCGGCCCTGTGGCTAAGGGATATGTATAGACCTCTCAATGCCACATGCAAGCAAAGCATGGCACCGAAGCTACCCGATAAGGATTTGTCTGATGAGGATGAGATTTTCAATAAGGATTTAGGGTAAATGATTGGGGACAATTTAGAATTCTTATCTAAAATGGTTGGTTAGAGTTCTAGGTAGAGGGAATGGGACTCCAGTTCCTATCTCATTTATTAGTTTACTAATACTGCTCTCTTGGTGCCTGCCCAAGTTTTCTCCAAACATTTCTTACTGAGACTGGAAAACAAGTGTTTTTCTCTGTGTTGACCAATGAGCAGTAAATATTTACTGTGTTTAAAGCAGAATTTCAGAATGGGGATCAGTGAAGTATTGGAAATCCTGGAGACTTATTTCTTGTCCCATTTAAGTCCCATTTAAGTAGCTCAACATATAGCTAGCTCAGCAGGTACCGGCAAGCAATGGAAAAAATAGAGTCCCTTTTTCTACTGAGATCATTTCTTTTATCAAGCAGCTTCCCGGTTAGTGGTATAGCTGCCCCCTGCCTCACCATCCCCATAAACCCCAATGCATTCCAGGCAGGCTCCCTCTCTACAGGAGCTCTAGCCACAGGATACATGGTTCAAGTCAATCTGGCATAATCCCCTATCATGAAAGCTTGGGGACTGAGTGCACTCTGCTATTGTTCTACTTGTAAGTTTCCCCTAAAACCAACAAAACCCTACATATGTTTGCACATCTGTCTTCTTTATGTGACAGGGGGCCAAGGAATTTTGTTCCCACAGAAATCTATAGGTTGTTGACATGGAAAATATGGTAGAAAGGAAGACTTGGAGCCTGGAGCCAAAGTCCCCAACCATTACAAGGGTATCATTCATTAATATACCAGCTCTGAGATTCTCAAGTCTGTCTAACTGAACCCCTTTATCTAAGAGTGTATTGATTATCTGGAGCTATGTAACTGAGGGTTCTTAAAGAAAACCAAATTATTGTCAGTGTAAATTTCTTTCAAAGGTTTTAAATAAGAACTTCTGATTAAAATGATGGAGTTGGTAAATATTTTGTTCTCCTCCTCCCATGACCACATCAAAATAACAACTATATTATAGAACAACCACACTTGAGAACCACCTGAAGACTAACTAAATAGAACTCCTATACCTAAGGATATAAGAAGCCATTATAAGACTAGTAGGAGGGGAAGAGACACAAAATGGTCTGCTCCTACCCTCACACTCACATGTAGTGGTTAAGAATTGGGAGAGAACCCTGGCTGGGTAGCTAAGTTGGTTCTAGCATCATCATGTATACCAAAAGGTTGTAGGCTCGATTCCCAGCCAGAGCACATACCTAGGTTGTGGGTTCTATCTCAGGTTGGGGTGCATTCATGAGACAACTGATTGATATTTCTCTCTCACATCAAAGTTTCTATCTCTCTCTTCTTCTGTTTCTGAAATCAATAAGAACATACCCTCGGGTAAAGATTGAAAAAAAAAAAGAATTGAGAGAGATATCTTCACTGTCAAGGATCCTTGGGAGTAAAGGGTCCCAGCCCCACAAAAGGCTTCCGAGCCCAGAGCACCTGTGCCAGGAAACGGATTCCACACATCTGGCTGTGAAAATCCGTGGGAATTCAGTCCAAGTGAGAGTGAGGGCAGCTAGATTCTCTGGGGGTCCTCTTAAAGGACCCATAGATAGAATTACTCACTGATGGACTTACTTATTCTGAGCTCCAGTGCTGGGATAGCAGATCAAAAAAGGCCAAGAACACCAGGCTGGTGTTGCTCAATGGTTGAGCATCAACTCATGAACCAGGAGGGCAAAGTTTGATTCCTGATCAGGGCACATGCCCAGGTTGTGGGCTAGATTCCCAGTAGGAGGCATGCAAGAGGCAGCTGATCAATGATTCTCTCTCTCATTGATGTTTCTATCTCTCTCTCTCTCCCTTACTCCCTCTGAAAAATAAATAAATAAATAAGGCCAAAGACATAGAGGGAGAAACTGAATTATCTGGCTTCAGGGTGAGGGCTAGAGGCAGAAGTGCTAGCAGGTACCATAGTCCCTTTGCTGAGCTGTCACTCTGCCCAGACTGCAGGGGAAAGTGGGCACCAAATCTGAATCTCCATCAAACTCACCCTACTCTGGTATTTCCTGAGAATGTGCCCCATCTAACTCACACACAGGCCAGAACCTCTTTTAGCACCTGTTACTCACAAGAAGCCATCCTCAATTCCCATTGCAGACTGCCCTGAAGATTCTCAAAGGTCTACACATTTCAAATCATCAGCTGCTGGTCTATTGTGCCCTGTTCCTCTTGATAAGTGATACCCAGACCAGCACTAGTGGTAGCCAGCCTCTGTTTGCAGCATAGCCACCCCTAGGTACCTCCAAGCCCCAGCACAAGCAGCTACCAACTGCAGGTCGAAGAGGTTAGGTGGTGATTGACCTGCACCAGAGCCCCTCCCAAGACATCCCAGAACTAACACACCCAATGACTGGCTTCAGACCACACTAAAGCATCAACCAATTAGATTCACTAGTGATACACCCAAAGGGTGGATTCAACAGGCACGAGAGCCCCACTACAGTAAATCACACTAGTGGAGTCAGCCCCTACACAACAGTTTGTCTACTGTAGTCATAGACAGTCCTTACAGCCAGTCAGACTGAGGGTCAATCCCACTCATTGATGTGTAAACAGCAATCAGCGCTCAATTGCAATAGGACAGCACACAAAATCCACACAAGTGACAATCCTGGAGTGCAGGGCTCTGGTGACCAGGGATACTGTACCATTTGACCCACAAGATAACTACTATATAAGACTACTCTGCCAAGATTGGGAAGCATAGCAAACCTAATACATAGAAATAAACACAGGGAGGCAGCCGAAATTAGAAGACAAAGAAACATGTTTCAAATGAAAGAACAGGACAAAAACTGCAGAAAAAGGACTAAATGAAACGAAGGTAATCAATCAACCAGATACAGAGTCCAAATCACTGGTTACAAAGATGTTCAATAAATTTAGGACAAAAATAGGTGAACTCAGTGAGAACTTAGACAAAGAGAGAGAAGCCATAAAAAAATAATCAGTCAGAATACAATAAGTGAAATGCAAAATATATTAGATGGAATCAACACAGATTAAATGAAGCAGAGGATCTAAAGAAGGACTTTGAAGACAAGGTAGCAGAAAACTGAGCAACCCAAGCATAACAACCCAAGATACCCAAACTGAGCAACATCAAGCATAACATTTGCTTGATATTTACACCATTTTTAAAGAATTGCATAGTAATAAATTACTATTACAAAAATATTACTTTTGATATAATATATAATATATCCATATAATTACTTATTACTAGTGAAAATAAGCATAAGTCATATATCACTTTCATGCCAAAGCCAAATTTATCTTTTCTTCACTTTCTCTCTTTTCCACTGGCTTCCAGCTGGAATATCTGTAAATGTTTAGCCATTTGTGGAAGATACTAGATTCAAAATTTGGAAGGATTACCTGACTAGTGTGGCTTAGTGGTTGACATATGAATCAAGAGGTCACAGTTTGATTCCTGATTAGGGTACATGCTCAGGTTGCAAGCTTGATCCACAGTGGGGATGATGCAGGAGACAGCTAATCAATTATTCTCTCTCTTATCATTGATGTTTCTATTTCTCTCTCCTCCTTTCCTCTCTAAAATCAAAAAATATATATCTTTTAAAAATTGTAAGGATCCTAGGTCTCTGAGTCACTGCTAGAAGAAGAGCCCCCATGACCAAAGATGACCACCACCACAAATCCTATGGGGTAATAATGTAAGGAAGCAATGCAATGTTATTTTGTTTATTCACTAAAACATATAGTTTATCCTTTTACTGAAATATTTTATAGCCTACCTAATACAGTCCTATTTTTGAACCAGCTTTCTCATATTTATGTGGTTTATGTGGTGCTATTTTCCTTGTCTTTTGTGTTGGATGCATGACCCAGATTTGATCAGTAAAAGTCCATCAGTATCCTGGACACAGTGAGTAATTCAAGAATGACACTTAACCCAAACGGGGCCAATCAACACATTCTCTGGGGCATTTATGCCAGAGTTATCAGTACAGGCTTTTCACAGCTTTGGGATTAGAAGTTGAATGGATGTTATAAATTGAAATGTCTGACATCTATCCTTCTGGGCCTCATGAAACAATTCATTTGTTGTAGGAAAGAATGAGGGCAGCATGCAAATAAAAACAAAGTTTAGAGATGTGGAAAGAAAAATATATTCCTCAGGACAGCTTCTGAGGTTATAGTTTTAGTCATGGCTAAAGTCAGTCCTTCCCCTCGAATTTTAGTTAAGAGATGGTTAATTTTATTTGTTTTCTTAAGGACATAAAATAGTTTGAATTGGATGTACTTCAGTTGCAAATAGGGTATTAACAATGGTTATTGTCCTTATTTAGAAAATATTTTGTTGTTTAAGCTTTTTCTACTGCAGTAAGGAAAACAGTATAAATTTTGGAAGACAGAAAGGTTACCATCTCATATAATAGAAGTGTAATATGCAAATCAACCAAACGGTGGAAGGAGCGATCGCTATGATGCACACTGACCACCAGGGGACAGACACTCAATGCAGGAGCTGCCCCCTGGTGTTCAGTGCGCTCACACAGGGGGAGTGCCGCTCAGCCAGAAGCAGGATACACAGGTGGTGAGTGCAGCGGTGGTGGCGGGAGCCTTTCCACCCTCCACTGCAGGCAGGTGGTAAGGAGTAAGGGATCCCATACTGGGAGAGCCCCAGACTGCGAGAGGGATGTCTGACTGGTGGCTTAGGCCTAATCCCTGGACATCACCTGAGGGAGCAGGCCAGACTGAGGGACACCCCCGCCCAGTGCACCAGTCTCGTGCACTGGACATCTAGTTAAGATTATATAAATGTAGACCTTTGAGACCTGATTATATTATTTCAAAATATATACAAATACCAAATCATCATGTTTTGTACCTTAAACTGATACAATATTATATGTAATATATAAATTATATATAATTGAAAACAACTGGATTAAATCAATTAAAAATTAATCAATCTAATAAAAATGTGCAAAGTTTGACATAACATAAAGTAAATATTCAAGTGAATAACAAACCAACGATAGATAAAAAACAAAAAGAATCATAAGCAGAAAAAGCTACTCCTAGTTATGTACACATTTTTCCATATCTTACTCTAAAGATGATATAAGTACATAGAGCCATGTAGACTGCCTTGGTATCCTGGAATGTATGGATAGCAGTGAAAATTAAGATTGGGATTCACATGCAGCATTCAGAAGCTTGTGGCAGCTGCCTGATTTTCTCTGCTTGGGGAATTGAGGAGGTCTGTCATTTTGGAATTCTGCAAATTAATCTGCATGGGGGTTATAAAAACTAAATATTGGACATTTGAACCACTATGAGAGGGAACCATCTGAGTTAATGTAATCAGAGGCAAGGAGGAAGCAAAAGCTAATCTAGCAAATATAAACCAAGAAGGAATCCCTGAAACACATGAGAAGTGTTAGTAATGCAAGTATTTCTTCTTGGCAGAAACAGATTCTAGAACATGTAACAGATGAAGGGGCTAGATAAGATGGAAATAAGGACAACTAAATGGAAAGTTGTAGATACTAAAAATTAAGCAAGTTTTCAAGACCCTGTCATATTTATCCAGACAAGAATCATAAAGCCATTCTGCTATTCCCCTTTTGATATCTTACCGAACCTGTGTACATGGTGCCTTTGTGTGTGTGTATGTGTGTGTGTGTGTGTGTGTGTGTGTGTGTGTGTTTGGCTTAGACATAATTTTCATACTTTTAAAATAGGGAATGTAGTAAAATTCTCATATGGTCAAAGGGCCTCAAGATAAAAGTGTTATTCCTTACATTTTATAAGGCAATATCTGTCAAAAGTTCTGAACACTTGCTTGTCAAAGGGATACTGCCAGCAATACAGGTTCATTTTTTTTACAATAATGTGGAATTTCTCTTAATAAGAAGCATGCACATAGGTCTTTATTGCGACTTACTTCAGGACTGTGCCCATCCATATTCTCATGGCTCACTCCAGAGGTCACCAGGATGGCAATGCTTGTCCAAGGTCCCCATGATCGAAACATCAGCCATGTTGCAAGACTGGAGGCTATGCACTAGCCCAACACCATGGGCCTCTTCCCGCAAAGGCTGATTTAACTGATGCCACTGCTCATGTTCAATATTTCTACATCAGCGCACAGAATGAAGCTTCATACGGTGCCGATATTCAAGGATGACAACCAGCCACTATATGGCAAGTTAATTTCATCTGCTATCTTTGCACTGGAAAGCATAACAAAATACTTTTACTGGAATTAATGTATCTCCCATGCTAGAAACTCTCATATTCAACCATAAATTCAATGATTACTACTTAAATGTAAAAATATGACCCAATCCTTTTTATAATTTGTCCAAAAAGAAAGCAGACAACACACCATTCCCATTTATTTTTATAATACTGTTTTCAAGAATTACTGACTCAGTATGCAACCAAGAAAAACTACTTTGCAATATAAGATTTTTGTATAATATATACTGGGTTAATATAAATGGGAAAGTGCTCTTTATAAATGAAATTTTAACCATCTGGAATATGCTAAGTGAAATTAATTGAGGCTTAAAAAAATTCCCTAGTAATCAAATGTGTAATTATATTATTAATTAGCCTATGAAAATTATTTTATAAGATAACTCAGAAGACACCCTTAACCCTAATAAAATAACTTGCCTTATCTCTAAGTTTGATCAAATTATTTTGTTAAACAAATTAATAATAATCAGATTTTATGACCAAATTATTATATATTCTCACTTCTAACAATAAGATTTTTAAAACCTTAAAATTGGTGCAGTAAGTGCCACATTAAATAAATATTTGTTTTCAATTTAATCATTTATATTATGTTTGTTCTATTTATTTTTAACGTTAAAGTTATATATACAAGTTGCATTAAGTTAAGAAGACAAGTTCATAATTGACACTTATTATTTATAATATAAATTGAAATGTTTAATTTTCAAAATGAAAAAATAATTTGTGTAAATTCACAGACATATTTAGAACCACATAATTTTGTTTGCTTGGGTAAAACTATAGATCATAGATTATAGATATATTATAGATTATAGATATCCACATATATACCCATTTGATAAAATCTCTCTCTGATAAATCTAATGAATATAATACATGGGAGTAAATATATTTTATTCTTCTTTAACTTTGAAATAATTTGATTATATATCAAGATTTGCTTGCATGCTTTGTTTGGTCTGGACTGTTTAATTCTGACTTTTCTCCTAGTGTGAGAACTTTACTTCTAGACATAGCCCTTTCAATTAGGATGTGGCTTTTCTGTGGTCTCAGTAGCCTAGAGTAGACACACAGACTCAACACAGTAGATTAAAATAAAAGTAAAATATAAAGTAAAATTCTTTTCTTTTGCAATTCAAAATATATTTACATTATCTTATAGAATAAAAGCCTAATATGCTAAGTGTCCGGTCATCTGGTCAGCTGTTCAATCAATCAAAGCGTAATATGCTAATGATATGCTAAGGCCACTCAACTGCTTGCTATGATGTGCACTGACCACCAGGGTGCAGACAGTCGACTGGTCAACCACTCACTATGATGTGCACCGACCACCAGGAGGCAGACGCTCTGACTGGCAGGTTAACTTGCTGCTGGAGTCCAGCCAATTGAGACTGAGTGAGATGGGCCAGACATGCCCTGGAGCTCTCCCTCAGTCCCCTCCTGGCTGGCCAACCTCTCACGTCCATCCCTGGCCCCAACTGGATTGGTGCCAGCAAGAGCTTGATATGTATCACACATGCTCAATACAGCATCTATTTTTAAACTAGAGACCCGGTGCATAAAAATTTGTGCACTGGAGGGGTCTCTCAGCCCAACCTGCACCCTCTCACAGTCCAGGAGCCCTAAAGGGATGTCCCACTGAAAGCTTAGGCCTGCTCCCCGCCACCAACAAAAAATATGTACAAACAGAATTACATAACATTAGCACCTTGTACTATAAATGTGCATTCTTCAATAAAATATCAGCATTAAAATGTCCCAATATATTAAAATGATATAAATCATAACCTAGAATTATAATGTGAAAATTGGTATAGTTTGACAATTACATATTTCAGATATAAGTGATTATTGTGATGTTTAATATCCTCCAGATAGGGACCCAGGGACTATCAGGAGGATAAACCAATGCAACTCTAACATGTCTTAGAAGTCATAATGCAGCTTAGCTTGATTCGGGAATTAAATACCTAATAAGCCTCTCAGAATATTTATATCACTTTAGACATTATACAATTTCATCCAATTAAATTTATATTATCCCTTCATTAGTTCTGAACCAAACAGATGTCTATATATGTGGGAGTTCCTTTATAAAAAGTATTCATAATTAGTTTTCAACACCAAACTAGGATTTTCACACAGTCATTGCTGTCTTTGATAATTCCAGCTTTACCTCCCAAGTGACTACATTCTTCAAGTTCATAAATTATTTCTGTTTTTCTTACCCATATATTATTTATATTTCATCTTATCTTCTGCTTTTGATACCATTGATCTTACATTTTAATTTTGCTATTTATTGTTTAGTGATTTCATCATCTTATATACATATAAGGCTAAGTGACCAACCAAACATCTGTCCGACTGTCCAACTGACCGACCAACAGGTGTAGATGATGCACACTGGCAATCCTATATAATAAAAGCATTATATGCAAATCGACTGAATAGCAGAATGACCAGTCAGCAGGGGGTGGAGCCAGCAAGCAGGCAGTGCCAGGCCAGCCAAGGCATGTGTCAGCAGGTAAAGGGAGGGAATGGTGATGGGGGGACAGCAACCAGAGGTAGCAGAGGGGTGACAGGGTGGGGTGTGGGCCGGCACCATCCCCTGATCAGCCTTCCTGGTCGCCTCCCACAGAGGGAGGCCGGGTGGCAATGTTAAGGTGATGGGATGATGTCATCCCCTGATCGGCCAGGTGGCAGGATGATGGGGGCTGAGTGGCAATGGCGGAGTGATAGGAGCAGTGTCTTCCCCTGTTCTGAGGCCCAGTCACCTCCCTCAGAGGCAGGGCAGACTACAGTTTAGGTCCTTTTTTGATAGTCCCTGGGCCCCTCTTTGGAGGATATTAAACATCACAATAATCACTTACATCTGAAATATGTAAATGTCAAGCTATACCAATTTTCACATTATAATTCTATGTTATGATTTATATTATTTTAATATATTGGGATATATTAATGCTGACATAATTTTCATACTTTTAAAATAGAGAATGTAGTAAAATTCTCATGTGTTTAAAGTGTTATTCCTTACATTTTATAAGGCAATATTGGTCAAAAGTTCTTTATTCTGCTGTCTTTTTTTTCTTCTCTGTCCCCTAAGTTTTTATTATCATTATCATTCCATACATTTTGATTTTCTACCCTATTAAGTTAAATAAATAAGCTTATGTTTTTAAGTATTGTTTATCAAATGAAAATACATCACCTTATAAGTTTTTTCTCTGATTATAGCTTTAACTAGAGGCCTAGTGCATGCAATTTGTGCACTCGGGGGCAGTGGGTCCCTCAGCCCAGCCTGTGCCCTCTAGCAGTCTGGGACCCCTCAGGGGATGTCCACTTGCCAGCGGGGAGCAGGCCTAAGCTGCAGTCGGACATCCTTAACACTACTGAGGAGGCGGGAGAGGCTCCCACCAGCACCACGGTACTGGCAGCCATCCGCCTGGCTTGTGGCTGAGCAGAGCTCCTGCTATGGGAGCGCACTGACCACCAGAGGGCAGTTCCTGCATTGAGCATCTGCCCCTTGGTGGTCAGTGTGTGTCATAGTGACCAGTCATTCCCAGTCATTCTGCTGTTAGGGTCAATTTGCATATTGCCCTTTTATTATATAGGACAGAGGAGTGGTGCATGGGTGGAGGCCAGCTGGTTTGCCCTGAAGGGTGTCCCAGATCAGGGTGGGGGTCCTGCTGGGGTGCCTGGTCAGCCTGTGTGAGGGGCTGAGTGCTGTTTGCAGGCTTGCCATAGCTCCTTCAGGGTGGGAGTCCCTTCTGGGGTGCCTGGCCAGACTGGGTGAGTGGCTAATGGCTGTTTGCATGCTGGCCAAGCCCCCCAGCGGGGACCCTCACCCCATGAAGGTGTGGCCATCCTGGGTGAGGGGCTGATAGCTATTTGCAGTCTGGCCGTAGCCCCCAGCCTCCCAATCTCCCAGTGGAGTCTGGTTGGATGCAGGTATCTGGGATTTATTTATCTTCTATAATTGAAACTTTGCTGCCTTGAGTGGAGGCCACAGCTGGCCAGGGCAGGTGGGAAGCTTGGCTTCCTCCATTGCCAGGTCAACCAAGCCTCCTGCTTGCTCCAGCTCTGTGGCTGCCGGCCACCATCTTGGTTGGGTTAATTTGCATATAGTCGCTGTGATTGGCTGGTGGGTGTGGCTTAAGGCATAGCAAAGGTACAGTCAATTTGCATGGT
>NW_006294243.1:3668380-3673657 GCF_000327345.1 Myotis davidii | reverse complement strand
GTCGTATGCCAATTACCATGTTTCTCTTTTATTAGTGTAGATTATATCACATAAATATTAAAGTACTATAATCTTATCTAATAAAGGGGCATATGCAAATTGATCATCACACCATAATAGTCAATATGGCTGCACCCACAACAGTGGCAGAGATTCAGTAACACAAGGTGGCTTTGCCCACAGTGGAGGCTGAGTTCCCACAAGGAGCCTTAATGAGCAATAAGCAAAGACCTGAGGCTACGCCCCCTTCCTGGCAGGGCTTGACAGGGGACGTGAGACCGCCCCCCCGCCCCCCTCGGCGTAAGGCTGAGGGACCTCAGGCTGCACCGCCTGCCCCAGTGCCAGGCCGGAGAACCTTAGGCCATGCCCCTGCCCTGGCACCAGGCTATGGGACCTGAGGCCACGCCCCCCACCAGGTGACACTTGACAGGGTACCTCAGGCTATGCCCCCACCCATGGGGTTTCACAGGGGCCCTGAGGCTGTGCCCCCCACCCAGCGCTGGGCCAGGGAACCTGAGGTTGTAGCCCACTCTGGGCAGGCCTTGACAAAGGTGGGGGGCCAGGTCTCTTGACAGGGGACCTCAGGCTATGCCCCCACCCATGGGGCTTCACAGGGGCCCTGAGGCTGTGCCCCCCATCCAGAGCTGGGCCAGGGAACCTGAGGTTGTGGCCCACTCTGGGCAGGCCTTGACAAAGGTGGGGCTGGCCAGGTCTGGATCTTGCCCAATGGGGGTGGGGCCACCTGGGTCTGGGTCTCCCACAATTTTGAGGTGCCGCGGTGTACGGGGACTTGACTCTGGGTCCCACAGAGTGCCCCAGACTCTAACAAGAGAAAGATTTTCATATACATTTCACTAGTTTTCTTTCATCTCTGACACTTCTATTATAGAGAAAGGGCAAATAGCACTATTAAAATTTTTCCTCTAGTGAATCCCCTTTTGATGTGCATGAATTTCATTCACCAGGCCACTAGTTAATATATATTAAAGTAGAACATAAATAAGCTTTGTTGTTACTATCTTTATAAATATTTTTTAGTCCCATTCATTTGGCTTTAAAAAATTACTTTTTAATGTATCTGTGGGATGTGTGTTTATGTATAATTGGCATCTGGGTTTGTTGTTTTTGTTTCAGGAATTTCTCTGTTTTAAGAAACTGCTATTTCCATCAGAAAATGTGGAATATAAGTGGTACTTCTTAATATATAGAGACATCTGTTTCTCTATTTGAGAAATCAGTGTTCACAAATGTTTTATTTTCAATAGAAATATTTTAATTTCTAAATAGAAAATTATGAGACATTTTATGCTGGCTCTATTAATTATGCATGCAATCCCTTTCTTCTTTTCTTTATTTCCTCTGGTAGAAGTTGGGGAAAAAGAGTTTTTAAAGTATCATTAATATTATAATTTTAAAACATTATTTTCTCTTAAAGTATTTATTAATTCAGCAAATATTTATAGAGCTTTTTGCAGAAAAATAAGCAAATAACATATTACTGCCTATGTAGCTCTCATTCTAGTAGAACTTATTACTAAATTGGATAACAATCAATAGTTCATAATGCCTGATCTATATAAGACATTCAAAAAACAAATGTGATTACAATATGAATAAATAAATGAATGAATAAAACTTCATGTCATAGTTCTCCACTACCAAATACTAATATATTATATTTTAG
Organism: Myotis davidii; assembly: GCF_000327345.1. Lineage (NCBI taxonomy): Eukaryota > Metazoa > Chordata > Mammalia > Chiroptera > Vespertilionidae > Myotis > Myotis davidii. The sequence continues at coordinate 3,671,973 of NW_006294243.1, read as the reverse complement.
CCAGTATTCTGGTCCAAGGAATTTAGTGATAAAAAAGACAGGTATTATATTTTCACTGGGGGATGTGCAGAACAAGAAAATAAATAAACATGAATAGCATCACTATAAAAGTAACATTTACAATTTTTTCTACTTTGTTTTCTTTATACAATCTCTCATATAGTTTTGGTAACAAGTATTTTAAAATTCTGAATTTCTAATCACTAATGTACTTCTCTTAGGGTCAAATACAAACAACTTTTTAATAAACTTCAAAATTTAGAATAGTTTTATATTTATAAAAAAGTAATAAAGTACAGAGATTATCCATTCACCTATCATGCCTAAAATCTTACAATAGTATGCTACATCCTATATAATAAAAAGCCAATATGCAAATTGACCAAACGGGGAATGACCTGTCGCTATGACACGCACTGACCACCAGGGGGCAGACGTTCAATGCAGGAGCTGCCCTCTGGTGGTCAATGCACAGAGGCGGTGGCGGGGAGCAGCCTCCACGGCAGCGCTAAGGATGTCTGACTGCTGGCCATCAGTCGGACCTCCCCCGCCCCCCCAAGTGCACGAATCTCCTTTGTACTGGGCCTCTAGTTGTTGTTGTTGTTTTTTTTTTATAATTAATAGACCAATGATGATACATTATTAGTAACTAAAGTCTTCAGATTTTATTGGGATTATGGGTTTCAGAAAGAAAGACCACATACTATTAATATGACTCATCACTGATACAGAGGTAGTGTTTGTCAAGTTTCTCCACTATAAAGGTATTCTTTTTCTCCCACTTCCCATTCTTTGTAAGGATAGCACTGTACGTATCCCATACTTATAAAGTGGAGAGGAATGACCCACTTCCTAATTTCCTAGTAGACAGAATATCTGTGTAAATTATTTGTGTACTCCTCTATTTAATTGTCTATTTATTCATTTACATAAGTATGGACTCAAGAATATTGAAATTCTACTTGGGACTATAATCCAATATTATTTTAATTTAATTAATTAATTAATTTATTTATTTATTGTTTTACTTTTGACCATGGGCGCTATTTAAATTGGCTCCTGGGTCTCCTTGACATATCCTCATTATTGTGGTTCTTCTATAGTGTAGTAAGAAGCACGGAAAATTTCAGGACAAGAGAAATAGGGAAACAAGACAGATAGTTAAACACCAGTTTGCAGCCACCTAGTAAAGCCTATTTTCTCTAAACCAAGGACACTTAATACTGTGAACTCCTCTTCCCCAACCAGAGGGTAAATAGCTTAAATCACCCCACTCAGGGAGACAGATAACAGAAATTCAATTAGTGCCATTTTCCAACCACCTCCAAGGACAGGCAAATTAAGAGAATAAATCTTCTATTAGTACATTAGCATAAAGCTGATGTATATTCTATTGATTCTCCCCTAAGATCTCCCCTAAATGTCTAGCCTTTTAAAACCCTGAAAATGAAAGTCCCAGGGTGCTCTCTCTCCAGAGAGCATACCTGTGCCATTCTCTTCCCCTCTCCTTCCCCCACAGGCACATCCCCTACCAGCTGTGGGCAAACTACGGCCCGTGGGCCAGATCTGGCCCATTTGAAATGAATAAAACTAATAAAAAAAAGACCGTACCCTTTTATGTAATGATGTTTACTTTGAATTTATATTAGTTCACACAAACACTCCATCCATGCTTTTGTTCTGGCCCTCCGGTCCAGTTTAAGAACCCATTGTGGCCCTCGAGTCAAAAAGTTTGCCCACCCCTGCAACCTCTAAGGGGCCCCAAGAGACTTTCAACCAGGAGAGCAACCGCAGCGGCAGCTCCTCCTGAGCTAACCCCTGAACTGTCTCGAAGGCCCGGTTTCCCCTGACTTCCCAATGACCCAAAGCAGCCCAGCCTAGGCTCCTGTTGCTTCTATGCCCGTCCTAGTGTCACTGTCCTAAGCATGTTTTTTGCTGTGGTTAATAAATTCTTCCTAGATTTGCTACACTTTGTCCCTCGATTGAAATGTTACCTTCAAGGAAACAAGAACTGCCCTGGCCAGTTTGGCTCAGTGATAGAGCATCAGCCTGCGGACTGAAGGGTCCCAGGTTTGATTCTGGTCAAGGGCCTTAGCTGTGGGCACATCCCCGGTGACGGGTGTGCAGGAGGCAGCTGATCCATGTTTCTCTCTCATCGATGTTCCTCACTCTCTATCCCTCTCTCTTCCTCTCTGTAAAAAATCAATAAAACATTAAAAAAAAAAAAAGGAAAACAAGAACTGCGGCCTAGTCATCTCATCTGAAACAGTTACATATATAAACAGTTATATTTAGGAGTACTTTCTTATTTTCAGGAATTACAAGATGCTTCACAATCATATTGTGTATTTCATGCTGCAGTTCTAAAACATTTAACCATGGAGCCTGATGATTCATTTATTTAGAATGGTATCAAGAAAAAAGATCTGATTTCGATGGGTTCTTGCTCTCAGTCACTAGTAGCTGATAGAATATATATGTGTATGTGTGTGTGTGTGTGTATGATGTTTATATATATTTATTTATTTACATTTATAAATATATAAAATGCTATTTTATAATTTTTCATCTCCCACCTGAACATATGTATTAGCCATGATGGACTGTATCTATTTCACAAAATTTCCCTCTGAAATTATCTACATATGATCTTTCCTCAGGTTAAAATATAATTTCCTCCACCGGAAGTCCAATGTTTTATCTCCTAAATTTTATTCATTTTTCAGAAAACTATAATCATGACTTTTTGTTCTTTTTTTCTCAACTAAGATTAAATGTTTCTGCTATATACTTTCATGCTTTTACATTTATTAAATGTTCCATATTATGTTTGTGCTTCTTTAATTGTCTACCTTCCACATGATATGGTTAAATCTGAAATGAAAGACACTTTGTATCTGGCTAACCATTGAATATTTTGTAACATAAATTATACCAGGCCACTCAGTTAAATATGTAAAGAAATGATTAAATAAACAAACATTGCTATGGACTAAATGTTTGTGATTCCTCCAAAATTCATATATTAAAACATTAACCCCAAAAATAATGGTATATTTAAAAACTTATCTTTAATGCTGAAAGTATTAGAGATGTCCATTTTATTTTTTGTTGTGTTTTTTCCCAATGACCCCCTTCTCCCTGCAACTGCCCCTCCCAACTCTTCACCACACTATTGTCTCTGTCCACGGGCTATGCATATATGCATATAAATTCCCTGAATAATCTCTCCTCTCCACTCCCCTACTCCCACCTTCCCTCTAAAATTAATCAGTTCATGGTTCTATGTCTCTGTATCTATTGTGTTCATAAATTTAGTTTATTCATTAGATTCCATATATGAGTGAGTTAATGTGATACTTGTCTCTCTCTGGCTCACTTATTTTTCTTAACATAATACTCTCCAGATTCATCCATGCTGTGGCAAATGCTAAGAGTTCCTTTTTTTTATATAGCTGCATAGTATTCCATTGTGTAAATGTACCACCCTTTTTTATGCACTCATCTGCTGATGGGCACTTGGGCTGTTTCCAAATCTTAACCATTGTAAATTGCACTGCTATGAACATAGTATCCTTTCTGATTGGTGTTTT
>NW_006294243.1:3657871-3667997 GCF_000327345.1 Myotis davidii | reverse complement strand
TTATGGTTTCACAACTTACATTTAAGTCTTTTTACTCATTTTGAATTTGTTATTTGTATAAGTTGGTGGTCTAGTTTCATTTTTTGCATGTTCCTGTCCAATTTTTCCAACACCATTTATTGAAGAGACTGCCTTGACTCCACTGTATGTTCTTGCCTCCTTTGTCAAATATTAATTGAGCATAACGGTCAACTTCTGGGTTCTCTGTTCTGTTCCAGTGATCTATATGCCTATTCTAGTGCCAGTACCAGGCTATTTTGATTATGGTTGCTTTGTAGTATAACTTGATACCTGGTATTGTGATTCCTCCAGTTGATTCTGCTTTCTCAAGATTGCTGTGGCCAAAGTAATGAGATTTGAAGGTGAAGACCTTAGGAGGTAATTAGTTTCAATGAGGTAATGAGTGCAGGACCTTCATGATTGATTTAGTGCTTTATAAAAAGTAAAGGAGATAGGAGAGTGCTCCCTCTCTGACTCCAAGTCTAAATACCGAGGAAAGGCCATGTGAGCACACATGAAAGATGGCCATAGGAAACCAGGAAAAAGCTTCTTTCCAAAAACCAAATTTGTTGGCATCTTGATTTTGGACTTCCAGCCTTCAGAACTATAAAAAAAATAGATCTTTATTGTTTAAGTTACCCAGTCTATAGTATTTTGTTATAGAAGACTTAGCAGACTAAGACAAATATTAAAACATTTTTAGAGTAAAAATAATATGTGATCTATACTAATCCCTTGATGAGGCAAGTGATTCAGATATTTGGCATGTTAAAATTATATGGGAAGATTTTATAGGAAACTTTTAAGAATCATCTCAAGCTTTCCCTTCTGAGAATGGTATAATAATTTTTTTCCAATCAATCTTTTTATGAAGAAGAAAAGTTGTATAAAGCACTATATTATATATATATTAGAAGATACAGAAAGGCTTAAAAAGCAGCAAGTACTTGAGGGCTCAAGGTCCTGTAGAGTGAAAGCTCCGAGAGTAAATAAGGAATTTGGCAACACTCTTTTCTTTGAAAGTTTGCCAAGCTAGAGGTTATTATAAAACTGAAAATCTGAGTAAAGCTTTCCTTAGACTCAAGGGTGAAAGAAAACTTTGCCAGTTTATTGTTAATGGAAGAGAAGCAACCTGGGATTTGCCCAAGTGTCTCAGGTGGAACCTCAGAGGGTATGCTGTAGACTTAAGAGTGAACTTGAAATAGTCCAGTCCTAACAAAAACTAGGCAGAGAAACAAATAGGTTCCAAAATTGCTTAGACTAAGTCAACAAGCCCCTGCACTAACTTCCTACGAGAAACAAAAGAAATGCTCCCTGTAAGAAGGCAACATGATAGTTGGATTCCAATTTTTTTTTTTAATTTCCCTGCTAGAAACACAAAAAGATATCTCTTGATTTTTCAACATGAGAGCCTTGTAGTATCACTGGAAGTGAAACCTGTGAAAGTGTAAGGTTCCCCCTAATACTACAGTGCCCAGGAGTTTCTCATTCTAATGTTCTTTAGATTACAATGGAATTAAAATAAAAAATCAATAATGATATAAAATAGCTGGAAAATTCCCAAATATTTGGAGGTTAAACCATATGTCCTAAATAAGAAATGAGTCAAAAAAAAGTCTCAATAGAAGTTCACTGTATTTTGGACTAAGCTAAAATAAAAGTGGAATTTATCAAAAATGTTGGATATGGTGAAAGCATTTCTTAGAGTAAAATTTATAGCATTAAATGCATATGTTAGAAGAGCTCTGAAATCAACATCATATGAAACTAGAAATAAAAGTAATTTAATCACCAAAAAAAGAAGAGGAAAAATAATAAAAATAAGAGCAAAAACTCAATAAAATTGAAAATAGAAAAATAACAGCAAAAATCAATAAAACCAACAATTGTTTTTATAAAAGATCAATAAAGTTGATAAGCTTCAAGCCACAGTAATAGAACAGCAGAGAGAAAACACAAATTACTAATATCAAAAATGAAATAGGGACCACCAGTACTGATCCAATAGAATTTAAAATGACAATTAAGAATACTATAAACAACCATATACTAATAAATTTGACAATTTAAATAAAATAACCAATATCTTGAAAGATAAAAACTTCTAAAATATATCACAGAAATAAATAATCTTAATAAATATATGTATCATTAAATTGCTAATTAATAAAATTTCAAAAGAGAAAGCACTAGACCTAGATAGTTTTACTAATAAATTATATCAAACACTTAAGGACTAAGTGATACCAAATTTCTAGAATACCTGCAAGTATATAGTCATAGAAGGAACACTTCCTCACATATTCTTATTAGGCTAGAAATAACCTAATACTCAAATCAGATAAAGACATTACTAGCAAGAAAAATATCGATCAACACAACTCTTGAACATACTAGCTAAATCCTCACCAAATTATTATGAAATGAAATCCAACAATGTATACAAAATTTATACAATAATCAAGTGAGATTATTCCAGATATGCAAGACTGGTTCAACATTAAAAAATCATTTTAATTAACCCACATACCTCTTTAGAGAACTCATTTGGTTATGCCAATTAGTACAGGAAAAAAATTGATAAAATGTAACACAAATACTTGATAAAAATTCGCAGAAGATTTGGAAACAGTCTAAATGCCCATCAGCAGATGAGTGGATTAGAAAACTGTAGTACATCTACACAATGGAATACTATGCTGCTGTAAAAAAAGAAGGAATTCTCACCATTTGCAACAGCATGGACAGAACTGGAGAGCATTATGCTAAGTGAAATAAGCCAGTAAGTGAAAAATAAATACCACATGATCTCAGTCATTTGGGGAATATAAACTGATGATCAAAAATAGATACAGAGCTAAAGAAGCATCGGGCAGACTGTCAAACTACAATGGGAAGGTAGGGAAGTGTTGTGGGGTGGGGAGCGGGGCGCTAAGAGATCAACCAAAGGACTAGTATGCATATAAGTATAACCAACGGATGCAAGACAGAGGGGGTAAGGGGGGGCATGTGCATGGGAGTACGGGAGGCGGGGGGGAGGTTAATGGGGAAAAAAGGAGACATATGTACTACTATTTATGATACTTTAAACAATAAAATAAAATAAAGAGAATTAGAAATAAAGAGAACCTTCTTTAACTTAGTACAGAATAAAATCTACAGCTAACGTCCCATTTTATGGTTAAAAACTGGTTGCTTTCTCCCCTCGGGTCGGGAAAAAGGAAATCATGTCACATCTCACCACTTTTAATCAACATAGTACTGGAAGTCCTATCTAGAGCAATAAGACAAAGAAAAAAAAAGTATATAGATAGGGGAATAAAGTTATAAAACTATCTTCACATGATACAAATGCATCTAGAAAATTGCAAATAAATGAAAAAAAATATTTTAAATAATAAATAACTATACAAAGTTGCAGGATACAAGGTAAATACAAAAGATCAATTAATTTATTACATACTAGAAATGAAGAGAATTTTAAAATTAAAATAATAAAATTTATAATAGTTCCTAAAGAAGGAAATACTTTGGTAATATCTAATGAAATGTGGTCAGAATCTATATACAAAATCTACAAAACTCTGATTAAAGGAATTAAACAAATGATTATATATCATGTTTATGGATTAAAATACTCAATATTGGTAAAAATCTCTAATTTTTAAAATTTGATCTATAGATTCTACACAATCCCAAACAAGAATTTAGCAAGTTATTCTTTGAATATCAACAAATTGGTTATAAAGTTTATATTAAAGGCAAAATACCCAAAATTGTCAACACAATATTGAAGGGAACTAACAAAGTTGGAGGACTGATGCTAATTGACCTCAAGAGTTATTATAAAGCTACAGTGATAAAGATACCATGGTTCAATGGAGAACAAATAGTTATTTCAATACATGGAACTTGGAAGTTTGGACACCCATATTAAAAATACTTATCTAGATACATAACATACATATCTTACAAATTATACCTCAAAATGTAACCTAAATATAAAATAAAAATACATATACAAAAATTTCAGAAGATATTTAGGACAAACTCAGGGATTTATTCACAAATGACAATCTGGAGACAGATTGTACACCATTCACAAAAATTAACTCAAAATTGATCACAAGCATAAATATAAAATGTAAAACTGTAAATAAAACTCCTAGGAGTAACGTAGGAGAAAACTTAGATGACCTTGGTTCTGGCAATAATTTTTAGATATGATGGGAGTACAATGTACAAGAGAAGCAATTGGTAAGATAGACTTCATTAAAATTAAAACTTCTGCTTTATAAGAGACAATGTCAAGAGAATGAGAAGACAAGTTACAGACTAGGAGAAAATATATGCAAAAGACATTGCTTGTAAAGAACGGTTATCCTAAAAAATGCAAAGAACTCTTAAAACTCAACAGTAAGAAAAAAAACAACCTGGTGAAAAATGGGCCAAAGAGCTTAACTGATTCCTCATCAAAGAAAATAAACAGATAGAAACTATGCATCTGAAAAGATCCTGGAAACACATATCATCAGGGAAATGTAAATTATGACAAGAATGGGTACCCCTTCACACCTGTCAGAAAGGCCAGTATCAGCAACATGGACACCACCAAACGCTGGCAAGAATGAGGAAAACAGGAACTCTCACTGCTGGTGGGAATAAATTTTGATACAGTCACTTTGGAAAAGAGTTTGTTAGTTTCTTACACAACTAAACAGAGTTTCCCAGTCGGCATGGCTCAGTGGTTGACCTGTGAGCCAGGAGATCACAGGTTCAATTTCTGGTCAGGGTACATGCCCAGGTTGCGAGCTCCATCCCGGGGTTACGGGCTCCATCCCCAGTAGGGGGCGTGCAGGAAGCAGCTGATCAATGATTTTCTCACATCATTGATGTTTCTCTCTCTCGCTCCCTTCCTCTCTGAAATCAATAAAAAATAAATAAATAAATAAGTCAAATAAATAAATAAATAACAAACTAAATACACTCTTACCATATGATCCAGCAATCATACTTGATATTGACCCAAAATGTTGAAAATATATGTCCACACAAAAATATGCACATAAATGTTTAAAGTAGTTTTATTCATAATTGCCCAAACCTGGAAGGAACCAAGATGTCCTTCAGTTGGTAAATGGATTAAATAAACTGTAGTTCATCATTCAGTTGTTTTTTTTAATGAGTTATAAAGCCATGGAATGACATGATTCTGACTATATACCACTTAAGAGAAGGCAAAATTATGGAAACAGAAGATCAGTAGTTTTCAAGGATCCTGGAAGGGAAGAAGGGGTGGATGGGTAAAATATAAGCTGTTTAAAGCAATGGAACTATTTTATATAAAAATGTAATAGTGGATAAATTACATTCCATATTTGCCAAAACCAATAAAATTTACAACACCAACAGTAATATATGGATTTATTATATGAAGTATTACTATCGGTTCCCTAAATGTAATATAAATGTAGTACACTAATATATGATATTAATAAAAGAGGGAAGTAAGACAGGGTAGGAGGATATATGGAAATTCTTTTTCCCTCCATTTAATATATATGTAAACCTAAAACTGATCAAAAATAAACTTCATAATAATATAAAGTGTAATATGCTAAATAGACCAGACAGCAGAATGACCTTCCAGACATCCTTCTGGACATCCTTCCCAACAACCTTATGGACAAAGCCAGGGCTGCAAGGGCTGAGCCCTTTGCATGAATTTCGTGAATCGAGCCTCTAGTTAATTAAATAAAAGGATGGGGGGGGCGGGGGTGCTGACCGAAGAGTCACATTAAAAATATATATAATTTTGCTTTTTAAAAGTAAAAATAAATGTCACAATATATAAACAAGAATAAAACAGTATTTTTAAAATATATTTTTTCATTATTTCAGAGAGGAAGGGAGAGGAAGAGAAAGATAGAAACATCAATGTTGAGAGAGAATAATTGATCAGCTGCCTCCTGCATGCCCCACACTGGAGATCGAGTCCACAACCGGCATGTGCCCCTGACCAGAATCTAACCTGGGACCCTCCAGTCTGCAGGTCAAAGCTCTATCAACTGAGCCAAACCAGATGGGGTGAATAAAGCAGTTTTTTGTTTTGTTTTTTAAAGTGCTTAACCAAAAGGAAGGCAATTTTGACCTGAAATAAAGTCTGTGGAGTTGGTTATTGGAGTACAGGGTAATATAGGAATTATCCTTTGCATTTCAGAGCAGGCAGTATAAAACAATGTGCTCAGCAAGAAGCATTACGGACCGAGAATCAGAGGTAGTAAAGCAAAAATAATATTGACTATTATTTACAGAAAGTTAATTATCTAGACATTTTACCATGAAGAAGATACAATCACTGCACAAGTGAAATACACTTCTCATAAAAATTAATAATATAAACAATTTTATATAGTTTTTTTTAAAAAATCAGGCAACCTGCATTTTGGATGTGTGAGTCAAGTATATGAAATACAAAAAAGAAAAAAAGTAAAATGTTTAAAAATATCTCTGAAGAGAATACTAATAAACTGAAAAGAGGCAAAGTTGAAAGTGATCATAATTATATACTTTAATTAGAAATGCAAAAGAGGAAATTCGAAATAAAAAATCCTTATGGTAGATAAAAATGGAAAATCTGAAAGTGATAAGTAAAAAGTCCCTTTTTGAAGTAGTCCCCCCTTTAGAAAATGTGCTCATCTATCTTAGAAACTTTGAGCCAGAGTCCCTTTTGGCATCAATACAACTTGGTTTTGTCAAAGAAAGATTGCAGAGAAGGAGTTATTAGGGCATTGAATGATATCTACAGTTGGATTTAATAAGGGCAAAGTGATAAGTGAGGCTTTTAGCACAAGAATTAACACAGATGGTCAAAAAAGACAAATTTAGTATCTTCAATCTGGAAAATGTCAGGCTTGGCATAGGTAATGAAGTCCTAGAAAATAAAGAATGAAATAAGGTTCTACTTAAACTGGCAAATGTTTCCAGGAAGGAAAGCGTGCACATACTATACATAGGATTTCTAAATAGATAATGGCTGTATCAGCACAGATCAGATTCTCAGCTATAACAACTTAATGAGTTCAAATATTGAAAATTATCACCAACATCATTAAAAAAACAATAGGCTATTCTTTTAATTTTGATTTTTAAAAAGAAAGTAAAATATAATATTCATAGTTCAACTTTTATATTGCTTGTTATTAAACACTTTTCTGCTCAAATAATATTATAACCCAGTCCACTTTAAAGTATCAATTAGATCTACTGATAATATTTTGGGAAGCTGCGCTGTAATCATTATTTGTTATTTCTTGGAGTAATCTGCCAATTAATACTAAAAAATTCTATTGTAGAGAGGAGATTCCAAAATGCCAACAGAGTACATGTAAGCTACACTGACACACTCTTAGGACCAAACTGGAAATCCAAATAAAATATAAAAGAACACTCTGAAAAATCAACTGAAGACTAGGTGGAGAGAAACCTGATAACCAAGGATGAAAAGTAGAGACTGCAGAGAGACTGGAAGTGTGGAGGTATGAAATGGCTGGTTGGGGTCCCACAGACAGCAGCTGAAGTTCCAGAGGGATATCTCAGCTGTGGGGGATTCCCTCTGAGAACTTGAGAGTCTTAACCCCAAGCTGGGATCCCCAGCCAAGAGCACCAGAACTGAGAAAGGTGCCCATGGAACATCTGGCTGTGAAAAGCAGCAGGGTTGCTGTTGGCAAGTGGGAGACTGCTGGAAATGCAGGCACCTCTTAAAGGGCCAATGCATAAATTTCATGTGTAGACACTCATCTTGGGCTCTGGCGGGGGTGGGAGGGGGGGTGGTTAGAGTGGACTAGGGTTGTATAAATCGAAGCCAGGATTGGGAACCCTGGATTTGGAGCCCAAAGGGCAGCCACCCCAGTTTCCTGTGCTGAGTCACTGTATCATGTTGCAAAGAAAATCTTTCTCCAGCTGCAGACCTTTGATATTCAGGTGTTTTTTTGCTGGGGTGAAGGCAGATGCCCCACCTTGTTGAAGACCTCTCACACCAACTTGGGTTGATAGTCTGAGGCTAATTCACTCTGAATGTCAATGGGACCACAGGCAGAACTGGGTCTCTGGAGGTTTTGAGTCTTTTCCTGATACAATCCTGAGCCTGAGCTAGGAAAAACAGACCCTGGTGCACATCTTGGTCCTTTCCAAAGGCACACAGTGCCAGCAGACAGAGCCACAAGCTGTGGATTGCTGATAGCTTCAGAGTACTTAGGACACCAGTCACAAACAGTATCTGACATTGTCCTGCACTAGAGATTGAGAGGTGTCTAGCAAGCACCCTAGTGCACAGACACAAACACAAATAAGCAGCCAAAATGGGGAGACATAAAAAAAGCCTCAAATGCATGAATAATAGAATTCTCCAGAAGAAGAACTAGATGAAATGGAGATAAGAAATATATCAGACAGTGTTCAGAATAATGATGGCAAAGATGCTCAACAGATATCATAAATAAAATGCTGAAAATTAAAGACAAAATATAAAAAGCAACAAGAGAAAAGGAATGTGATACCTACAAAGGAGCTTCCATAAGGCTGTCAACTGATTTCTCATCACAAACTCTATAGGCCAGAAAGGAATGGCATGAAGTATTCAAGGTAATGAAAAGCAAGGATCTGAAATCAAGATTACTATATCCAGTAAGGCAATCATTAAAAACAGATGGCAAAATAAGGAGTTCCAAGACAAAAAATGGCTAAAGGATATTGTCACCACCAAACCAGCACTGCAGAAATGCTAAAGGGACTGCTGTAATGAGAATAGAGAGAAACAATACAGACATAAAGAATTAAATAGCAATAAATAAGTACCTATCAGTAATAAATTAAATGTAAATGGATTAAATGCTCCAATCAAAAGTCATGATCCAAATATATGCTGTCTACAAGAGAAACCACCTCAGAACAAAAGACACACAGGATGAGAGTGAAGGGATGGAAAAGTTTTTCCATGTAAATGGAAACAAAAAATAAGCTGGGGTAGCAATACTCATATCTGAAAAAATAGATATCAAAATGAAGGCCATCACAAAAGACCGTAAAGGTCACTACATAATACTAAGTGGATTAGTCCAACAAGAGAAAATAATACTGGTCAACATATATGTACCCAACATAGGAACACCTAAACATAAAAAACAAATAAACAAACAAAAACTTCTAGAGAACTTTAAGGGAGAGCTCAAAAACAATACAGGCATAGTATGGGATTTTAATACCCCACTAACTTCACCAGATAGAAATTACAGACAAAATCTCAACAAAGTAATAGTGACTTTAAATGACACACTTGATCAGGTGGATTTAAGTGATATTTACAGAACATTTCACCTTAAAGGTGCATAATATACATTCTTCTCAAGTGCACAGGAGTCATTCTCAAAGACAGACCACATGTTAGGGCATAAAACAAGTCTCTACATGTTCAAGAAGACTGAAATCATATCAAGAATCTTCTCAAATCACAGTGGGATGGAAGAAGAAATCAACTACAGTGAAAACACTCCAAAACTTTAAAACTCACAGTGAATAAATAGCATGTTATTAAGCAATGAATTGGTCACCAATGAGATCAATAAGCAAATAAATAACTTTCTGGAAGTAAATAAAAATGAACACACAGCAACCCCAAATCCCTGGGACACAGCAAAAGCAGTTCTTGAGAGGGAATTTCATAGCACTACAGACCTACCTCAAAAAAAAAGAAAAATCAATAATAAAGTATTTAACCCCACAACTTAAAAAAACCCACACAACAACTAGAACAGTCAAAATAAAAAATGCCCAGAGTAATTAAAAGAAATTAAATAATAAAGATGACAGCTGAAATTAATGTCATAGATACCAAAAAAAAAAAAAGAAAAAAGAAAAAAAATCATTGAAACCAAGAGCTGGTTCTTTGAAAAGATAAACAAGATTGTTGAACCATCAGCTAGATTCATGAAGAAACAAAGAAAGAGAACCCAAATAAATAAAAACAGAAATGAAAACTGAAGGAACAACTGACACCAAAGAAATACAAAGGATTGTAAGAAAATACTATGAACAATTACATGCCAACAAGCTTGACAAGTAGGTGAAA
>NW_006294243.1:3644261-3657623 GCF_000327345.1 Myotis davidii | reverse complement strand
AAAAAAATCATTGAAACCAAGAGCTGGGTCTTTGAAAAGATAAACAAGATTGTTGAACCATCAGCTAGATTCATGAAGAAACAAAGAAAGAGAACCCAAATAAATAAAAACAGAAATGAAAACTGAAGGAACAACTGACACCAAAGAAATACAAAGGATTGTAAGAAAATACTATGAACAATTACATGCCAACAAGCTTGACAATTGTAGGTGAAATGGACATATTCCTAAAAAAAAAAAAAAAAATACAATCTCCTAATACTGAATCAGGAAGAATCAGACAATCTAAATAGGCCAATAACAGCTGATGAAATAGAAGCAGCAATCAAAAACTCCCAGCAAATAGCTTCACAGGGGTATTTTACCAAATATTCAAAGAACAACTAAAAACTATCCTCCTCAAACTATTCCAAAAAATCCAAGGAAAGGGAGCACTTCCAAGCTTTTTTTTATGAGGCAAGTATTATCCTAATTCCAAAACCAGATAAGACACTACAATGAAAGAGAATTACAGGCCAATAGTCCTGGTGAACATAGACACTAAAATCCTCAACAAAATATTAGCAAATTGGGTCCATCAAAACATTAAAAAGATCATACATCATGACCAAGTGGGATTTATACCAGGGATTCGAGCTGGTACAATATTCGCAACTCAATAAAATGAATACATCTTCTTGAGAAAGAAGAACCAAGTTGGAGGAATCACAATACCAGATATCAAGTTGTACTACAAAGTCACCATAATCAAAACAGTCTGTTGTGAAATAAGCCAGGCAGTGAAAGCTAAATACCACATGATCTCACTCATTTATGGAATATGAAGAACATTATAAACTGTTGAACAAAAATAGAAAGAGGCAAAGAAGCATCTAACAGACTGTAAAACTACAGGGGGAATGTAAGGGAGAGGTTGGTGGGTAAGAGATCAGCCAAAGGACTTGTATGCATGCATATAAACACAATCAACAGACGCAAAACACTGAGTGGGGCATGAGGACAAGTGCCGGGGGGTAGGGACAGCCAGGGGGAGGTCAATGGGGGGAAAAAGGAGAAATATATACTACTATCTGTAATACCTTAATTAATTAATTTTAAAAAACAGCCTGTTATTGGTACAAGAACAGGCATATAGATCAATGAAATAGAACAGAGACCCCATAAATGACCTAAGCCATTACACTCAATATTTGAAAAAGGAGGCAAGAACATACAATGGAGTCAAGCCAGTCTCTTCAATAAATAGTGTTGGGAATACTGGACAGACATGCAAAAAAACAAAAACAAAACAAAACAAAACAAAACAAAAAAAACATGAAACAGCAACTTACACCATATACAAGAAAAATTCAAAATGGATAAAAGATTTAAGTGTAAGTCTGGAAACCATAAAAATCCTAGAAGAAACCATAGGCAGCAAAATCACAGATATCTCTCAAATCAGATGTTTACTGATACATCTCCTAGGCTGTGGTCGGCAAACTGGCTTGCGAGCCACATGCGGCTTTTTGGCCCCTTGAGTATGGCTCTTCCTAAGCCTTAGGAGTACCCTAATTAAGTTAATAACAATGTACTTACCTATATAGTTTAAGTTTAAAAAAATTGGCTTTCGCCGAAACTGGTTTAGCTCAGTGGATAGAACGTCGGCCTGTGGACTGAAGGGTCCCAGATTCGATTCCGGTCAGGGGCATGTACCTGGGTTGCGGGCACATCTCCCAGTGGGAGATGTGCAGGAGGCAGCTGATCGATGTTTCTCGCTCATCGATGTTTCTAGCTCTCTATCTCTCTCCCTTCCTCTCTGTAAAAAATCAATAAAAAATATATATATTAAAAAAAATTGGCTTTCAAAAGAAATTTCAATTGTTGTACTGTTGATATTTGGCTCTTTTGACTAATGAGTTTGCCGACCACTGTAGGCAAAGAAAACTAAGGCTAAAATAAACAAGTGGATTACATCAAAATAAAAGGCTTCTGCACAGTAAAAGAAACCATCAACAATATGAGAACAAAGCCCACTGTATGAGAAAACATATTTGGCAATGATTTATCTGATAAAGGGCTAATATCTGAAATATATAAGAAACTCATACAACTTAAAAGGAGGACAAACAATCCAATTTAAAAAATGGGCAAAGGAGCTAAATAGACACTTCTCCAAAGCAGACATACAGATTGGCAAGAGGCATTTGAAAAAAAAAATTATCAAAATCACTAATCATCAGAGAGATGCAAATTAAAAAAGACGATGAGATATCACCTTACACCTATCCGAATGGCTACCATCAACAAATCAACAAATGACAAATGCTGGCTAGTACACTGCTGGTGGGAATGCAGACTGGTGCAGTAACTGTGGAAAAGAGTATGGAGATTCCTAAAAAATTAAATATGGAACCAATTATCTCACTTCTAAAAATATATCCTAAGAAACCTGAAACACCAATGAGAAAGAATGTATGCACCCCTATGTTCATAGCAGCACAATTTACAATAGCTAAGATCTGGAATCAGCCCAAGTGTCCATCAATAGATGAGTGGATAAAAAAGCAGTGGTACATTTACACCATAGAATACTATGCAGTAGCAGAAAAGACAAGTATCACATGATCTCACTTAATGAATTAATGAACAAAATAAACTGATGACCAAAATAGATCCAGAGACATAGAAACATGGATCAGACTGTGGAATTTCAGAGAGAAGGCAAGGGTGGGTGGGTGGATGGGAAGAGAGATCCACTAAAGAACTTGCATTGATATACTAGTATGCATAACCCATGAGCACAGACAATAGGGTGGTGAAGTCCTGCGGTGGGGCAGGCACCTGGGCTAGAAGGGATCATTGGCGGAGGGGGGAGGAGGGGTCATATGTAATACTTTCAACAATAAAGATTTAATTCTTTTAAAAAGGAGCAAATCATTTCCCTTTGGCTCCTAAACTCTGAAACCACCGAAGAACTCAGAGACTGGGACCAGGAATTTATATGGCAATACTCTTTCAAAATAAGTGTTTGCATTGAATCCATATACATATGGATTAAATATATATACACACACACACACAATTCTATTGTAGAAATAATTGATATACTAGTATTTAAATTCAAGATACCCAAAGGTAGTATCAACAATAGAAAATACTTGCCTTTTTTTTTTCTCCTCACCTGAGGATATGTTGTTTTGTTTTTGTTTTTAATCCTCACTGGAGGACATGCTTAGAGAGAGAGGAAGGGGAACAAAAAGAGATTGAATCCGAATCTCAGGCATGTGCGCTGACCCAGAATCAAACCTGCATCCTTGTAGTGGACAGGAGAATGCTCAACGAATGGAGCCACTCTGGCCTGGGCTGTTCAAGTTTTTGTTCTTGTTTATTTGTTTTTAAATTGATTTCAAGAGGGAGAGAGAAAGGAGACATCAATTTGTTGCCTCCCATACTCACACGTGCCCTGACCAGGAATCTAATCTATAACTTTTTGGTCTACAGGACAGGACAATACTCCAGCCAACCTTCTGGCCCGGGTGAAAACATTTGACATTTTAAATTAAAGGAGAAACTAGTTTTGGCATTTTTAATGAACAACTAAAAATATTCAGTTTTAGTGCACTTGAGATACTAAGATTTTTTATTTGAACACTGAGCAGTTCAGAGCCTATAATTTTACATGAAATGATTAGTAAATAACATTGTTTCTCTATTGGGGTCATTGCCAATCATCTATGAAGATAGATGATAGTTGATAAATAAACTGTGTAGGCATGTGGATACTATCATGAAGAAAGAGAGAGAGAGAGAGAGAGAGAGGTTGCTTCCAAGATTCAGAATTAAAATGACAGCATTAACTGGGACTGTGGCCAGAACCTAGTTTCACATATAAGTAGTTCAGAATTTTAGTCCCTTTGGAATAACACTGTCTTTAGATATTCAGAGTATTGGCACAAGGCTTACTACTTTTAAACCAGAGCCTGCTGTTGATCTTCTCTGTCGATAAAAGGGTCCTCCAAAATCTTCAATCAACTTGTCCCTGGAACTTTTGCCTATTTTAGGGTTAGAGGCAGCCATGTTCACTTGACTTCAGTATCTTTATTATGGTAGCCTTATCATTGCAGTAAGCATCAAGCAGTCTGAAAATGAGCTCATTCTTTTTTTTTAAATTCTTTTCCTCCTATTGCCCCCCCATCCCCACTGCTCCTGCTCTCACCACCCCCCCCTCCAGTGTCTGTCTCCATTGGTTGCATACAAGTCCTTTGGTTGATCTCTCCCCCTCCCTCCCCACCCTCCCCTGTCTTCCTTCTGAGGTTTGACGGTCTGATCGATGTTTCTCTGTCTCTGGATCTGTTTTGGTTCATCAGTTTATGTTATTCATTATATTCCACAAATGAGTGAGATCATTCTTGACTAATGTCATCAGAGGCTAGGGAAAAAACAAGTTAAGATAAAACAAAATAAAACTAACAAAATAATAAACACAGGAGCTGATAGGGTAGAGAAAAAAAGTTCTTGATATGATTGAAAACAAAAACCAAAAGAACATGAGGGACATGAGTAAAACTAGTATTAAGAAAGTAAGTAAGTAAATAAATAAATAAATTAGAATATGATTGCATTAAATAAAAATATAGAAAAATTTCTAAATGATTTTTAGAAATAATCAAATAAATGGGCAGATATACAATCGGTACGAATGATCTACACTCCACCTATAATATTTTTTATGTACAGTGTGAAATATAAACCATTTAATTTTTCCTTTATAGAATGAGGTATTGAAATGGTGTTCCATTTCCCACTATCATGCATAACCAAACTGGTCATAAATCAAGGACAATGTGATTGAGTCTGTTTATGGGAGCTCTGTTGTTACTTTTGCTTATTTTCTTATCCTCAAGCAGTGTATCTTAGTTGCTATAACATTTTTATAAATTTGGATAACAAATAAGTCTCCCTTACCTTTTTCCTTCTTGAAGTCTTAGCTATTTATGATAATTTATACTTCCATATAAATGCTGCTATCAACCTGTTTAGTTTTATTTAATCTTTTTTGAAATTTTAATGGTGATATTTTACTCATAAATTAATAACGGGAAAATTTACATCTTTAAATAATGCTAGTCTGTTGTATGAACAAGGCCTATCTCTTCATTTAATTAGTATTCTTACTCTTGATAGTGTTGTGTAGTTTCCTAGATCATTCCAAGTTTAATAGTATTGGTGATATTACAAAGACTATCTTATTAAAATATGTGCTTTTGTAACTTCAATTTTCAGATAGGTCAAAATAATAATTTTAAAATAAGTAGCACATGCAGCAATCATCATTAGTTATATATATTTTATTATTTGTTTAGTTGCAGTTGCTGTCACTAAAATGTTAGTTTCCTGTAGGATCGTTGCTTTATCATTCTATCTCAAGTAACCTGAAAATATCTGGCATACAAATTGACCTTAATAAATATTCACTGAATAAGTAATTTATTGAATTTATGAATGTATAAACAATTAAATACAATAATTTTAAAAATCCATTTTGTAAACTTCATGAAAAACTATATTCAATTCTCATGGTTTTTAACTTTACTTGAGCTTCTTGCCCATTTTATCAACCTTACTCAACACATCTACCATCCTACCACCATTTAAAACATGCAATTTGACCCACCTATATTTTGTGAAATATCATTTATTTTCCCTTCAGTGTTCTATTTTCTACTTCACCCAGTTATGGCTAGCTGTGTAGAGAGAATATAATAATGCAGCTAGATGGAGGACTGGGAGTGTATAAGGAAGGAGTAGAAGTGGGAGAATGCTGAGGAAGAGAAATCTGATTTATAAATAAACAATTATTGCAATTTCTTCTTTCACCATGTTTCCCAAAACCCTCTGATAATGAGTAAATATTTCAAGGACTGAAATATACACTCCTATGCAATACAAAGCCAGGTTTGGATTTGCTTATTATACAGATACTGTTAATACAAAAAATCCTCTCAAAATAAAAATAGACATAATCAAATCAGAAGTATCAATAAAATACCAAACATTAATTCAGAAGACATGCTTCTTTCTATGATCATCACAGGATAACTCTTTAATATATTTTTGATTTATTTTTTTATTATTCTAACAGATTAAGAGGCAAATAATTTGGTAGCCAGTAGCTAAGAAGAGTTGAGATATGTAGGTCTAATGGTCTTTGCAAAATTTCTATTTTTTTTCTCTCTCAATGTCTTGTTTCACCTTTGGTAAACATAACTACCTGCCAAGGATTAACAGCCCATTTCCAATTCTTCTCCCAGGCTTGTGAGAACATGTATAAGGCACATATTGCTATTCACATCATATTTGTAATTCTGCTGCATAGCACAAACAAAATCACCTGAAGTCATGGAACTCCAAGTTGTTAGTGGCCACACATGAACTATTCTTTCCAATATAGTTAATAATTTTCTTTTGTTGAATAAAGGAAGCAGCCACACCAGCAGGACAAAAACTATTTTGCAGTTCTGGCTGAGAAGGGAAGAATGCCAGTTTATATACCTATCAAATGATATGCTTCTCTACTGAGACTTCCAACAAAGGTGCTAAATGCATTTCAAAAGACTTGATATAATTCAATTCCTACTGCTGATCTTCTTTTTCATCTTTGAAAATATATTAAATATATGAAAATAATGTAAATCAAAGAGAGTTGTTGGGAAGTTAGACTTTTACATGATTAAACTGCTCACCATTTTTTTTAAAAAGAGAAATGTTCAAATTGAAAAATAGTAAATTGGAAAATAAATCCAGTATTGAGAGTTTAAATTGGTTTGTGTTACGCATAGGAAGGAAACATTGGAAAACTTGATTCTTTAATTTATCAGAGGAAGAATAAATGTATGGCTATTTTAGGATACCAAATAAGGAAATTACCCAATTGCAAAACCTTACACAGAATTAGTCTATGTATTTCAACTTAAGAAAGAACCACAAACACATAGAAATCTCACCTTAAGAATATTTTTTCTCCCTCAGTTATGAATATTTTTTAATGCTCACAAGAGGATATTTTAAATTGAATTTTAGAGAGAGAGGAAGAGAGAGAACATTGATGTGAAAGAGAAACATTGCTTTCTGTATGACGCCAAATGGAGATCAAACCCACAGCCTAGGTATTCGGCCTGACCAGTAGTCAAACCTGAAATGTTCTGGTGTATGGGCCAACACTACGACCAACTGAGCTACCTCATCAGGGTTGAAGAATTTTTCAAGTCATACTGTTAACCTCGGGTGACAAGGTGACACCAGTTCAGAAAATATACAAATAACTAAAACATTTTCCATGTTTTCTGTGAATATAAAGAACATATGAGAGAATCCAAGATGGCAGCATACAGGACAGAAGTGAGGAAGAGAGTGTGAGTGAATGAGGGAGCTGAAGGGGAATGCATGGACATGTGGATTGTGTGTGTGTGTGGTGGGGGGGGGGGGGAGCGCGCTTGAACAGTTACCCTATCCAGAGAGCCTCTGCTGCCACTTCAATCTCTCCTGGGGTGGCGGGCTCTGCCGCAGAGACCGCACATCTTGAAGGGGAGAGCTGCTGTGACTGGGAGCAGCCTTACCTCCACCCGGGGAGGCCTCTGACACTACCCGGACTCTATAGCCACACCAGCAAGGGGCCTGCTGCCTCCACTGCGAACCCAGGAAAGCTGAGACTCCAGTCTCCCCAGCTGCGGGCTCCTAAGGAGTTTGTCCAGGGGAGACAAATAGCGGCCTAATAGGCACATGTGTCTTGCGCTTTCTCACGGAGCAGATAGAAGGAACACTGAATCGAATAATATCAACCCAGAATCGGTGAATTAAACACAGCTGGTAAGACAATCTGAGGAAGGGACAGAGGATGCCTGGAGAACGGTAGGACCGGGAATCTGGGCAGGAGAGAGACACGCACGCAAATGGTACTAGAGGGTCAGAGGAAACTCACTGCACCAAGTCTGCGTCCTGCAGGGATACATGTAACACCTGACTGTGGAAGGGCGTTCACAGGGCTGCTGGCAGCGGGGACTCTAGATCTAAGCCCGCAGCTGTGGGAGGCTGCACCCAGAAGGCAGCCTGAAGATCTCTACTGGCTGAGCAGTGCTGGGGGAGAGAGACACATAGTGGCCCGCGTGCTCTGTCTTTATAATTCCTTTGCTTTCACTCCCTAAACCCAGTACATAGGATCTTTCAATTACACTCACTCACCGAGGTAGGAGTGCAGGGGAAGGTGGTTTTGTGGAAGCTGTAAAACAGGGAGAGGTGACCAGGAATCCAGCTCTGGGACAGTCTGATTCCTCCAACCCTGAACAGTCATTTTTCTCCTGAAGACCAGTGCCTCCTAGCAGTACAGCAACACCTAACCTTGAGCTTGGCAGGGAAACAAAGGATTCTGAATACCCCCAGGGAGCCCTCTGGAACTCATTTGAGGGACCATTTGGTCCTGGAAACTAATAAAGCAACACCGCCACCCATCGGCCATGTCTGAAATAGATGCTTTTATAAATAGGACTGAAAGGAGGAGGGAAACAAAGGTGGCAGATTGATCCCACCTGCCTGAAACCTAGGCAGCGGAGTCTGACACTAAGGAGTGGCGGATCCCTGGGATTCCTTTATTCAACTATAGTTCAGTGCTGATTACCTAACAGAAAACTGAGACGTGGCAGACAGAACAGTAGAGAGGGGTCTAAAACCAGCCCACGTGGGACATTAAAACTCAACTGAAGTGCATGACACTTCACTAGCTCACTTTTTTATTTTTAATCTTTTAATTAAGAAATTATGTTTTCGGTATTTTATTTCTTTATAATTACTATTTTTTAACATTTTATTTTTTGGATTAGTGTTGTACATTCTATTTTTATTTTTTATCATTATTTTACTTTATCTCATTTTTTTCTTTTTGTCAAACTTTTCTTCCTCACGTCTTCCTTTTTCACCTTGTTTCTAATTTTCTGTTCCTGTTTTAATTTTTCTCTCTAATTTCTTTATACTCCTTGTTAAAAATTGATCTTCTTTATCTGCTTTATTGATGCATTACTATTATAGTAGTCTCTGTTGGCTTAATCATATATCTAATTTCTTCTACCCTGCTCCAAATCCATGCACCCTTCTCTTTTTTCTTTCTTCGCTAGCCAATTTTGTTGTAGTTGTTGTTTGTTTTGTTTTTATTTTATGCTTTTGTTTTTCCTCTCCTTGCTTGCTCTCTTCTTCTACTAACAGTTTAATTAGTTTCACTCATCAAACTCAAACTCAAGCTTATTTGCTTTCTACTATATTCTTATTTTTCAAAAATAGATGAATATATAGATAGACAGGGGAATATATACATATATATAATTAAATATATGTATTAAAATTGAGTATTTTGTTTTTTGCTTTTCTTATTATACACTCATTCTCTTTCTACCTCTTCTATACTGAATTATGGCCATTCCCCTATTCATTCAATTCCTTTACCTTACCTTCTTGAAATAAGCTCTGTCTCTTCAGATTCAGTCCCACCCCTTTTTTTTCTGGGTATTTATTATTTGAAATTTTTGGTTTATTTGTTGGTTTTGTGGATTTCCCCCCCCCATATAAATATATTGTTTCCCCTTATTTATTCTTCTTTTTCTTTTTTCTCTTACCTTTTTTCCTTTTCTCAATATCATTTTGTGCTCTTTTCTCTCCCTTAATTCTCTTTTCTCTGGTGGTCACCTTTATTTGGGGTTATCAGTGTTATGAATACATTCATGTTTTGTTCCCCCTGTGTCATGTCTTCTCAAGTTGTATTTTGTGCCTTTTGATCAACATGGCAGAGAGTGAGCCACATAACCAGACATCCTTAGAGGAGCAAAAAGGAGGAGAACAGAAAGAGCCCCCATATGAAGGAAATGGAAGAATCACCAGAAAATGAAGTGAATGAAATGGAGGCAAGTAATTTGTCAGAGAAAGAATTCAGAGTAATTGTTATAAGGGCACTGAAAAGGAAGGAGGACAAATTCAACAACATGTGTAAGAATCAAGAGGAAATAAAGAAGAACAAAGAAGAAATGAAGAATAACATAGCTGCAAGAAAGAACACAATAGAAATCATCAACAGTAGACTAGAAGAAGCTGAGGACCATATAAGTGAGCTATAAGACAAGGTAGGAATAAACACCCAAGCAGAGCAGCAACTGGAAAAAAAAAAAACTTAAAAAGCAGGAGGAGAGCCTAATGAAGCTTTAGGACATGAAATGAAACAACATCCACATAATAGGGGTGCCAAAAGGAGAGGAAGCTGATCAAGGAATAGAAACCTGTTTGAAGAAATAATGACAGAAAACTTCCCTGATATTAGAAACAAAAAAAACTCACACAAGTCCAAGAAGCTCACAGAGTCCCAAACAAGATGAACCCAAAAAGACTGACACCAAGACACATCATAATTAAATTCGGAAAAGACCAACGACAAAGTAAGAATCTTAAAGACTACCAGGGAGAGACAACAAGTTACCTATAATGGATCTCCCATTAGATTATCAATGGATTTCTGAACAGAAGTACATCAGGCAAGAAGGGAATGGAATGAAATATACAAAGTTATGCAAAGCAAGGGTATGAATCCAAGAATACTATAGGCAGCAAGGCTATCATTCAAAATTGAAAGTGAAATCAGGAGCTTTACAGACAAAAAGGCCTATGGGAGTTTATTACCACCAAGCCAGCAACACGAGAAATGCAAAAGAGACTGTTGGAAAAAGAAGGAATAGGAAGGGAAAAAGGAACATAGGCATAAAGAATAAAAATGGTGACAAACAAGTACCTAAAATAATAACCTTAAACGAAAATGGATTAAATACCCCAATTAAAAGACATAGGATACCTGAATGAGTAAGAAGATATGACCCATATATCTACTGTCTACAAGAGACCCACCTCAGAACAAAGGACTCACACAGACTTATAGTGAAGGGATGGAAAATTTTTTTTCTGGCAAAAGAAAATGAAAAAAAAAAAAAAACAGAGGTAGCAATACTATATCTGAAAAATTAGACCCCAAACTGAAGGCCATAACAAGATATAAAGAAGGCACTTCATAATACTAAAGGAAGCAATTCAACAAGAGGAAATAACTCTGGTAAACATATATGCATCCAATACAAGAGCGCCAAAATACATAAAAAAAAATACATCTTCTCAAACCACAATAGCGTATAATTAGAAATCAACCACAATAAAAACAATGGAAAAAAAATCAAACACTTGGAGGCTAAATAGCATGCTATTAAACAAAGATTGGGTTACCAAAGACATCAGAGAAGAAATAAAAAGCATCCTGGCAAGATACGACATTGAAAACATAATAATCCAAAATCTTTGGGACACAGTGAAAGCAGTCTTGAGAGAGAAGTTCATAGCTCTAGAAGACTAACTCAACAAATGAGAAAAAATGATAATGAATTATCTTACCATACAACTCAAAGAATTAGAAAGAGAGAAACAAGAAAAGCCCAACGTAAGCAGAAGGAAGGAAATAATAAATATCAGAGCAGAAATAAATGACATAGAGACAAAAAAATACAAAAGATCAATAAAATCAATAGCTGGTTCTTTGAAAGGATAAACAAGATTGATGAATCTCTAGCCAGGCTCACCAAGAAGCAAAGAGAGAGGAACAAAATAAACAAAATCAGAAATGAGAGAGGTGAAGTAACAACTGACCCCACAGAAATACAAAGGATTATTAAAAAATACAATGAATAACTCTATTCCAACAAACTGGACAACCTAGACAAAATGGACATATTCTTAAAGAAGAAAAATGCAAACTTCCAAAACTCAATCAAGAAGAATCAAAAAATCTGATTGGCCGATAACTATGGAAGAAATTGAAGCAGTAATAAAAAAAACTTTCAGCAAACAAAAGCCATGGTCCAGATACCTTTACAGGGAAGTTCTACCAAGCATTCAAAGATGAACAAAACCTATCCTCTTCAGACTACTCCAAAAAATTCAAGAGGAAGGCACATTTCCAAGCTCTTTCTATGAATCCAGCATTACCCTAATCCAAAAACCAAATAAAGACACCACAAAAAAAGAGAACTGCAGGCCAATATACTTAATAAACATAGATGCTAAAATCCTCAACAAAATTATTGCAAATCAGACCCAGCATTGCATTTGGAAGATCATACACCATGATCAAGCGGGATTTATTCTGTCAATGCAAGGATGGTACAATATCTGCATATAAATAAATGTGATACACCACATAAACAAATTGAGAGTCAAAAAATCATATATCCATAGCAATTGATGCAGGAAAAACATTTGAACAACCCCAGCGGCCCTTCTTGTTCAAGCTTGCCCTTCATGGCCACCACCTTCATGTAATACCCCTCGAGTACTTACTTGAAACCAGTGAAAATCATCCCCCACACCCTTCCTTGAGGACAAACTCAGCAAAATGGGAAAAGAGGGATCATACTTCAACATATTAAAAGCCTTATATGACAAACCTTCAGCTAATATCATACTCAATGGGAAAACCTAAAACCTTTTCTTCTAAGAATAGGAACAAGACACTCCTGTTTGACATAGTACTAGAAATGCTAGCCTTAGAGATCAGACCAGAAGAAACAAAAGGCATCCAAATTGGAAAAGAAGAAGTAAAACTCTCCTTGTTCTCAGATGACATGATATTGTACATAGACAAACCTAAAGACTCCATAAAAAAAAAAAAAACTACTTGTCTTAATAAATGAATTTGGCAATTTAGCAGGATACAAAATTAACACCCAGAAACCTATGGATTCTTTTATACACCAATAATGAACTCACAGAAAGGGAAACTACAAAAAAAAAAAAAAAAAAAAATTCCTATTTACCATTGCACCTAAAAAATTAAGATACCTAGGAATAAACTTAATTAAGGAGGTAAAAGACCTGTACTCAGAAAACTACAGGACATAGAAAAAAGAGATTGAGGAAGACATAAACAAATGCAAGAACATACTGTGTTCATGGATTGGTAGGATGAACAACATTGAAATGTCCATACTACCCAAAGCAATCGATAAATTCAATGCACTGTCCATTAAAATACCAATGATATATTTCAAAAATCTAGAACAAACTCTCCAAAAATTCATCTGGGATAAAAAAAGACCTCAAATATCCACTGTGATCCTGAGAAAAAAGAACAAAGCTGGAAAGATCACAATACTAGATGTTGTGCCCAGATTTCAAGGTTCCCAAGATACCCAGGGAGCCAGCGAGTCTGATGCAAAAGCAAAGAGTCATTTATTTCAAACCTAGGTTTGGCTCCCCTGCCACACTCACTGATGCAACGGTAAGCCCCAGTTGGCCGAGAGAGAGACAGAA
>NW_006294243.1:3642043-3643582 GCF_000327345.1 Myotis davidii | reverse complement strand
GATTCCAGAGCCCAGCGGCCAAACTCCTCCTCCTGCACCGCCCGAAGAGGCCTGCGGCGCGCCTTTCACTAAATATCAAGCTATATTTCCAAGCCATGGTTCTCAAAACTGCCTTTTACTGGCACAAGAACAGACATATAGACCAATGGAACAGAACAGAGAACCCAGAAATAGACGCAAGCCATTATGCTCAATTAATATTTGACAAAGGAGACAAAAGCATACAATGGAGTCAAGAGAGTCTCTTCAATAAATGGTGTGGAGAAAACTGGTCAGATACATGTAAAAAATGAAACTAGACCACCACCTTATACCTTATACACAAAAACAAACTCAAAATGGTTAAAGGACTTAAATATAAGACAGGAAACCATAAAAATCTTAAAAGACTCCACAGGCAACAAAATAGCAGACATATGTCATAGCAATATCTTTACTGACACAACTCCTAGGGCAATGGTGACTAAGGAGAAAATAAACAAATGGGACTACATCAAAATAAAAAGCTTCTGCACAGCAAAAGAAACCATCAACAAGACAACAAGAAAGCCCACTGCATGAGCGAACATATTTGCCAATGTTATCACTGATAAGGGTTATCACTGAATCTCCAAAAGGTACATGGAACTCATACAACTTAACAGAAGGAAGATAAACAATCCAATCAAAAAATGGGAAAATGGCTTAAATAGACACTTTTTGAAAGAGGACATACAGAAGACCAAGAGACATATGAAAACATGCTGAAAGTCGGCAACCATTGGAGAAATTCAAATCAAAACAACAATGAGGTACCATCTCACACCTGTCAGAATGGCTATCATCGAATATCAACAAATGACAAGTGCTGGCAAGAATGTGGAAAAAAGGAACCCTCATGCACTGCTGATGACAATACAGACTGGCACAGCCACTGTGGAGAACAGTTTGGAGTTTCCTCAAAAAGTTAAAAACGGAACTCTCATTTCTCCCAGGAATCCCACTTTTAGGAATATATCCCAAGGAACCAGAAACACCAATCAGAAAAGATACTAGTGTATGCACCCTTATGATCATAGCAGCACAATTTACAATCGCTAAGATTGCAAAATCGCCTAAGTGCTCTTCAGTAGATGAGTAGATTAAAAAAAAAACAAAAACAAAAACAAAAAAAAAAACCACAACTGTTGTATATTAACACCATGGAATACTATCCTATATAATAAAAGAGAAAAATGGTAATTGGCGTACTACGATACCCTTTCAATTGGCTAATCAAGGCTATATGCAAATTAACTGCCAACTCAGATGGCAGTTAACTGACAACAAAATGGCGGTTAATTTGCATATGTAGGCACAAAGCAGGGAGGCGAAGGGAAAGCAGGAAGAAGTCCCCTGCCACTGACAGTGATCAGAAACCCAGGGGGGTGCTCAGAGCCCCCAGGGCCGCCTTTGCCCTGCCCCCCAGCCATGATCGGAGAATCAGGCGCCTTTTCTGCCCTGGCCAGTGATAGCAGGAAGTAGGGGTGGAGCCAGCGATGGGAGCTGGGCACGATCGAC
>NW_006294243.1:3635832-3640378 GCF_000327345.1 Myotis davidii | reverse complement strand
TGCATAGAAATTTATTTCACTACTATGAGTATAGAATTTATTAGGGTCTTCCCCTATATACAAAAGCATAAAATGTAAGTCTCTACTTTGTGGTCTTTACATTTTATTTAGGGAGATACAATATATAGATTAGAAAATTTTTAAAAATGTTTTTTAACCTTCAGAGAAATGAATGCAAGCCAATGAAAATTATATGAGTAAGTATTTACAGCAATTATGTTCAAAACTTTTTTACATAGCACACACACAAAATGATGATGTTTATGGCACATTAAGGTTCTACCTATAATACTAAAAGCCTAATATGCTAATTGGACTAGCCATCCTCCCAGATGAAGCCAGCTGCAAGGGAAGCCCAGGGTCCCAGGTGCCAGAGGGAAGCTGGTGCCAGAGCTGGGGGAAAGAAGGGCTACTCTTGCACAAATTTTGTGCATCGATCCTCTAGTTTACTAATAAGAAGAGCATATTCTTGATTTGATTCACTTTCTTTGTTTGTTTTTATTTTTTCATGATTCACTCACTGTTTTTGAAATGCTCAACATTTTTCTCACATATGTACTAATAAGCACACACACATTTGAAATAGAACAGTGAAAGTGTTCCTTGGAATTTCTTACTCTATTTTGCAAGACCAAGTACATGGTTATCTGGTTAAATGAAGACTCATATGCTAACACCTCCACATTTACTCTTCTTTTTCAAACTAGCCATTAAATCTTAAACTTTTTAAGTAAACTGTTGGGAAATGTTTACAAATTCTGTTGATTTTTGACTTTACTTATCTCATGAGAAGAAATGGGAATTTCTGTTAAGCTTTGTTATTATGTCACCTGGGATATTAAGTGAAAATGGATACTTATAAAACATTACTAAGACTGATGATATGTTATATTATTATGCATTACTATAAAAAAGTAAACACATTTGTGAAAACTAATGTTTTCTATTTATGTCCTACATAAATAGAAAATATGTTAAGTTTTTAAGAAGCAGTGATTCAAATTCTGGAATATAAAGAGTTTTAAATTTTACAACAGTAGAGACATACATCTAATTGACAAACATAATTTTGGATTATTATTAGCATCATTGAGCAGTATATTTTAGATATAGAAGTAGCTATTAATTAATTTTATGTGCATGAAGGCTATTATAAATAAAAAGTTCAATGTGAAAAATAGTTTTCCCTTGATCATTTACTCAAAGTATGACCTATACTTTAAAAATCTTGAAAATTACAACCTTCCATAATGTCTATGGCATGCAGATTTTATGTGACCTCATTTTCTTTTTTACTGTATCTGACTTTATAGTCACAAAAATGTTCTGTCATGTAAGCTGAGAGTTCTACTTTTGACAAGATCATGGTTAGGTACTGTTTATTTTATTTTCCCAATTAACTTTATATCCAGAGATCAGGTCACAAGCTTCAGTACTATTTTCCATTCACAAATAATATTTGTAAATGAAAAATGATAAAATAAAATGATAGCAGCATACAAATATAGTTTATATTGTTAGAAACCAACTGGGGTGATTTGTATGTCAAAACATTTGGGTAAAACAGCCCGATGTTTAAGCACTAATAGCATGAGGGGCAAGGAGATTATGGCCTGTATTCCTTTATAGAATTAATCGTTGTTCCACACTGAATCTTTGCAATGCAGTGTGAAAAATGCTGACACAATCAATAATTCCCTCTTGAAAAAAAAAAAAAGAAAAAGTTGCAACGATTCAATGTGAATAACATTATCCTATTTTCTCAAAAGCCCTTTCCTGCATGGAGTACTATGACTTCAGACAAGGATTCCAACTGAGTTGTGGCATAAAAAAAGATTACAAGGATTCAGCAGATCAGCAGAAAGCACAAAAAGAAAGCATCCTTTCTTGCAACCAGCTTGATTAAACCTAATGATCTAAGATAAAATTAAGATAACTAATGTATTATCAATATCTCCTGAGACTTTGCTTATCTATTTGCTCAGAGTGAACAAATATGTTACATTTTCTAAAAAGGTTCTTTCTCAATTTTTCTTAGATTTAAGAATCTTTATTCTTGATTGGTCCCTAGTATCAATCACATAAACAGGAATGGTACCCTCCTATGCTTTTGGTGGAAATCCTTTGTAACTCTGTTTGCAATTCCTCCAGGCTTGATAAAACCTAAGAGAGCTAAACTGTTTCTCATTTTCCTAAAAAACATCTAACAAATAAAAAAATCCGTGAATAGGCTAACTTTTGAGGAGTTTTTTAAATGAGAAAATATTTCTCTCTGCTTAATGTTTTAATAAAATTAAGTAAATGTTATTTTTTAAAATATTTTTTCATCTTTATTGTTGAAAGTATTACATATGTCCCCTTTTTTCTCCCATTGACCTCCTCCAGCCTGCACTCACCCCCCTCACCCCAGACCTTCACCACCCTGTTGTCTGTGTCCATGGGTTATGCATATATGCATACAAGCTCTATGGTTGATTATCCCCCACCCACCCAACCTCCCCAGCCTTCCCTCTGAGATTCCACACTGTTCCATGCTTCCATGTCTCTGGATCCTTCTGTACATCTCTCTCCAGGTTTCTCCATGCTGTCACAAAGGGTAAAATATTCTTATTTTATACTGCTGCATAGTATTCCATGGTATAAATGTACCACAGCTTTTTTAAAAAATGGGTTTTTTTTATTAATTTCAGAGAGGAAGGGATAGGGGATAGATATAAATGTCAATGATGGGAAATAATCATTGATTGGCTGCCCCCTGCATGCCCCTTGCTGGGGATAGAGCTCGCAACATGGGCATGTGCCTTTGACTGGAATCAAACCTGGGACCCTTCAGTCCTCAGGCCAGTGCTCTATCCACTGAGCCAAGCCAGCTAGGCTTACCATGGCTTCTTTATCTACTTATCTACTGATGGTCCCTTGGGCTGTTTCCAGATATTATTATTGTAAATTGTGCTGCTATGAACATGGGGATGCATGCATTCTTTCTGATTGGTGTTCTTGGTTTTTTTAGGATATATTCTTAGAAGTGGAATCACCAGGTCAAATGGTAGTTCCATATTTAATTTTTGAGGATATTCCATACTGTTTTCCATAATGGCTACACCAGTCTGCATTCCCACCAGCAGTGTACTAGGGTTCCCCTTTCTTCACATCCTCACCAGCACTTGTCATTTGTTGATGGTAGTCATTCTGACAGTTGTGAGGTGAAACCTCATTGTGGTTTTAATTTGCATCTCTCTGATGATCAATGACCTTGAGCATTTATTCATATGTTTCTTGGCCATCTGTATGTCTACTTTGAAGAAGTGCCTATTTAGGCCCTTTGCCCATTTTTTCATTGGATTGTTTCTCTTCCTTTTGTTAGGTTGTATGAGTTCCTTATATATTTTGGATGTTAACCCATTATCAGATTTATAATTGCCAAATATGTTCTCCCATATAGTGTGCTCCCTTTTCATTTTGTTGATGGTTTCTTTTCCTGTGAAGATATTTTAATTTTGATGTAACCCTATTTGTTTATTTTCTCCTTAGTTTGCTTTGCCCTAGGAGATGCATCGGTAAACATATTGCTATGAGAAATGTATGCAATTTTGCTGCCTATGTTTTCTCCTAGGATTTTTATGGTTCCTCGATTTGTACTCAAGTCTTTTATCCAGTTTGAGTTTATTCTTGAGGCACAGGAGGAGGCAGGTTTGCACCTTTGGGTGTGGGAGGGTGACACAGCTCCCATCTGATAGCTCCTAATTCCTCTGAGGGCCAAGTTGTATATAGAAGATGAAAAAGCAGGTGTGGGCAAATGGGGCGCAGTGGCAGGGATCTGAGGAGACGTGAAGGATTAAAGCAGTCATGGTGGCCTAGTTTCATTTTTTTTTTTTACAATTACCTGTCCAATTTTCTCAACACCATGTATCAAAAGGACTGTCTTCACTCTGTTGTATGCTCTTGCCTCCTTTGTCAAATATTAATTGAGCGTAATGGCTTGGGTCGATTTCTGGGGTCTCTGTTCTGTACCACTGATCTATATACCTGTTCTTATGCCTATACCAGTCTGTTTTGGCTATGGTGGTTTTGTAGTATAAATTGATATCTGATATTGCAATTCTTCCAACTTTGTTCTTTTTTAAGATTGCTGCAGCTATTCAGTGTCTTTTTTGATTCCATGTAAATTTTTGGAATATTTGTTCTAGAACTGTGAGATATACTGTTGATATTTTAATATTTATTGCATTGAATCTGTATAATGCCTTGGGTAGTATGGACATTTTAACAATGTTAATTTACCAACCCATGACTATAGTATATTAAATATGTCTTTATTTATTTCAGAGAGAGGATGGAGAGGGAGAGAGAAATAGAAACATCAATGATGAGATAAACACCTGGCTATGCCATCATTGATTAGCTTCCTCCTGCATGCTCTCAACTGAGAATAGAACCTGCAACCTTGCAAGTGCCCTGACTGGGAATCAAAGTGTGACCTCTTGGTTCATGGGTCAACGCTCAATCACTGGGTCTCACTGGCTGGTCAGTAAATGTTATTTTTTCT
>NW_006294243.1:3620915-3626720 GCF_000327345.1 Myotis davidii | reverse complement strand
CTCCCTTTGCATTTTGTTGATGGTTTCTTTTCCTGTGAAGATATTTTAATTTTGATGTAACCCTATTTGTTTATTTTCTCCTTAGTTTGCTTTGCCCTAGGAGATGCATCGGTAAACATATTGCTATGAGAAATGTATGCAATTTTGCTGCCTATGTTTTCTCCTAGGATTTTTATGGTTCCTCGATTTGTACTCAAGTCTTTTATCCAGTTTGAGTTTATTCTTGAGCATTGTGTAAATTGGTGATCTAGTTTCATTTTTTTTTGCATGTATCTGTCCAATATTCCCAACACCATTTATTGAAGAGACTGTTCTTTGTTTGTTTGTTTGTTTTTGTTTTGTTTTCAAACTCCCCACTTGGCACTGTCCCCAGGGAGGGTCATCCCAACTGGCACAGCCAGGTGCTTGGCTCCAAAATAGAGAGCCCCTGGGCTATTGAAGAGACTGTCTTGACTCCATTGTATGCTCTTGCCTCCTTTATCAAATATTAATTGAGTATAATTGCTTGGGTCGATTTCTGGGGTCTCTGTTCTGTGCCACTGATCTCTCTACCTGTTCTTATGCCTATACCAGTCTGTTTTGGCTATGGTGGTTTTGTAGTATAAATTGATATCTGATATTGCAATTCCTCCAACTTTGTTCTTTTTTAAGATTGCTGCAGCTATTCAGTGTCTTTTTTGATTCCATGTAAATTTTTGGAATATTTGTTCTAGAACTGTGAGATATACTGTTGATATTTTAATATTTATTGCATTGAATCTGTAGAATGCCTTGAGTAGTATGGACATTTTAACAATGTTAATTTACCAACCCATGACTATAGTATATTAAATATGTCTTTATTTATTTCAGAGAGAGGATGGAGAGGGAGAGAGAAATAGAAACATCAATGATGAGATAAACACCTGGCTATGCCATCATTGATTAGCTTCCTCCTGCATGCTCTCAACTGAGAATAGAACCTGCAACCTTGCAAGTGCCCTGACTGGGAATCAAAGTGTGACCTCTTGGTTCATGGGTCAACGCTCAATCACTGGGTCTCACTGGCTGGGCAGTAAATGCTATTTTTTCTGATAATATTTAAGAGCAAATATGTCCACATAGTTTTCTTTAATCCTTTTCTTTAATTTGAAAAGACATAGGTAGCTATGTGTAAATTGAAAAATAATATACTTATTAGATAACAATTATACATTAATGGTTTGAATGTATAACTATACTATGTAGTTCTTATAATTCTACATTGTTATGGAGTTGTTCTCTTCCTTTATATTACATATTTGAAAATAAATTGGACATCGTTTGTAGCAGTTGATTTTGAGCCAAAATATTTTGGCAGCATGTGCAATCATACTGATAACCCCATTAACTGAACCATTGATTTTAATCATTATGAAGATATCACCATGCAAATCCAGCCAACACTTGGAATAAGAGATGATCCATAGCATCCAGGATGATAAGGAAACTAAATTTTCATCATTGGAAGTAACCCAATTATATTTCACTACAAATAACATCTTTTAGAGCAACACCTGTTAGAAATACAGATATTATACAGCTTTTTTTCCAAGATAGTCTTTTCTATTACTTCAAAAAAAAGAGAGATTTCTCCCATTTGGTTGTCAGACCAAATGGTGCTTAGTTGGTATTTAGTGAAACTACTAAATAAATTAAATTTGAAAGACTAGACTCCAAAATACTAACATGAGTTAGTGCCATCTTAGCCTAATGCACATGAACTAGAAAACATGGAGGTTTAGTTTAGCTGTTCCATCATCAAAGTTAAATACCTACAGCCTCTACTTAAGAACATATCCAAATCCCATTTGAGAATTATAGTCAGAGGCTCTGTAGCATGTATTGATTTCCAAAGCAGTCAATTTCTATTTACACATGATTGACTTCCCTTAAAAACATAGGTTAATTCATTGAATTAAACAAAGCATACAACAGATAATGCTGCCCAAGAGATCTTGAAATAGGTCAAATTTTAGGTAATTCTGGCATTGATGAATTATTCTTATGTTATCTTTCTGGAACCTAGAATGACTAATATGGTATTATTTAAAAAAAACACACACACAGATGATTAATATCTGTTTATGTTTCTTCAAATAATGTCAAGCATAATGATACACACATAAACTATTAATAATGTTTGTATATTCAAAGTGATCATAACATATTTAGAAAATAAATTCACATTTCAAAATGAATGTAAATAACATAACTATGAATAAATATATGTGTATACACAGCTACTATAAAACGAGAGTTTAATTGACAGTAGGAGTCATCATAAAGGGTATACTTGATTGTTTTTGTTAGAGTCAAATTTCAAGTTGTTTTATTTCAAGAAAACATCTTATCTCTATTCTGAATTTTTTAAACAAAAGGGGCAAACTTTCAATGTATCTCAGGGAGGGTTTGAAACCCTATCCTTTCTGTTTTTAGATTTCTATGAAACGTAATGTAAATATGCTCAAATCAATATCATATGTCTACATATTAAATCTTTTTAATCAAATTTGCACCTTGAGCTTAATCTGCAACTTGGAATTGAAATAAATTTGTATTATCAGAGGTTCTTCATCAATTTTGTGTAGCGAAAAGTCTTTTTTGGGGTGGGTGCAAAGGACATTCAAATATCTTAAAAGGGTCCCTAAAAAGGACAGTTGAAATGAAACAAATCTTAATCTGCTAATTTAACCAACATGTGTATTTAGTGTGCCAAATTTTTATTTGACCCGATAATACAAAGACAATAATGTATACATCATACCTCCAGAAATTTATAATCTACAGAAGAGCTCACCATCCTCC
Source organism: Myotis davidii (assembly GCF_000327345.1). Classification (NCBI taxonomy): domain Eukaryota; kingdom Metazoa; phylum Chordata; class Mammalia; order Chiroptera; family Vespertilionidae; genus Myotis; species Myotis davidii. The sequence continues at coordinate 3,623,894 of NW_006294243.1, read as the reverse complement.
CAGGAACATAAATCTGTCTCTCATTTTGACCAGCCGGCAGACATTTCTTCAGAACCTAGAAGTAAATGTCTGTACAGAAACTTGCTCTCCTTGACAGATGCAGTGTTTCATGAATAGGTCCATAGCATTGTAAGAAAGAAAGAGATTTCCCCTGCATTAGGTAATTTTGTAAGTTGTTCTTGCAAAACAAACAAACAAATAAACAAACAACAACAACAGAAAAACAACAGATACCTTTGAAAACAAAGAACATGGGATATCCAAAGTATGGTATGTTTTTAGGAACTATGCTGGATATAAACTGATTTAAAAACAACAACAACAACTCTATTTAAAGAAATAACTTTATCTCTATTAAGTATAGCTGTAGGTTTTCTTCAAGAGGTAATCAGCCGAAACTGGTTTGGCTCAGTGGATAGAGCGTCGGCCTGCGGACTGAAAGGTCCCAGGTTCGATTCTGGTCAAGGGCATGTACCTGGGTTGCGGGCACATCACCAGTAGGGGATGTGCAAGAGGCAGCTGATCGATGTTTCTGAGTCTCTATCTCTCTCCCTTCCTCTTTGTAAAAGATCAATAAAATATATATTTTTTTAAAAAAAGAAGTAATCAGAAGTGACTATGTGGTAATCATTTTGTGTAAGTGCATACAAAGGAAACAACTAAGATTTAGAGAGCATTTTCAATTAACAGCTACATTAATATTATATTAACTGGATTAACATATTCAGAATATTCAACAATGTTTCTGAATTGGCAGAGGTATGGAAATCTAATATGTTTCTAGAATAGCTTTATAAAAGTATAAATATATGGATGTACATTTAAATATATATATATTTCTAGGATGTAACGTACAGCATAAGGCAGTAATGGCGAACCTCTGACATGCGAACTCATTTTTTTTGGTTGATTTTTCTTTGTTAAATGGCATTTAAGTATATAAAATAAATATCAAAAATATATGTCTTTGTTTTACTATGTTTGCAAATATCAAAAAATTTCTATATGTGACATGGCACCAGAGTTAAGTTAGGGTTTTTCAAAATGCTGACACACCGAGCTCAAAAGGTTCGCCATCACTGGCATAGGGAATATAGTCAACAATATTATATTAACTATTTATGGTGTCAGATGGGTACTAGAATTATCAGGGTGATCACTTTATAATTTATATAAATGTCTAATCACTATGTTCCACACCTGACACTAATATTATATGTAAACTGTAACTGAACATTTAAAAAGATCATATATGTATGTATTAAATGTATGTAATCTACTATTATAAGTAGATTTATAACATTTGTGTTGAAAAATATAACTATAGTCGTATTTCTAATCTTTCATTTTTTTATATTAATGGTCACATTACTGTATGTGAAAAAACTGTTGGATGATCTTGAAATTTTGGTAGGCTTTTTTGTTTTAGTTTTTCTTAGAAAAGTTGACAAAAATCATAACTTCCATCCTGAATTGCTGTACAATTTAATACTTAAAAAGAATTTTGTAATAATTTTTTGAGAATGTTCCAAGGAGTGACTGAATTCTTGCAATATCAAGAATATCACCAACAGCAATAAGAACAAACATTATATTTTCATGAGATACCTAACAAGGTGAACCAAGAAACAGCTCTGAAAATTTTCACAGATTCATAACAGTAAATAACATTTAAATAACTTCACGTCCTCAAAAATGTATTTCAGTTTTTATTTTAGAACTAGGAGGAATAAAAACATAAACAAGGGAATGTGCTGGGGAGTAGGGGGTGGAGAGATATCAATGGGGGGAAAAGGAGACTTATGTAATAATTTAAACAATAAAGATTTTTTAAAAATCTATGATAACATTCAAAACTTTGTAAATTTAAATTAAAAAATTAAATGGAAATATATTATAGATTCTATTTGCTGCTCTAATTGGGCATTTATTTCTATCTTGTCTTCCAAATCTCTGATTCAGTCCTCTGCTTCATTCAATCTATTTTTAATCCCTTCGAGTGTGTTCTTCATGTCAGATATATCATTCTTCATTTATGTGTGGTTCATGTTAATGGCCTCTATTTCCCTGTTTCTAATGTGCACTAATTTCCTTAAACATCTTTATAACCATTGCTTTGAACTCTATGTCTGATAGGTTGCTTGTCTCCAATTCATTTATTCTTTTTCTGGATGCTCCTTCTTTTCTCTCATTTGGGGTTTGTTTCTTTGTCTCCCCATTTTAGCTATCTCCTTGTATTTGCTTCTATATATTAGATAGAACTGCTATGCATCCCAGTCTTTGTGGGATGGCCTTATGTAGAAAATGTCTTGATGGATTAAGTGGTGTAGTCTCTTTGTTCACCTCAGCTGGATGTTCTAGGAATGCTTCTTGTGTGCATTATTTGGGCTCTCCTGTTGTAATTGGGACTTGGTTGTTGATGTCCTGCGTGGGGGAAGAATCGCCCCTCCAGCTTGCTGCCAGTGAGGTTCAACTACCATGTCATCGTGCCAGCTGTCTAGTGGTCAGGGACTCCTCAGCTTAGAAGCTGGGCCTGCCTTGAGTCTCACATCTTGATTGACCCTGTTATGAGCTGTACTTTCTTCCCTCATGGAGCTGGTCTCTCAGGTCTCAGCTTTATATCTTGATTTTAAAAGGTTCAAGTTGCTGTCTGAAGTATGAGTGAGCAGGGGGTGACTAGATCTGACTTCCGAGACTTGTTGATTTAGTTCAAAGTCAAGATGGAGATCCAGTGACATAACATTGACATGTTTCCTGCTTATATCCAAAGGTCGATGCCGGGAGCTGGTCCATCCTTGCTGTTTCAAGGGACCTGGCATATATGGCATACTGTTCTTAATATGTCTGCTCACCTTCTTGGCACTATGTGTTTTAACCAAAGTCACCTCTCCGAGAAAGGTTGTTTCCCCAGGTAGAGATTTTCCCCTGAAGTTAGGGAGGGAATAAAACCCCTTCACTAAGTGCCAGGCGGGTAATTAA
>NW_006294243.1:3595677-3620842 GCF_000327345.1 Myotis davidii | reverse complement strand
CCTAGCAAGAGAACATGGACACAGAACTTGGCTGGAGATTGTGGCTAGAGATCCTGGCAAGGCTGCTGATCAACTGAACGCTGTCTCCGTGTCATTCCTTCTTCGCCGACTCCATCCACACCTATGGGGAACCCCTGGACCTGCTGGGGTTGGACCCCAGCAGGTCGGATGAATAATTTGGGTATCAGTTTGTCAGTGCTCACCCCTTATATACTTTCTGTACAGGATGGCTGGTACAATTATTTTTGAAGACTTGAATGTCAGGAAGATAATGGCAGTGCAATAGTTTACTCACAGCCAATCCCCTTGTAAAGAATCACTTCCCTATAGGCCATTTCTCATGAAATAAAGGATTACTGGTTTGTATAATAACTCAGGAACAGCCAATCGAAAGATGTGCAGAGAACAAGGTATATGAGATGGGGCATAAGACTTCTGTGCCCTCTGGATTGACACCAGTCCCAGCAACTCCACCTATTCACCAACTGGAAGCTCTCTCTGCCAACACTTTGGGTTTAATGTTGTGAGATTTGTATCAGACACTTGAAGAAGAAGAATAAAAAGAGAGTGGATCATAGGCATAAAGAAAATATAATGCCAATAAATAAATACCTGACAATAATAACCTTAAATGTAAATGGATTAACCATTTAACTGCCACATGTCCAAAATGGAAACCATCCCTACACACCACGATATTTTGAATTTAATTTAAAAAATAAATTTACAATGAAGATTATAAAAAAATGTCATTCATATAATCGGGATGGTAAGTCAGTGGCATAACATTCTCCTTTCTCAGGCCGTGCTAATTTATTTATTTATTTTTATTTCATTGCCTGATTACCTATAACTAGAAAGTTACAAGTATAATATTGCTATTTATTTTCTTCAGATATAGATGCACATGACATGTGGGGAAGGTCTGCCGCTTGCGTCTATAGACACTTTTATGATGTACATAGGGTTAAATGCTCCAGTCAAGTGGCATAGGGTGAATGAATAAAAAACAAAACAAAATACATGCCCCATATATATGCTGTTTACAAGAGACCCACCTCAGAACAAAAGATATATACACAGACTGAGAATGAAGAGATGGAAAAATATATTCCATGCAAATGGAAAGAAATAAAAAGCTGGCATGGCAATACTCAGAATGGACAAAATAGATTTTGAAACAAAGGCCATAACAATAGATAAAGAAGACCACTTCATAATACTAAAGGGTATGATTCAACAAGAAAATATAACCCTTGTAAACATATATGCACTCAATATAGAAGTACCCAAGTACATTAAAAAATCTTGATGGACTTTTAAGGGAGAGATTAACAACAATGCAGTCACAGTAACAAACTTTAACACCCCACTGACATCACTGAATAGATCTTCCAGGCAAAACATTAACAAAGAAACAGAAGACTTAAATGACACGCTATATCAGATGCATCCAACTGATATTTACAGAACATTTCACCTCGAAGCATGAGAATATACATTCTCCTTAAGTGCACATGAGCATTCTCAAAGATAGACCACATGTTAGGACACAAAAAAAGCCTCTACAAGTTCAAGAATATTGAAATCATATCAAGCATCTTCTTAGATCACAATGGGATGAAACAAGAAATCAACTACAGTAAAAACACTCCAAACGTCAAACTCATGGAAGCTAAATACTATTTTATCAAACAATGACTGGGTTACCAATAAGATCAAGAAATAAATTATAAAATTCCTTGAAACAAATGAATATACAAGCACTCAGAGCTTATGGGATACAGTGAAAGCAGTCCTGAGAGGTAATTTCACAGCACTACAGGTCTACCTCAAGAAATAAGAAAAAGGACTAATAATCTATCGAACCCTACAGCTAAATAAATCAGAAAGAGAACAGCAAGAAAATCCCAGAGGAAGTAGAAGGAAGGAAATAATAGTGATCAGAGTGGAAATAAATGACATAGAGACAAAAAAAAAAAAAAACACAAAAAAACAACAACAAAAAAACAGTACAAAAGATCAGTAATTCCAGGAGCTGTTTCTTTTAAAAGATAAACAAGATTGATGATGCCCTAACCAGACTCATCAAGAAACAAAGAGAGAGGACTCAAATAAATAAAATTAGAAATGAAAGAGGTGATATAACAATGGACACCACTGAAATACAAAGGATTAAAGCAAATACTATGAACAACTACATGCCAACAAACTGAACAATCTGAGTGAAGTGGACACATTCCTAGAAACACACAACCTTCCAAAACTCAATCAGGAAGAATCAGAAAATCCATGTAGGCCAATAACAACTGATGGAATTTAAGCAGTAATTTAAAAATTTCCAGCAAACAAAAGTCCTGCACCGGATGAAATTTTACCAAACATTCAAAGAACTAACACCCATCCTCCTCAAACTATTCCAAAATATCCAAGAGGATGGAACACTTCTAAACTCTTTTCACAAAACCAGGATTATCCTAATCCAAAACCAGATAAAGACACTACAAAGAAAGAGAATTACAGGCCCATATCCCTGATGAACACAGATGCTAAAATCCTCAACAAAATTTTAGCAGATGAGATCCAGCAATATATTGAAAGATCATATACCATAATCAAGTGGAATTTATTCCTGGGATGCATGGCTGGTACCATATTCACAAATCAATAAATGTGATACATCACATAAACAAATGTACTACTCATTGTAATATTTTAAGCAATTAAAAATAGTTAAAATAAAGCAAATTGAAAGATAAAAACCACATGATCATAACAATTGATTCAGAAAAAGCATTTGACAAAATACAACACCCTTTTTTGATAAAAACTCACAGCAAAGTGAGAATAGAGGGAACATACCTCAACATAATAAAGGTTATATATGGCAAACTTACAGCCAACATAATACTCAATAGTCAAAACCTAAAAGCATTTCCCTTAAGAACAGGAATAAGACAAGAATGTTTGCTTTTACCACACTTATTCAACATAGTACTGGAAATCCTAGCCATACCAAGCAGACAAGAAATAAAGGCATTCAAATTGGAAAGGAGGAAGTAAACGTGTCATTATTTGCAGATGACATGATATATTTTATATATAAAACATTAAAGACTCCACCAGGAAACTACTAGATTCAATAAATGAATTCAGCAAGGTAGTAGAATACAAAATCAACATCCACAAATGGATGGCATTTTCATACACCAATAATAAACTCTCAGAAAAAGAAACTAAAAAAGGAATTCCATTTACCATTGCAACAACAGTAACAAAAATAAAATACATAGAAATAAACTTAACCAAGGAGATAAAATATCTGTACTTGGATAACTATGGACATTGAAAAAAGAAAGACACAAACAAATGGAAGCATATACCATGTTCATGGATTAGAAGGATTAACATCATTAAAATGTTTATACTACCCAAAGCAATCTACAGATTCAATGCAATCCTTAATAAAATGCCAATGGGATACTTCACAGAGCTAGAACAATACTCCAAAAATTTATGTGGAATCATAAAATACCCCTAATAGTTGCAGCCATTTTGAGAATGAAGTAGGAGGAATCACAATACCTGATATCAAACTATACTATAAAGCCATTAGAACCAAACAGCCTAATACTTGCACAGGGACAGACATAGACCAACTGATCAGAATAGGGACTCCAGAAATTGACCCACACCATTATGGCCAATTAGTCATTGAGAAATAAGGCAAGGGCATACAATGGAGTCAAGGTAGTCTCTTCAACAAATGGTGCTAGGAAAATTGGACAAACACGGGCAAAAAGATGAAATAAGACCACCAACTTACACCATATATAAGAGTAAACTCAAAGTGGATAAAATACTTAAATGTAGAGTATGAAACTATAAAAATCTTACAGGAGAACATAGTAAAATCTCAGACATCTCATGTAGCAACATATTTATGAATACATCTCATAGGGCAAAGGAAACTTAGGAGAAAATAAGCAAATGGGACTACATCAAAATAAAAAGCCTCTGTACAGCAAAAGAAACCATCAACATATTGAAAAGGGAACGTACTAACAGAACATATTTGCAAATGATACATCTGATAAAGGGTTAATATCCAAAATATATAAAGTGTTCATACAACTCAACAAAAGGAAGATAAAAAAAAACTCCAATTAAAAAATGGGCAGAAGACCTGAATAGAAATTTCTCCAAAGTGGACATACAAATGGCCAAGAGACATATAAAAAATGCTCAAAGTCATTAATCTTCAGAATAATGCAAGCTAACACCACAATGAGATATTTCCTCACAACTGTCAGAATGGCTGTCATCAAAAAATTAACCAACAACAAATACTGGCAAGGATGTGGAGAAAAGGAAACCCTAGCTCACTGCTGGTGGGAATGCAGACGGGTGCAGCCATTATGGAAAAAAAGTATGAATTTTCCTCAAAAAATTATAAATGCAACTTCTCTTTACTGAGCAATCCCACTTCTGGGAATATATCTTAGCCACTCCCCCCAAAAAAAATCATAAAGAATATATGCACCCCTATGTTCATAGCAGCATTATTTATAATAAAAAAAGATTTGGAAACAGCCCAAGTTCTCATCAATAAATGAATGGATAGAAAAGCTATGGGACATTTACATTATGAAATATTATGAAGATATCAAAAAAGAGGGATCTTTTACCCTTTGGAACACCATGGATGGAACTGAAAATTATTATGCTAAGTGAAATAAGCCAAACTGAGAAAGACAAATATCACATGATCTCACTTATTTGTGGAATCTAATGAACAAAATAAATTGACCAACAAAATAAAACTCAAAGCAGGGTGGCATGGAACTGACTGAATACCTGGATATACGGTTTGGGTCGGGAGACAAGAAGAGATAAATCAAAGAACTTATGTACTTACTAGAAGCCCAGTGCACGAATTTGTGCATAGCAAGGGAGAGGATGCAGGAGGTTGGCCTGCAGTCCTGCCTCTGATGGCGGAGGGGATGGTCAGAGGCAGGGCTGGCCAGGGGGAGGGGTCTCAGACAGTTGGCAGGCCCCCTGGTCAAACTCCTGGTAGAAGGGACAATTTGCATATTAGCCTTTTATTATATTGGACTAGAGGCCTGGTGCACAAAAATTTGTGCACGGGGGGCGGGGGGCATCCCTCAGCCCGGCCTATGCCCTCTTGCAGTGTGGGATCCCTCGGAGGATGTCCACCCCAGTGGGAACCCTCACCCCATGGAGGTTTGGCCAGTCTGGGTGAGGGGCTGAGGGCCATTTTCAGGCTGGCCAAGCATCCTGGGAATGTGAGCTCCCAGCCTCTCCTTTCTTTCTTTTTTCTTTTTTTATTCTGGAATTTATTTACCTTCTATAATTGAAACTTTGTTGCCTTTAATGGAGGCCTGAGGAAAGCTTGGCTTCCTCCATTGCTAGGGGCAACCCACTCCTGCTCGCTCCAGCTCCGTGACCACGACTGGCTGAAAGCAGGTATCTGGGGTTGATTTACCTTCTATAATTGAAACTTTGTTGCTTTCAGTGGAGCTCAGAGCTGGACCATGGCAGGCGGGGAACCTTGGCTTCCTCCATCACTGAAGCAAGCAAGTCTCCTGCTCGCTCCAGCTCTGAGTCTGCTGGCCGCCATCTTGCTTGGATTAATTTGCATATAATCACTCTGTCTGGCTGGTGGGCATGGTTTAAGGCATAACAAAAGTGTGGTCAATTTGTATGTTTGTCTTTTATTAGTATAGGATATGCATAGGCCATGGACATGGGAAATAGGGTAATGAAGACCTGGGGGGATGGATAAGGGTTGGAGGAGAAGGTGAAAGATGGGGGAGAATGGGAGATGTATGTAATACTATCAACAATAAAACATATTTAAAATGAAAACAAAAAGTGTTGGCAGAATACATTTTTTTCTGGAGATTCTGAAGGAGGTTGTATTCCCTATTCATTTTGTTTGCTGGAAATTGTCAGAACTGTTTTTCTAGTTTTTTTAATGGCTATGTGTTACAGGTTGTTCTCAACCTCTAGAGTCTAGAGGTTTCCACATCCCTTGATTTGTGGACCCATTCCTCCATATTCAACACCAGCGATGGTGTGTTAAGAACTTATCACACTGAATCTCTATGATTTACCCTTATTTGCTTCTCTTCAATTTTTAAGGATTCTTGTAATTAAAATGTGTCTACCTAAATAATCCAGTATAATTACCCCACCTCAAGCTCCTTAACCTTGATCACATTTGCATAGTCCCTTTATACATGAAAATTAACATATCGGCAGAATGTATAGATTAATAGATGGACATATTTAAGGGCCATTATTATGCCTACCCCAGCCTGCCCACTGGTGCTTAGAGATTATTTGTCTGCCTCAAATGCAAAATATACTCATGCCACCCCAATATACCCAAAGTCTCAATCTATTCTGGCATCAACTCAATGTCTACATATATATTTAAATTTCATCAGGTTGGAAATCACAAATCTCATTACCTAAATTCAATTGGGTAAAGCTCTGAATATAATCCATTCTGTAACAAAATATTTCTTCATCTGTGGACATATCATCTCAAAATGCAATCATGGGACAGACAGAGGATAACAGTTGTAAATAATCTTGTTCAAAAAGGGAGAAATAGAAGGTAAAATAGTCACGTGTTGCAAGCAATCTTGAAGTCCAGCTGAGCCAACTCTATTTGGTTTCTAGGTCTGAGAATAATCTTCTGTGGCTTGATCGATGCTTGAACCTGAGGATTCAGAGCTCTTCCCACTGAGTCATTTTTACTTTTTCATGAAAGGTAACACTTACTTGCCATGAGTGTTATCAATTGTTTCCTGCAAGAATTTTTGAGTGGGGAACTCACCAGTCTTCATTCATTTCTTGTTCTCTCTGTCCCTTTCATTCCAAGCTGGCAGTATTTCTGCTAGTATAAATTTCTCAAAAGTTTTATGGGCCCCCTATGATTGTTTGTCACAAAGATTCACTCTATATCAGAAAAGAGGCTAGCATACAGACATTTTCTAGATAATGTCACTTTTGTTTTTGGCATTGTGTGCAATGACTGAGATAATACATAATTATAGTATTTCTGTACTCATTTTAACAATGGCATGATGAATATAAGAAAACCATGTCTCAAAATTTATAAATAAATAAAAATTGTAAAACAAAATACAAATTAGATTCAAGAGTGAATATTCAGGAATATTTTCATAGAAAAAAAGCCTGTATAGCTCTAAGAAAATCCCCTTTGTATATAAAACAGTAATCATTACAGTGACATGGCTTTTAAAAATATAAATAAAACAACTTAAATAGGAATCTTTATTTACTATAAACTCATTATTTTGAGGGGTTGGAAATAAAAAGAATAATGATAACAAACTAAAACTCCTTTAGTTGATATGTAATATGTAGAGTAATAATCAGTGACAATTCTACTCATCTATAATGTTACCAGTACTTACAGGTAACAATGATTTGCTCAAGAACACCCACAACAACATAGAAACTAGGCAATATTTCCCATTAAGAATTAAAATGTAATTATAAGTAGCTAATATGTGATATAACCAAAGGAGATAGAAGGCTCTAAGTCTAATTAAAACTTAATATATCTAAGGAAATAATGGTTTAATCATAAATGTAGTTATATAGTTTATAACCAGAACAAACCAAAAATCAACAACTAAAATAAAATCACATAAAGAGTTACTGAGGCCTGGCTCATACGCATGTATGAGATGGAATTCCCAGGAGATTGAAAACTCGGAGAGTACTATTTGGAATAAACCTAACATTAATACTTTAGCTGTGTGGCAGGTTTACTTTTATGACAAATGAACAAAATTCAGTTTGGTTGTTTCTTCATTCTAGGGACTAGACTCAGTCAATACTGGAAACTGGAAAAACAAGTTTTGAGGCCTTGGACACAAAGTCATACCCTAGCAGTAATGCCCTAATTCTAGGAACTAGAAACATGCCATGGGGAAAAAAAATCTTGACTGAACAGTTCTTTGAACAATCAAAAGACGACTAAGTCCACCATAAAAAAGTAGCATCTTTTCAACTATTTAAAGGATTTCATACAGACAGTGATTAGATTCACTCTGTTTGACAATGCTTAAAGTTGTTTAAAATGTTTTAAGTAAGAGATTAGAAAATTAAAGGACATAGCTTTTTAGTTAAATGACTTAAATTATGTGTTTTTCAAGAAAGCCCCTCATCTTTGAAAGTATCTATAATAATAAAAGGGTAATATGCTAATTAGACTGGATGTCCTTCCGGACATCATCCTGGACGTCCTTACTGACAAAGCTGGGGCTGGAGGGAAGCCAGCCTGGGTCCCGGGTGCCTATGGGAGGCCCAACGGAAGCCAGCCCAGGTCCAGGGTGCCTGAGGGAAGCTGGTGTCAGCAGCCATGGAAAGAAGGCCTACTCTTGCATGAATTTTCATGCATTGGGCCTCTAGTTTAGACATATTTGGCTATTGGAGAGCAAGGCCAAGCAATAGAAGGGAAATCGAGGGCAATAATTTTTATATGCTTCAAAACAATGTATAGATTAGTTGTGATTTCAAATATCTATGTATTTTCATGTTTATCTGCCTGCATCTTATTGTAAAAAACAATAAGCAAAGTGGGAATAGAGGAATCGTACCTGAACATAATAAAAGCCTTATATGACAAACCTGTAGCCAACATCATATTCAATGGGCAAAAACTAAAACCATTTTCCCTAAGAACAGGAACAAGACAGGAATGACTGCTTTCAACATTCTTGTTTGACATAGTACTGGAAGTACTAGCCATAGCAATCAGACAAGAAGAAGAAACAAAAGGTATCCAAATTGGAAAAGAAGAAGTAAAACTGTCATTATTTGCAGATGACATGATATTATACATAGAAAATCCTAAAGACACCATCAAACAACTATTAGATTTAATAAATGAATTTGGAAAAGTAGCAGGATATAAAATTAGCACCCATAAATCTATGGCTTTTCTATACATCAACAATGAATTCACAAATAAAGGAGAAACTAAGAAAAATTAATTTACCATTGCAACAAAAAAAGTAAGATACCTCGGAATAAACGTAACTAAGGAGGTAAAAGGCGTGTACTCAGAAAATTAAAGGATGTTGAAAAAAGAGATAGAGGAAGACAAACAAATGGAAGAATATACAATGCTCATGGACTGGTAGAATCAACATCATTACAATGTTCATACTACCCAAAGCAATCTATATATTCAATGCAATCTCCATTAAAATACCAATGGCATATTTCACAGACCTCTAATAAACTCTCCAAAAGTCATCTGGACTAAAAACAAACCCTGAATAGTGTCAGAAATCCTGAGAAAGAAGAACAATGTTGGAGGGACCACAATACTAGATATCAAGCTATGTTACAAAGCCACTGTTCTCAAAACTGCCTGGGATTGGCACAAGAACAGACATAAAGACCACTGGAACAGAACAGAGAACCCCAAAATAGACCCAAGCCATTACTTTCAATTAATATTTGACAAAGGAGGCAAGAGCATCCAATGGAGTCAAGAGAGTCTTCAATAAATGGTGCTGGGAAAACTGGACAGATACTTGCAAAAAAATGAAACTAAACTACCAACTTACATCATTCACAAAAATAAACTCAAAATGGATAAAGGACTTAAATGTATGACAGGAAACCATAAATATTTTAGAAAACTCCATGGGCAACAAAATAGCAGATATATGTCATAGCAATATCTTTACTGACAGAGTTCCTAGGGCAATGGAGACAAAGGAGAAAATAAACAAATGAGACTACATCAAAATAAAAAGCTTCTGCACAGCAAAAGAAACCATAAACAAAATAACAAGAGAGCCCACTGCCTGGGAGAAAATAGTTGCCAATATTATCTCCCATAAAGGCTTAATCTCCAAAATTTACAAGGAACTCATACAACCTAACAAAAGGAAGATTAAATAATCCAATTAAACATTGGGCAAAGGACCGAAATAGACACCTTTAAAAAGAGGACATACAGAAGGCCAAGAGACATATAAAAACACATTCAAAGTCAGTAATCATCCGAGAGATGCAAATCCAAATGACAATGATGTACCATCTCACACCTGTGAGAATGGCTATCATCAACAAAGGATAAGTGTTGGCAAAAATTTGGAGAAAAAGAAAACCATTGTACACTTTAGTTGGAGAAAAAGATACCCTTGTACACCACTGGTGGGAATGCAGACTGGTGTAGCCACTGTGGAGAACAGTATGGAGTTTCCTCAAAAAATTAAAATTAGAACTCCTATTTGACCCAGTAATCCCACTTCTAGGACTATATCCCAAGAAACCAGAAACACCAATCAGAAAAGATTTATGCACTCTTACGTTCATAGGAACACAATTTACAATAGCTAAGATTTGGAAACAGCTAAGTGCCCATCTGCAGATGAGTGGAGTAACAATTGTGGTACATCTACACAATGGAATACTATGCTGCTGTAAAAAAAGAAGGAACTCTTACCATTTTCAAAAGCATGGAGGGACCGGGAGAGCATTATGCTAAGCAAAATAAGCCAGTAAGAGAAAGATAAATATCACATGATCTCACTTATACATGGGGTATAATGAACAACATAAACTGATGAACAAAAATAGTTCCAGAGACAAGGTAACACTGAACAGACCATCTAACATCAGAGAGAAGGCAGAGGGTAGGAGGGTGAGAGATCAACCAAAGGATTTGTATGCACGCATATAAGCATAACCAATGGACATAGACACTAGGGAGGTGAGGACATGTGCTAGGGGAGTGGGAACAACTGGGGAGAGGTCAATGGGGAAAAAAGGAGACAAATGTAATACTTTAAACAATAAAGAATTTTTTAAAAAGAACAAGAAAAACAATATTCTCCACATTTGTAAAATTAAACATTCTAATATTTTAATATTAAAAGAGAAATATATTCTATCTCTCCTTTAATTAAATTGACTGAAGTGCAATTGAAGTTACATAAAAAATTGAATTGGACAGATCTGATTTCAACATTTCCTATACAAGTAATCTTAGGCAAATTGACAATCAAATCCATGAAACTCTCCAGGAAGACTTTTGAAGAAAAGAAAGAAAAATATTTTGGAAAATAATGGAGGTAGCATCAAAATTTAAAGAACGTATGGAAACAAAATAAGATGTAAACATAGAGGCACTTATCTTAGTTAATTTGTGCAATGAGATAATGCTAGTCACCTTGGTAATAGTTTTGTCAGTGAAGCTGTAAACAGATATCAAATTGCAGGTAGTTCAGAGAAGAAAACTGAAGACAGAAGAAGGAAAAGGTAGGAGCACTGAATAAAGAACACTCTTTTAAGAAAATTCTGAATTACAATAAAAGTAAACATAGTTATATCAAGGGAAGTTAAGTAATAAGGAGGAAAACTCTTCAGATATTTGTTGCAGGTTTGTTCTGAAGGGGAAGAAGAAATTAAAGAAAAAAGGAAGGTAGGTATTTCATGATGTGTTTTCCTTTGCTTAATGGAAGAGGACAGGATTAATTGTACAGATGGCAGGATTAGCTGCGGAGAGGGTAAAGAATACTTCTTTCACTGGAATATGAAGAACAATGTTAGAATTTCTTCACTTCATTTCACATGGTCAGGTTACTGAGAAATGTTGCTAAGAGGTACAATTTTCTACAATGTCAAAAGTTTATAATATATGAAAATAGAGCCTTGAAATTTTAACTTTTTATGTTTTAAGAATAAAGTACAATGGAGAGGCACTTTTATACAGTTTATTAGAAAACTCATTGATAGATACATAGCCACAATGTTCTATTCTTCTCAAAAATAAGAAACAGTAGGAGATATCTATCTATACTAATAAGAAGGCAATATGCTAATTACAGCAGACATCTTCCAGATGACCTTCTGGATGTACTTCCAGGCAAAGCCATTGTAGTGGGGGCTGAGGCAGAGCCTGTTAGGGGCAATCAGGTTGGCAGGGGAACAAGTCAGGGGCTATCCGGCCAGTGGGGGAGCAAGTTAGGGTCAATCAGACTGGCAGAGGGGCAAGGTAGGGGTGATCAGATCAGCAGGCAAGCGGTCCCGGATTGCAAGAGGGATGTCTGACTGTCGGTTTAGGCCTGATCCCAACAGTTGGACATCCACCGAGTGGTCCCAGATTGGAGAGGTTGCAGGTTGGGCTGAGGAAACCACCCCCTCTGTGCACAATTTTTGTGCACCTGGCCTCTAGTTTATAATAATTATACTCATGCAACTAATACAATGTCATAAGATTAGTTTCACATGTCATATTTCAAAAGTAGAGCTATAGTAAACTAGAAACACCAATCAGAAAGGATATATACTCCCCTATGTTCATAGCAGCACAATTTACAATAGCTAAGATTTGGAAACAACCTAAATGCCCATCAGCAGATGAGTGGATTAAAAAACTGTGATACATATACACAATGGAATACTATGCCACTATAAAAAAAGAAGGAACTTTTACCATTTACAATAGCATGGATGGAACTGGAGAGCATTATGCAAGCAAAATAAGCCAGTCAGAAAAAGATAAATATTATATGATCCCACTCATATGTGGGATATGATGGTCAACATAATTTGATGAACAAGAATAGATCCACAGACAAATGGCAGGGGGTAAAGGTTAGAGAGCAACCAAAGGATTTGTATGCATGCATATTAGTGTAACCAATGGACACAGACACTGGTAGGTAGGGGCTTGCCCAGGGTAGGAATAGTTTGCGGGGCGTGGGGGTGTCAAGTGGGGGAAAAGGAGACATATGTAAAACGTTAGATAATAAATACATTTTAAAAAAGAAGTATAGCTCAGACTTAATTTGTTAATGTAGATTTCCAGTAATAATAGAAGAGAGTGAGTTTAGGAAAAGATGGCAGGTAGCAGGTAATGCCTTCCCTAACCCTCCCCATTCCCCTTTAAATTGAAAAAAATATATATATTACCTAAAGTTTTATCTTTCACTTCTATATACTGTCTTTGAAGTGATTTTTTTTTTGGAGTCTAGAAAGTGGCTATTTTAAAAATTCTCTCCATTTATTCCTTATATGTCAATGCTATAATTTAAACCTGTCTTAATATAAGTCAATGTGCCTAGGAACAACACAAAAGCCAGTTTTTATTCAATTTAATTTTAAATCTTAAATATTTTTATCTTCTAAATAACTTTCATTTTTGCTTCTAGGATAATGATAGTTTTTATATTTATGAAATACTATTTTTATGAGCTTATTAAACACAAAGTCAACAAATCCAAAATAAAATATGTAAGTATTCAACAAACATTTTAGTATCTACAAATTTAATGATTTATAATATCATATGATGTATGATGATTTAGGAGAGGAGTAATAAAAGTTTTTTCTGGGGACAAGTAATTCCTGTGCCATAATTACAATAAAGATAAATGTTAGTGTTTTAAACTGTTCAGGCTGCTGTAACACATTACCATAGACCTTGTGGCTTATAAACAATAGAAATTTATTTCTCAAAGTTCTGGAAGCTATCATGTCCAAGATCAAGGGGCCAGGAAATTTGGTGTCTGGTGAGGACTTGTTCTGCATATGTCCCCAAATATCAGAAGGAACTACAAAGCTCTCTGGGATCTCTTCCATAAGAGTACTAATCCCATTCATGAGGGTTCCACCCATATGAACTAATCACCTCCTGAAGGCCAAACCTCCTAATACAATCACATTGAGGGTTAGGATTTTGACAAATTAATTTTGTTGGGATACAAAGATTCAGTATGTAACCATTAGCATACACAAGAAACATTGCACTTATGTGACTTCAATCAATTCAAACGACCAGTTGACCAGTCGCTATGACATGCACTGATCACTAGGGGGAAGATGCTCAATGCAGGAGCTGCCCCTTGGTGGTCAGTGAACTCCCATAGCCAACCTCCCGCAAACTCTCCTTCCCCCCGCCCCCCAGCCCGGCTGGCACCCCCATTGGCCTCAATCAGAGGATCAGCTGGCCAACCTCCCGTGGTTCTTCCTCCTGGCCAGCCAACCTCCCAGGGTCCTGCCCCCCTGCCAGCCAGACCCCTGATAGGCCTTGATCACCAGCCAGGCTGAGGGACCCCACCCATGCACGAATTCGTGCACCAGGCCTCTAGTCTTTAATAATATATTTTAGAATCAATCAAAATGCCCAAACTTTTTACCTAGGATTTTATATTTCAAAGGATAATGTGTGTAGAGATAAAAAAAAATTAAAATAACAAAATTATATATTTTCTTGTATCCATATTGAGGAAAGTAAGAAAAGTTCACATTTTCATATGCTCTGTCTGGAAATCAAAGAGCACTACCTGGCAGAGAGCCTACCTAGAGAAACATGGGAAATGCATATTTTACTTTCTTCATTCTGCACCTAGTACCTGTCGGTACCTGTGAATGCTAAATAAATAATTGTGACAAAGATAATGACGGCTGCATACTGGCACTGAGAAGAAAGTTCTAAAATTTGAAGTGTGTTTTGTAGTAACAAGAATTGCAGTCCACTATTTCATAATGATTCAACTGCCAGTATTTCTCGCTAATCCTGGCACTTCTAGCTCTGGCTTCCTGCCCTTTTTCTACCTTTGCTTTTCTGTGCTATGAGCAGGACAAATGAAAATAAGTTCGATTGTCTCACTGCCTTTTAGTATGAAGCCATAATTGAATAACTTTTACTGAATCCTTTATAAAGTAAATTGCATTGCAGTGGGATACCATTGCACATTGCTGTTCAATGTAGAAATGAAAACCTATCAATTGCATAGAAGGTTTGATTCCCACTCAAGGGCATGTATCTGGTTAGCAGGTTTGCTCCCTAGCCTTGGTTGGGGTACGTGCTGGACACAATCAATCAATGGGTCTCTCGAATATCAATGTCTCTCTCTCTCTCTTTCTTTCTCCCCCTACCCTCCCTCCCTTTTACTTTCCCCATAAAATGAAGGAAAAAATATCCTCACATGAGGATTAACAAAAAAATTAACTTACATATTTGCTTTAATTAATTTATAATAAACAGATATATGAAAAACTATTCCTAGTCAAACTTGTAGCAATCACATCACAAAAAGATATGCTTAAGAAATTGCTTGCTCTAAGAAATTTTAAGCCTCATTTACCTCTTGAAGTCAAGAGAGAACTCCACTAAGAACAGATCTAAGCTCCCAAAACTTGAACTAGTATACAGTTCTATAAAAACTCTGGCTACAAGACTAAAGGTCAGTTCACTTAAGAAATCAGGATCTCAAGTGGATTGG
Organism: Myotis davidii; assembly: GCF_000327345.1. Taxonomy (NCBI): domain Eukaryota; kingdom Metazoa; phylum Chordata; class Mammalia; order Chiroptera; family Vespertilionidae; genus Myotis; species Myotis davidii. The sequence goes on along the minus strand of NW_006294243.1, from coordinate 3,605,528 downwards.
GTTAAGAGTAAAGTTCAGAAGCAACTGCTTTTACAAAAGCAAAGAATTAATGACCACCAATTTTGTATTTTCTAAGCTTGATCTTCTCCTGGGAGAAGAACAGGACCCTGAGCAAGTGCTAATGGGTCTGTGCCCTCAAGGTAAGGTTGGCCTTTCAGTGGTTTGGAGCTTCACAAACTAACTTTCCCTTATCATTTTAAAAATGAATCCACTCTCTGAATCTATGCATTTTCTAAAAAGAAAAAAAATGTAGAAGTTCTTTACCTAACTATACAAAACTTGGTATGAAGGGACAATACTACACATTTTTAGATTTTCCCTGTTACACTGAGGGGAAAAAATGCTCTGTTATTATTTCTATCCTAATGTCATAGGCTTATCTGGCAGGAAAATACCTGATTTGTTTCTAGAGATCTGGCTTAGAAATCTCTAAAATAAACCTAGCAAATTCACTCTCCTTAAGAATGTAAGCAATTTGGAGATGAATATCACTAAAGAACTGAAGACCTGAACTCTCTAACACTGCATGATATTACTAATTGAAATAGTAATTTTAAATCTCCAAAATAATCTGATGTTTCATGTTTCAATTTACTTCTGGCAATGTTGTTCTCTATTTAGGTTTGGTCTATCCCCAAAATGTTAATTCATTGTTTCAAGGTGATTAAGTTATAACTCAACTATTTAGTGTTTACCTTTCCTAGACTTCATTAATATCATTAGCATCATCACCATCATTATTATTATCATCACCATCCAATGAAAAACTACGGATATTGTTTTAGTTAATGACAGCAGCAATATTACCACCATTTATGGAAGGTCTTCTATGAAGCCTATTCTGTGCTAAATAATTTGCATACAGCTTGACTGGTGTTGCTCAATGGTTGAGCATCAACCTTTGGAACAGGAGCTCATGGTTCAGTCATTGGTCAGATCACATGCCTGGATGGTGGAGCTCAGACCCCAGTAGGGGGCTGCAGGAGGCAGTGGGGCAATGATTCTCTCTCACCATTGATGTTTCTGTCTCTCCCTCTCCTTTCCTCACTAAAATCAATAAAACCATATATTAAAAAATAATTTGTATACATATTTTACATTTGTAACTATTTACCCTGGTAAGGTAAATATTACCTAAAAGGGAAAGAAAACAACCAAAAGTTATTAACACAAACATTTATTCAGAATGCTACAATATTAAGAGCCGCTTAAAATTAGTGTTCTCTAGCAAACAAGTAGCTAAAGGACTTTACAAGGCTGATTTGGGGTGGGTGAGAATTGTTCACTGTTCAGATTCTTGGAAGGTATATGAAAAATGAATTATGTTAATCATGGGACAGAATGTAGATTCAGGAAGATGGAACCTCAGTTTAACATTTATTGGCTACTTAATTTGCATTTAGGAATAAGGAGTGATGAGAAACATTTGGAAGCTATAATTCTTGGGGGGATGGCTAAAGTACGATATTTTTATTTTCTATGATGGTGGCAATCATCTCTTGAGTTAGCATTCTATACAGAAGCATTTAAGATTCTGGGCAGCGTAAAATATGGGATTACTCTGCTAAAGAACACAGGAAGCAATATCATTAATAGACCATGAAATGACTCCTTAATGTCCCACTTATCTCCCTAGTCCTAACCAAGAAAGCAAATCCACTGGATGGCGGCAATTGTTTAAAATGCATTTGCAAATGTTCAAATAATCTTTATGTATCCATTATGGTTTATGTTCCACCTTTACATTCTGTCTTGGTTATACATTTGGCTGATAAAATATTTACTAGAGATATTCCCAAAATTTTTAAGTAAAATTAGTCTACCAATATTGATCTAAGGTTTTAGTCAGTTTAAGTCTATTATTTTGTTATCCAGCAATAGAAGCATGGAAAACTTGTGTGTTGAGGGATAACACACAATTAATTCATATACATTGAGTCAATGATTATTCTGAATGAAATTTCATATTGTAAGCAAGGAGGACAGGACAATGATCAATCTCCAGGATCTTTGATGTGATCATATAACATCATGAACAACTGCCACTAATTGTCTCCATCTGAGATAATACTAATACTTAGAAACAAAAATAAATATAAACAGATTTTGCACCAGTTTGTGTTTAGTAAAAAACTTGAGTATTTTTTTTTAAATTAATTATGTCAGGGTGACTTTTGCTAATAAGATTACATAGGTTTCAAATGTACATTTCTGTAATACATCATCTTATATTGCATTTGTGTGCCAACCACTCAAAGTCAAATCATATATATATGTCCTCCCATAGCCTTAACTACATCAAACCTTTCCTTCCCTCTGGTAACCACCACACTGTGTCTATGATTTTTTTATATTTCACACATAAGTGAAATCATATGATTCTTAGCTTTTTCTCTCTGAGTTACTTCACTTAGTATGCTCAGTGTCCATCCATGTTGTTGCAAATGGCAGTATTCCATCCTTTCTTATGGCTGAGTAGTATTCCATTGTGTATATGTACCACATCTTTATCCAATCATTTAGTGAAGGGCACTTCAGTTACTTCCATGTCTTAGCCACTGTGAATAATGCTGCAATGAACATAGGGGTGCATATATTTTTGTGAATAAATGTTTCAAATTTTTCTAGTAGATACCCATAAGAGGGATTTCTGGGTTGTATGGTAACCCAATTTTTAAGGAATCACCATACTGTTTTCTATAGTGACTGTACCAGTTTACATTCCTACCAGCAGTGAATGAGAGTTCCTTTCTCTCCACAACTTATCCAACCCTTGTTAGTACTTATCTTGTTAATAATAGCCATTCTAATAGGTGTGAGGTCATAATTGACAATGGAAAAGCCTTTCATCACAGGACATCAGATTACACATTCTTCTCCAGTGCACATGGAACATTCTCAAGGACAGACCATATGCTGGGTCACAAAACTAACCTCGATAAGTTGAAGAAGATTTAAGTCATACCGTCCTTATTCTGTAATCACAATGCTTTGAAATTAGAAATCAACCATAAAAATGAAGTGAAAAACCCCCACAAATATGTGGAGATTAAATAACATAAATAAATGGTATCTTAACAATTATATTTGTAAAGAAGAAAAAATAATTTCCCCTCTATCACCAGAGTTCTTAGTTTAGACACACAAACACACACACACACACACACACACACAGAGGGAGAGAGATTAACAAGAGAACCACACAAAAATAACCTGTATATAACATGTGTATTTGGAGATACCCAGGGAAAAATTAGTAACTCAAAGAGGTCTCTTCAGAATCCAGAATGAAATCTTAATAGGGAAAATGGAGGAGGAAGGTGGGGCTCTTGGGCAGAGGAAAGAATTTTTAGGAATGATGAATTGAACCTTAGGGAAATACAGGCTGGGACAAAAGTAGGTTTACAGTTGTGCATAAGGAAAATAATATAATAATTAATAAATAATAATGCAAGAATAAGCTCCGTGTTTCACATACTTATAACTGTAAGCTGACTTCTGTCCCATCTTGTAGATGAGAGATACAATAGTCTGTAACAAGGTTTTAGTAGGTTTAGTATTCACTTCTAGCCTCCTCTCCTGTCTAACAGTCATCTTCCCTGGTTGATGAAACTGCAGGAGAGGAGACATATGACAACTGAGTTCTGTTTGGGGGATCCATCTTTAGGCAGATAGGGGCGTTCTGAGAGAGCCTCTTCCTGCATTCACTGTACCTTCAGCTGAGAACAATATATCTAAGCAATACACTTTGGGGTAGCATGTCCTGAACTTATACAGTCTTATCCTACTACTCTTCATAGTCCTGAATTTGGGTTGGAAGAAATAGTTATTGAAAAATCATAGCATTAAAGACAATGGTTAGAAGGAACTTAACATTTTTTAAAATAAAAAAGTGTGTTTGGGTTTTTTTGCAGAGAAACTAGTTTACTTTATAAAAATTCTAGTATTCTTATAATAGCCAGTAATATTTTACAGTGAATAAGTTATAAACATTTTTCTCACAAAAATTTAGATTAATATTAAGTGTATCAAATATTAACATATTCATGGTTTATATTAAAGTATAGTAATCATACCTCCAAAAACCATATTTTAGATTTAACATATAAATAACTTTATTAACATTTTAACCAATGCATATTTATATTAAAATGTTCATATCATTGAATTATAATTATTTCTTCTTAAGTTATTTTTATTTTTATTGCTTTCAGAGAGGAATGGAGAGGGAGAGAGAGATAGAAACATCAATGATGAGAGAGAATCATTGATTGGCTGCCTCCTCCATGCCCCACACTGGGGATTGTGCCCACAACTGGGCATATACACTGACCAGGAATTGAACCATGACCTCCTGGTTCATAAGTAGATGCTCAACCACTGAGCTATGCTGGCCGGGATATTTATTTAAGATATATACAAATAATATGCATTATATTGTATATTTATGCTTTTCCATAATTATTATACTGAGCATAGTCTCAAGTACTTTTATTAATTTAAATATTTAATCAAACTAATGGCTTCTAGTTTCTTCCAGTGAGAAACAGAGAAAATTGGAAGATAGAACCATCACAGACTCCATAATCTTTTATCTTCATGAACATGTATTTTTTTTATTAACTTACAAATCTTAAGATGGCAAGAAAGATAAACATGAACATACAGCATTACCAAATGGCATTTGCATATTTTATAATGTTCATTAGAAAATGTTTTACAATGATTAGGTTAAATAAAAACAAAATTTAGTCACTAAAGTTGATAGCTTTTTAAAAAATGTTCAGATACTCACTTTAATATGTTTAAAATTAATTAAAAATGAAAATTTTAACCAAAATGAACACATTTATGATATTAACCTTTTTAAAAAGACAGTTATTATTACAAGTTCACTTAAACACAATATTTTTATATTCAAAATTTTAAACATTTTTGAAAACAAGAAATCTTTTGACCCTCAAAAAATGTAGGAAATTTATTAACATTAAATGATAAGAAGTATAATCTTATTTTGCACACACCATAATATTGTGTTGACATTAATTTTATAGAATAAGGTATAGAAAGAGACAGCAATTTTTAAAATAATATCATTAAATAATGCTAATTTTCCCAAGATTCATATATTTATACACAAGAGTACATAAAATTTTTATTAATATAATTTATGTGAACATAACTAACATGCAATGACTCTTTAAATCACGTTTAGAAGTACTCTTCATATATATGTATATATATACATATGTATGTATATATATACATACATATGTATATATATACATATATATATATATAAAGCTCTTTTTCTCTTCTAGTAACTAGCGAACAAAGTTATTACTTATTTACATGTTAAGTTAAAAATTTTTAAAAATAGATCACTTTTTTAAGCAAAATAACAGCCATATAATTTTGCTTTAATTCTTTAAGAAACTCCTAAACATTTATTTAGAATGCATATTCTTAGATTATACCATAATGAAGACAAAATTTGATTAATTTTTAAAATATCTAATGAGAGGAAAAAGAATGGGAGAACATACATGCACACATACACACACAGGAAAATTAAGATGGAGCTTACTTTAGACAAAAATAGAATTTTCATTGTTAGAAGCTAATTATCTTCCCTCTGCAAAAGAAAATGGTCATGTGCAGAAAGCCTGTTTTGAAACCTGCACGTGTGCGCACACACACACACACACACACACACTGATTCTCACAGAAAATATTTTTTACAGCTTATTTTTAAGTAGTCTCTCTTTAAGTTATGTCTTTTTTAGATAGATCTGGCTATAAAAATTTCTCACTAGGGTTTTTACCATTTTTGTCCTAAGGAACCTTTCAAATGAACAAATATGTTTACATAAAAAGTTCCTGAAACTTTCTATTTTAATTATAAATATTCCTGGTGAAATGGCTTAAATATTCAAATAATTAGTGTTATGGGCATCTATCTATATACACATAGGACACTAGCTTGGTGTAAGATTTCCAACCGATAACTGTCTATTGCCTTCAAGTGGTGAGAAATGAAATATACAAGTAAACATCCCGCAATCAAATCCTTGCAATCTTCCCTCCCCTTACAGGGTCCTATCAGTGACAAAAACAAGGAGAGAATTCTTATACAAGGATGATGAAGACCATGATGATGATAAAAGTTCAGCAGTACTTTAACTCAAAAGGCAGAGGACAAAGTAGGGGATGAAATCAGCCAGCTTTCTAGCCCCAGAGGCCCATAAGAGGGATAACAAAGGGCCTTACTCATGTCCTATCCTTATTAATATTTTCCAGGAACTAAATAAATTTGTGGGAGATAAAAAAACAAATCAAAATCAATTAGTTTAAGCCTTTATTAAAATCTTTTCAACATGATACATGTGCAAAATGGATATTGTGAAGGAATAAGTAGCATACAGATTTTATAGGGTTTATTGGGAAAGTCAGTCAAGGTTTAGTTTTGTTCTAAGAATTACTCTTCAAAAATCTTAGAAGGTGTGTTGGAATTGAGGTTTTGTTAATCATGAAACAGGATGCATAGACACCAAGACTCAGGTGTCACTTTCCAGGGTTACACGTAACTTCTCTTAGTGTCAGGACTTCTCTCTATAACACAGGAAGACCAGCTTCACTATTCAGAAAATAAGTGTCTTTGCCGGGGTCCAAACCCAGCAGGTCCAGGGGTTCCCAAAAGTGTAGACGGAGTCGGTGAAGAAGGAATGACACAGAGACAGCGCTCAGTTGATCAGCAGCCTAGCCAGGATCTCTAGCCAAGTTCTGGTCTGGATCTCCAGAGAAGTTCTACCGTTTATTGTCTTGTTACATCCATATTTATACCAGTTGATTTTAATCCCGTCAATTTCTATTACAAAAGTTAGGGCGTTTCTTTCCTAACTTCAGGGAAAAATCCCTACCTGGGGAAACAACCTTTCTCGGAGAGGTGACCTTGGTTAAAACACATAGCGCTAAGGGGAGCAAACATATTAAGAACAGTATGCTATATACGCCAGGTCCCTTGAAACATATGCTGTGCAGATGTTTCTTTCCTGCAGCGACTGTGTCAAGCAGCAAGGATGGACCGGCTTCCGGCATGCCTTCTAAAATAACTAATGTGCAAGGTTTTGTTCATTTGTGTGTTTTTTCAATGTGTATATTTGCTTCTAAATGATACTTATTGGTTTTTTTGTTATTGTTGTTAATTTACTTTGTTTTTTTTGCCAGAAAACAAAATACACCTGGGATTTTAAAACAGCATTAAAATAATGAAAATACATCTAGTGAGCTACATTAATTGTGTGAATGGCCTAAACATTTACCTTCTAACAATCTGTTTATTGAATTTCCTTCTCTGTGCCCACCAGTTTAAAACTAATACACCACAACTGTACTCATACTATACCCAGATTTTTTCCATCTAAGAGTCACCTTAACCACAGCCCACAACCTAAAAAAAAAAACATAAAAATTATTTTATTTCCTTAGTTTGAGGCTACAGTGATTCTTTCTTAAGTACTGATGAAGTGGATTCCCTTATTATAGGAAGTCTAATAAAGTGAACTTTCCTTGATCTGCAATTTTTATTTGTTTATTTTTGACAAGCCCTGTCAACTGTAATCAAACTAAAACTGAATTCAATCGCTTTTATTTACCTCTTCAAAACCATCATTTTACTCATGTGAATTAAAAAAAATGTATATATCCCCTTTTCTGCTTCTTCTGTGTCCTAAATAATTTATTGATGATTTTTCTGTCTTTCTACTTTCATATCACCAATAATAATCATAATTATTGCATCTATGCATTAACTAAATAGAACTAATCCTGATCCCACTGCAATAGGTCTGAATTTATCTCAGTTTCACAAATGTATTCCCCCTGCTAATTTTCACAATAATGTAAATATTCATAAAATCTTACATTATTTTAGATATTATTTTATGTTAATAAATGTTATCAAATATTTGTTAAATAATATATTATGTTAAATATATTACATAAATGTTTTACTACTACTTAAAAGAAATCAAATTTGGGGAGTTTCAAGATGGCTGCAGAGTAGGTGGAAGCTATACTCACCTCTTCTCGGCATCAAACCAGATTTGCAGCTAAATTATAGAACAATCAATTTGAATGACAAACTGAAGGACAGCTGAACAGGAGTATCACATCCAATAATTTATAGAAGAAGCTACATAGAGACTGGGAAGGAGGAGGTGACGCAGAGGGCTGGCCCCTACACCCAGGTGTGGTGGCTGAAAAGCTGGAAGAATATTTTGGCTACAAAAGACCTGCTGAGGAGTGTGGTGTCTCAACCCCAGGTTGGTACGCCCAACTCAGAGCACCAAGGCCATGAAGTGGAGCCTGTGTAACATCTGGAAGTTAAAATCAATGGGGACTCTCTCTGCTGGGAAGTGGAGGGTGTCTGCTAGAGTAGGTGCTCTCCTAAATGGCCAATACAGAGGAGTTTGCTCTTGAGCACTAACCTGGGGCTCCAGAATTGGGAAGGTGACACAGGGCATATAAGAGACATAAAAAAGGTTTGGAGCATGAGCTACTGAGATCCTGGTCCCAGGTCAGTACCTCACATTGCCCTCAGGTGCCATCTTCCCAGCCTGCAGAGTGCACTAACCTGGAACCCCAACTGCTGGCAAGCTCAAGTTCTGAAGAAAGGGCTGTTGGCTATACCCAACAGGATCCTTTAGTGTGCTTCCTCACTGGAGAAACTAGCGGCTGACACTCAGATAGACATTTAACTGTGAAGCTTTGGAAAAGGGCCAGATTTATCCTGCACCTGCAGGCTCAGCCAACACCACCCAGGGAAACTGTTTTGTTCTACCTTCCCAAGCCTAGTGGCCTTGCCCCGCTGACCTCAGATCTTCAGAGTAAAGGAACTCTGCTCAGAGTTTGGACTTTCAAACTGCATCACCCCCAGAGAGCCTGGTATGGCTCAAGCAGGTGCAGCTACATCCAAATATATAAAAACTCTGGGTCCATCACTACCAGAGGCTTGACCAACCAGGTGTCAGTCCTGCAGTCCTGCTGTCAGACTGCTGTGGCTGCAGGTTCAGTGACATTTTACTCATGTGAATTGGAACTATGAATCAGGCCTGGAGAGAGGCCTGAAGAGAGAAGCAGGGTCTGATCCCTAGCCTCTGTGGCAGCTGTTGATCAACACTTGCCTCTCTCTTTCTCTCCAGCAGCTGCACCTCCATTTCTCTCCAAGCCTCCACCAGGGCTGCTGATCAGCCCCCTTTCTAATAAGGCCCCACTGATAAGCCCAGAGACACTGACTGGCATAGAAATCAACCAATCAGACCAAATCTGGGTCAACTGTGAGGAGCCAATGGCTGCATAGGAGGCAGAGCTTTTGACAGGCGTAGGAACTGACCAATCAGAACCAAATCTGGGTCAACTGTGAGGAACCACTGGTTGCCTAGGAGGAGAATTTCAGAGTAAAGGAACTCTGCTCAGAGTTTGGACTTTCAAACTGCATCACCCCCAGAGAGCCTGGTATGGCTCAAGCAGGTGCAGCTACATCCAAATATATAAAAACTCTGGGTCCATCACTACCAGAGGCTTGACCAACCAGGTGTCAGTCCTGCAGTCCTGCTGTCAGACTGCTGTGGCTGCAGGTTCAGTGACCCAGCACTGCCTGCTGAGGGGGCTATGAATCAGGCCTGGAGAGAGGCCTGAAGAGAGAAGCAGGGTCTGATCCATAGCCTCTGTGGCAGCTGTTGATCAACACTTGCCTCTCTCTTTCTCTCCAGCAGCTGCACCTCCATTTCTCTCCAAGCCTCCACCAGGGCTGCTGATAAGCCCCCTTTCTAATCAGGCCCCACTGATAA
>NW_006294243.1:3592838-3595454 GCF_000327345.1 Myotis davidii | reverse complement strand
GGGCAGTTGGGGGCGAGATCAGGCTAGCAGGGGAGGGTAGTTGGGGGCAAGATCAGGCCAGCAAGGGAGGGCAGTTAGGGGTGATCAGGCAAGCAGAGGTAATTAGTGGCAACCAGGATGGCAGGGAAGGGCAGTTGGGGATGACCAGGCCAGAAGGAGAGGGCAGTTGGGGGTGAGATCAGGCTGGCAGGGGAGGGAAGTTGGGGGCAAACAAACCAGCAGGGGAGCAGGTAGGCAGGCAGGCAGAAGTGGTTAGGGGCAATCAGGCAGGCAGGCGAGCGGGTATCTACTTACTCTGCCACCATTTTTAATCTCTCAACATTGATAATTCTATCTCCCTTTCCCTCTCTAATATCAATATAAATATAGTTTTTAAAAAAGCTCTACTAGAGATATTGAGGGGCGTTTCATATTAATGGATCAATCTACAGGACTATACAGTAATTCTAAACATATATGCAATTGTATAAAATACAAATTGATATAACTAAAGATAAAGATAAATAGGAAAATCCATGATCATAATAAGATTGTAAAAATATTAGCATCTCAGAAGTAAAGGGAGTTTCTATGTGCAATTACAAGGTGAATTTGCTTAAAGGTAGAGAAAAAGATGATTAAGCTAAATGTTAATGATAAGGTAAATATAGAATAATCTCCATGGGGAAGAAAACAAGAAGACTTTCCAAAGATCTGGCAAAAAGAAAGAAGAATATGGATTAAAAAGATGTTTGTATAATTCATAAACTGCAGTCAATACTGAGAGACAGCTGTAAATTAAATAAATGTAACGCTTTTTTGCAGATAGTACCATGTTTGTAAAATATCTTACTAAGAATTGTCAGTAATATCATGCATAAGAAAAGTAAATTCTATGTAGTAATGTCACTCTAGCATCAACTATATTATAGATTGAAAATTAGTTTAATTGATCCATTTAGAGATATAATGGTGTGTCATAAATTTAACGATTAAATAGTTTAATGCATTTATCACTACAAATATTTTTAAATGTAATGTAGAAACCCTTTTGAATGCTAAAGTAACAGTTTGAAAGACATAATCATAAAAACCTATGTATCATATTTTGATTTTTTGTAGAGATTTCATGGTCTGAACTAAATTTTGGGGAAAAGTTGATTCATGATTCTTATCTTTTGCCATTAATTCTGAAAGAGAAATTAAAGGTATTACAAAGGCTTCTCTACATACTTGTCTTCACTTGTATAAATATGAGAGCATTTAATTGATGACTTTTGACTTATTAATTGTGTAAAATAATCAATTAAATATATTATTTATATGCATTATTGTTCCTGAAAATATTAGAGCTCTGATGTTAATGCAAAGATACTTATTCTTAATTTGTATTAGTAAACAAATAATATAGCTGAAGAGTTGGAATAAACAGACAAATAATTGTTTTTCTATATGAGACTAAATTTCAGATGTTCTACTATTCCCTAAATATTTTAAGTGCATATATTCTACAAACTAAAACACTATTTATATAATAGAATGCAATTACCAAAATAAATGAATAGAGATTGATGCTTTACTACCATCTAATCCGTATACCTTGTTCAAGTTTTAATACTTTCTTTTATAGCAAAATAATCAAATTCAATATCACATGAAGATTTTGTGGTCTTGTATGTTTAGTATCCTTTAATTTTGAAGTTTCTCAAATCTTTCATTTACCTTCAAACATTCTATAAAAAGTCCTTCAACTTGGGTTTCTCTTACATTCTTCATGCACAGAATCAGATTATGAAATTTCATTAGAAATATTACAGATATAATGAGGTCTTCCTCTCATTGCATTTTATTGAATTCCTCACAATAATCTTAATATTAATTTTGATCATTTGATTAAGGTGGTATCTCCTAGGTTTACCATGGCAAAATTGCTTTTTCTCTATTTTAATAAATACATACTTCATGGAGAGATTCTTAGAGGCTATGTAATACCTTATTCCTCATCAAATACTTTCACCACAGTTTCAGCATCCATTCACAAATCTTTTCTAAATTGTTATTTTGAAGATTGCTGAGTGTGACTTTTAAATTTCCATTCTTCCTTCCATCCTATATAATAAAAGAGAAAAATGGTAATTGGCGTACGACGATACCCTTTTCATTGGCTAATCAAGGCTATAGGCAAATTAACTGCCAACTCAGATGGCAGTTAACTGACAACAAAATGGCGGTTAATTTGCATATGTAGGCACAATGCAGGGAGGCGAAAGGGAAAGCAGGAAGAAGTCCCCTGCCACTGACAGTGATCAGAAACCCAGGGGGGAGCTAAGAGCTGGTGGGCAGGGCAAAGGTGGCCTTGGGGCCTCCTTTGCCCTGCCCCCCAGCCATGATCAGAGAATCAGGTGCTTTTGCCGCCCTGGCCAGTGATAGCAGGGAGTAGGGGTGGAGCCAGCGATGGGAGTTGGGCACGGTCAAAGCTGGCAGTCCCAGGAGCTAGGGGTCCCTTGCCTGGGCCTAAAGTGGAGCCCACGATCACGGGGCCGCTGCAGCTGCGGGTCCTCGCTGCCCAGGCCAGACGTCTCAGTCAGAGGCGTTAAGCCTGGGCAGGGGCAGAGCGGGAGATCGCGGGGAGCCGGG
>NW_006294243.1:3591485-3592825 GCF_000327345.1 Myotis davidii | reverse complement strand
TATACACATATATATGTATGAACATATATATATAATGTGAACAGTTATCATAAATAACTGATGTACCTATGTTAATGTCAGAAAAAAAATTTAATATAAGAAATATTGTCAGAGTGCACCAGGCCCCTAGTCCTATATAATAAGAGAGGAATATGATAATTAGCAGTGACACCCTGAGTCATAACGACCAAACACATCACAACCAGACCACTGATCAGCAGAAGGGTGGGCCAGAGAGGTACAAACAGGCTTTGGAGAGCTACAGGAGGGGACAGGGCAGCAAGCTATGAGGTTGTTGTAGGGGAGAGGTAGGTGGGGGGAGCTACAGGAAGGAGGCAGAAACCTACTGGCTACAAGTGGGTGACAGAAAGCTACAGGATGAGGCAGGGTAACAAGCAAGCAGGAGGCGGAGAGCTACAGGAGATAGCAGGGCTACAAGCTATGAGGGAGGGGTGGGGGGAGCTACAGGAGGGCAGCAACGACCTACTGGCTCACGGATTTGTGCATAGGGCTACTAGTTATGGTATAACATGGAATGTTCTTTCAACATTATCTGACATATAGAAGATACTAAAGAAATAACTTTTAAATTGTATCTTAATCTGAACTTCACTTCTGTCTGCTACTTTTATTGTAAATATTAAAATAAATTTTATATAAAATCATATTTTCCTTATCCATTCTTCAGAAAGATTAAAATATCATTCATTTCAGATCACTCTTTTAGATGTCTTGGTCTTTTTGTACCTGATACAATTCCAAAATACATGCATTATATCCTAGAGATCTAAAAATCATATCAGAAACTTTATTTCTTGGAGTTTGTATTTTGTTACTATAAGCATTGATGTTCATCTCAGATGAATTAGTAATTAAGTAATCCTATGCTGGGCAACTAGCTTTAACCTTCATTGTTTCTTTTGCCACTCCAAAGAAACGGCCTACGTACTTTGATCTTCTTTGCCCTCTATAATCCTCATGATTCTTATCTTTGATGCAAACACCTAGAAAATAACAAACAAACAAACAAAAATGATAAACTAATCAAAACCACTTTTAAATGTAACTTGTTACCTTTATTTCTATGCATGGTTTTCACATTTAGTTTTTCTTCCTCTTTCTTCCATTCTTTTTATTATTATTATTATTAAATCTTTATTACAGTTGTTCCTCTTTCTCCCCCCCTCATAGCTCCCCTCCACCCAGTTCCCACCCCACCCTCTAACCTTACCCTCTGCCCCCACCTTCCTCATCCATAGGTGTACAATTTTTGTCCAGTCTCTTCCCGCACCCCCACACTCCTCCCCCGCCCCCGCCCAAGAATAGTCAGTCCACTCCTG
>NW_006294243.1:3584212-3590213 GCF_000327345.1 Myotis davidii | reverse complement strand
TGCAAAGGGCCAGGGCATTCATATGCAAAAGCCTCTGCGCACAGCTTAGGTGGGGCGGGGTCTCAGGGAATCAACTGGGAAAAGCCAATAGCTATGGCTGATCCTCAGTCCTACCCTAAGAGGCCCTGCGTCTCAGTGTCCCGCAGTAATTGCTGCAAGCACCTCTGAGAGAAAGCCGTCCTCGAGTTCTACCCGAAGCCAGACAGTCCATTTTCTCCCCGTATGAGTCTGGGTCCCCAGAGGCGCGCCCAGAACTGGAGTTCAGAGCAGTCAGGGGCTTGTGTCTCTCTCCCGATTGAAAGTTTTCGCCACTTCCTCAATTGCCAGCCCTTTCTGCATGCACCTCCGTACCTCTGCACTTTACTTCTGCACCTCCTCTGAGTTTCAGTGTGCTTTTCTCTTCCCTTATAGTTGTAGAATTTCCACTCAGCCAGTTCCTGTTGCCCCTCCTGATTGCAAAAGACAACCATGTCCTCAGCTGTCAGCCCTTTCCATGTTCGCCACTTCCTCAATTGCCAGCCCTTTCTGCATGCACCTCCGTACCTCTGCACTTTACTTCTGCACCTCCTCTGAGTTTCAGTGTGCTTTTCTCTTCCCTTATAGTTGTAGAATTTCCACTCAGCCAGCCTTCCTGTTGCTCTGGATGATGTCTGTTTTGTCTTTTAGTTGTATTTTTGAAGTGGTTGTGAGAGTCAGCAATTTCCGGTGTTTACCTATGCCGCCTCTTCCATTCTTATACTTGCTCCCATTTCGTCACTTTAAAAAAATACTTCATTCCTTAAGAAGTCACTCTTATGGTTAATATTTGGACCAGAAAAAATGACTAGTTTACAGAAATTCCTATAATTACATTCCAGTTGCCATTTTGTTTTTTCTTGGATCATATGTTCTGCTTGACTTGTATACAACCCTGGTTCAAAGTCCTGTCTCTTCTACCTGTTTCTCTTGCTAAAGTTTTCATATAAAGGCCACCAGGAATACTAGTAATTGTTGGTCATGCAAATCTGGCTTATTAACTTGTGAGGCAGAGTACAGTCTTCAGAGTCTCGCAATGTCTCAGAGAGGCAAGTCTGAAATAATTGGTGGACTTTCCCAAAATGGACTGTTTGTAAGAAAAGTTGGTAAATTCACTCTTGGAACATGAGTCTGTGTGTTGTTAGAGTTAAATCAGTCTATGCTTTCTTATCTTGGAAAATATGGCCTTAACAAGCTAGTTTTAAAAGTAAATTGAACTCAGACTATGTTGCATGTCATTGTTTGTTTACTTTATCTTTTTGGTGAGTTATGATACAATTGCTTTGCTTTCCAACTTTTGGTTTCTGTTTCAATTCTCATTCTTTCTTCCTAATTCCCCTCCCCTGTCTTCTTTTTCCTTCCTGGTGAGGATGAAAAACACCACCACTTAATAGATGAGGAAATATAATCAAAGTCCTGTCCTGGTTGATAGCAATAGAAAAAGATTTAAAACATGACTCAAATCCAAATACTTTTGGCCATTGCTAGTAACATTCCTAAATGTGCTAGAAAATGACCTATCTTTAAATATATGTGTTTTTATTATAAGAAGTGATGAAAATCAAGATCAATTTAAATGACAACCTATATAATAGGGGGGCAGCATAATCTGGGACTATTTTATTATACTTTTTTAGCCAGAACATAGTTAGTCTTATCATGACTGAGTTTTCAATATTTTAAACGCAGACTCTAACAATGTATTTCTAGCAAAATGTCTAAAGTGTTTCCTCACTGGTTTAATTGTTACTTTATTTCAAATCATAAGAGTTGTGAAAAGAAAGGAAATCTGTGTTGTTATAGCTTTCCAACGGAATTACAGGAGTCTCTTTTTAGAGGAATAGGTGTCATTTATTTGAGAAATATGGTTCATGAAACTCAAGTACAGTGGCAGTGAAAGGAATTGGATTAGAGATGAGCAGTGAAGTTTTTCCCACTCCCTCGATATTCCTGGAAGCAAAGGCGCAGATATTTTCTGGAAATGCACAATACACCTGGGCATGGAATATTGTCCCTTTTATGTGCCAAACATCAAAAACAACAACAAACTTTAACATTAAAAACAAACAAACAAACAAAAAAACCCTTTTTCTGTCTGAAAGCATTCAAGGTTTGTGGTTCTTTATTGGACAACTCTGTGACTTTGCTGCATGAGAGATCTGTAAAATTAAATAACATAGACACTACAAAATACCAACTGAAGTGATGAATATAAATGAGGCAGGATAACTCATTCAAATGTTACTTTGCATTTAATATTGTAGAGTGTCTCTTTCAATACGTTAGCCATAGCTTTGCATTTCTTTCTCTGAGGGAATTTTGCTGTCCTAGTATCAGAAGTTGGTGCAAGTCAGTAATTCTTCCTCTGATTTGTAATGCCCTAAAGTGACTACACTCAATATGCTAGAACGTTTAAAGAGTAAAAGCAAAACAAGGTGTGCTTTTCAGAGGAGCAGGAATCGAATCCCCCAAACTTGGAAGAAATCTTTGAAGAGTGGGCATCTGCTAATATGCATTCAGTACTGGCTCTTTGGAGAGTGGTGAAGGCCTTTGGGAAGCTGTGTGTGAGGTGTCCCAGGAAGGCTGGGGCTTGGGCATTAAAGTGTCCGACCTTGCCAATGTTCCGAGGCTCCAAGTTTGATGTGAGAGCTAGTATGTTAGGCATTCTCAGGGTAACCAGGGTAGCCAACCAGGGCAAGGCTTTGACAATGCAACAAGCATTATTAGAAGAAGTAATACTTGACCATGTTCTGTTATTGAATAAAGATGTGAGTGATAAAAAAAATAAATCTACACTTAGAATCATTATACTGAAATGAAAAACAGTGCATTAGTTTCCTACTGATGCTATCACAAAGTAATACAAGTTTGGTGACATAAAATAACCCAAATTAATTTTCTTATAGTTCTGAAGGTCAGAACTCTGAAATGGGTCTGACTGTGTTAAAACCAAAGTGTTGACAGGGCTGCATTGCTTCTGGAGGCTCCAAGGGAGAATTGTTGTCCTTGATTTTGCCAGTTTGTAGAGACTGTTAGCACTGCTTTGGTAGTGACCTACCCCTGCCTTCCTTAAGGTCAATCCCCACCACTCCCACCTGTTTCCCTTGTCATCTCTCCTCTGACCCTGGCTCTCCTACCTCCCTCTTTGATTTGTAAAGGCCCTTGCAGTTACATTGGTTGCAACCAGATTATCCAGGATAATCTCCTTCTCCCTATCTCTTGATCCTTAACTTGTTGGCAACTACAAAGACCTTTTTGGTCTTGTAAGAATGTATTCACCAGCCCTAACTGGTTTGGCTCAGTGGATAGAGCATTGGTCTGTGAACTGAAGGGTCCCAGGTTCAATTTTGGTCAAGGGCATGTACTTTGGTGGCGGGCACATCCCCAGTTGGGGGTGTGCAGGAGGCAGCTGATCAATGTTTTTCTCTCATCGATGTTTCTAACTCTCTATCCCTCTCCCTTCCTCTCTGTAAAAAAACAATAAAATATTTTGTAAAAAAGAATGTATTCACCAATTCCAGGGGCTAAAATGAGGGCTTTTTAATGGGTAGGGGAGCAGCATTATACTGCCTACCACACATGATCAAAATTTTTTTCTAAGTGATCAGAGAAATAGAAAAGTTTGCTTTAAAAAGAAAAAATATAGATAGATTTCAGCTGATGATTTCTCTCTCATTCATTTTATTCTTTAATTAGAGGCCTGATGCATGAAATTCATGCAAGAGTAGTTCTTCTTTACTCCAGATGACAGCACTGGCTTCCCTCTGGCGCCCAGGACCCAGGCTTCCCTCACACCTCCGGCTTCGACCAGAAGGTCGTTCAGTCTAATTAGCATATTATGCTTTTATTATTATAGGTAAACAAACTAAGTATCTATATAACAAAATGACTATAGGAAACATTTAATTGCTCAGGCCATGCGAACCATATCAGACTATAGTACAGTGATTTAATAGGGACTTAGGTCAATACACTAAAGGTGCCCTCCACCAATTGTTCTAAAGCATATTTGGCCCTAGAAATGGAATGTATTTGGAAGTGAGAGAGAGAGAAAAAAAAATATTTCCCACAGTATTCTTTAAATGCACTGTCTCCAGGCATGCCAATCTGCAGGCACAGGATGGGAAAGCTCAAAGAGAACAACAATAAGGCCATAGAAATGGGTGCTCATTGGTTAGTAGTTTTGGAGGTCTGGTCTCCAGGGCAGCAAAAAGCCAGAGAACTAGTGAAGTAACTCAACAGCAGAGATGCAAGATGAATGAAAGATTATGTAATCATATTTTATTATCAGAAATAACTTTAAAAAATGATCTCTGGTAAAGAATAGACTACTGAATAGTAAGGCTGAGGGATCATAATTATTTCAGTTTAAATATTTTAAATTATGTGGCTTGAAATAGCATCTTTGGAGATAAATTTGTAAAGTCTGAAAATTTTAAATGCGGTAAAATATGACCCAGGATTTCTGTCCTATTTTACTATGGGAAGTCCATGGATACTCATTTTCAAGAATGTGCATAGCAATGGAAGGGGATTTGACTGGAAGTGGTTAACACACAATGCAATATACAGATGATGTATTATAGAACTGTACACTTGAAACCTATATAATTTATTAACCAATGTCACCCCAATAAATTCAATTTTAAAAAGAATGTCCTTTGCAGTAATATAATAGTAAGGAGACAATGGAAATAAGCAAAATATTTACACAAAAAGAAGAAATAATATATTTAGGTATATTTTACTAATAACAATTATACAGGAATTACAATGAATAAAGAATACATAAACATATGTACATAATTAAATTTCCAAATATATTTAATAAAACATTTGTAAACTACACAGTTTCATTCATTTATATAAAAAGTTTTAAAATTCAAAAAGCACTACACATTATATATATACTAGAGGTCTGGTGCATGAAATTCGTGCACTGGGGAGGTTGTCCCTCAGCCCAGCCTGCACCCTCTCCAATCTGGGACCCCTCGAGGGATGTCTGACTGCCCTCATCTGGGATCCCTCTCACAATCCAAGACTTCTGGCTCCCAACCACTCTCCTGTCTGCCTGCCAGCCTGATCACCCCCTAACCACTCACCTGCCAGCCTAATTGACACCTAACTGCTCTCCTGTCAGCCCAATCACCCCCAACTGCCTTCCCCTGCTGGACCAGTCACCCCCAACAGGCCTCCCCTGCTGGCCTGGTTGCCCTCAACTGCCCTCAACTGCAGGCCTGGTGCCCCCAACCTGCCCTCCCCTGCTGGCCTGATTGCCCACAACTGCCCTCTCCTGCCGGCCATCTTGTGGTTGTGGGCGCCGCCATCTTTGAGGGTTTGGCAGTCAATTAGCATATTCCTTCCTTATTGGCTGTGGGTGTTGCCATCTTTGAGGGTGAGGCAGTCAATTAGCATATTCCCTCCTTATTGGCTGTGGGTGCCAACATCTTTGCAAAGGCATGAGGGTCAATTAGCATATTCCCTCTATATTAGATAGGATATATCCTATCTAATATACAAATGTATACAAATGTATATGGAAATCAAAATTTCCAAATTCAGAATAATAACTATATAGGGAGAGAGAAATAAATATGGGTTTTTAACACTATCAATTATATTTCTTTATAATTTTTAGTATATGATGCAAAATGTACCTTAAAAAGTAAACATATCCTAAGTGTCAAACTCAATAAATTTACATAAACAGAACCTATGTTATAATCACCCACTTCTGTATATAGAACATTTATAATACTCAGATATCTTCTCATATGTCTCCTCTTATCAAATATTTCCATAGCAATATAAGAATATACACTGAGTGGCCAGATTATTATGACCACCTGATGTTTGTAGGCAAATTAGCTGCACACTACATCATATGGGAAATGGAAGCCGAAGGCCTGTTCGAACACCTTTGCTGCTTGCAGTTACCAAGATAAAACATCTCCAATTTGCGCAGGAACACAAAAATTGGACAATT
>NW_006294243.1:3579169-3584155 GCF_000327345.1 Myotis davidii | reverse complement strand
AGTCCCATCAGGCAGCTGGTTCCACAACCATCAGATCTCACAGAACTGGACAGTGCTATTCATCAGGCACGGTGTCAGATTCCACACATCACCTTTCAACATCTCGTGGAGTCAATGCCACGAATAATCACCACAGCATTGAAAGCAAAAGGTGATCCAATGAAGTACTGATGGGGTGGTCATAATAACCTGGCCACTCATAATAATATATATCCCATATTCAAAGGCTGTTAAATCAAGTTGTTTACCCATACCTTCTACTGTCATGGTAAACCTGCTTCCCTATTTATATTGGTCGGGACCTCTAGCAACATCAGCGCGAAATTATAGCTAATTGGCTTACAAATGTCAGTAGAATAGTGTCTTTAAATTTTCTCTTAAGATCAACCATTCTATGGAATCACCACAGGTTTTTGTTTTTGTGCCTGAATTTTTTTTAATATATTTTATTAATTTTTTACCGAGAGGAAGGGAGAGGGATAGAGAGTTAGAAACATTGATGAGCGAGAAACATCAATCAGCTGCCTCCTGCACATCCCCTACTGGGGATGTGCCCAGCAGCCAAGGTACCTCCCCTTGACTGGAATCGAACCTGGGACCCTTCAGTCCGCAGGCTGACACTCTATCCACTGAGCCAAACCGGTTAGTGCTGTGTCTGAATTTTTTACGAAAACTTATTTATGTTTAGATTTGTGCTTGCAACCGCTTTAAAGAATTTCAATCTGCAATATGTTAATATTTATGTATGTATTTAGTCATACATTGAATCTGTAAACTGTCAATGGATATTTCTGTTGATTACAGTCTATGGCTATTATGAAAGGTGTTCCTAGAAATATTAATATATATATATATTATATATATATATATATAACAGTCGGATTTTCTTATCATAATGTATGAGACTTTTTCATCTGTGTTGAGACTTTATACATACTATAACCTAAATAATTTTCACAATTTGTTCCCCAGCAGCAGGCTATGATAGCTCCAGTTGTTCCACAGCTCTACAACACTTGGTGTTATCAATGTTTTGAATTTTAGCTATCTTGGATATGCTTAATATTATTTCATTGTAGCTTTAATTTATATTTCTCGGATTAGTAAAAAGATTGAACACTTATTGGCCTTTGTGAAAGCCTGTTCATCAATCATTATTCTGGATAATATGTTATTAAAAAAAAACAACCTACTAGGGAGGAGACAAAATTGTGGCCAAATAGGCAGACGTGTCCTGAGCTTTATCCCAGAGCAGATAGAAGGAGCAACTAAATCGAACAACATCCACCCGGAATTGGCAAAGTAGACACAGCTTGTGAGACAATTCACAGCCGTGAAGGGCAGAGGACACCTGGAGTGGTGCAGCTCTTTCCTCTCTTGTTGGTCTTTGCTTTTATTCACTAAACCCAGTTCATGGGACCTTTCAAATAAAAACACTAACCCGTGGATGAGGTGCAAGCAGAGGTGCATACTTGTAGAGTCTGGGAAGAGGCTGGGGAAAAGAGCAGATTGGAGAGAGGGGGCCAGGAGTCTGGCACTGGGACATACCAGACACTCCAGACCTAAGCAGCCATTTTCTCCTGTAGAGATATCCCTCCCTGCAGCCTCCAGACTACCAATACAGCCACACTCAGACTACACCCTGAGTGTTACAAAGGATACCAAAAATGTGAATAGTCCCTGAGAGCCCTGGGCTAAAGAGAGGCGGTTCAGTCCAGGAAAACCATACAGCAACCTCTCTAACTATAGCCTTGTCAGAATTAGCTGCTTGAGAGATTAAGATTGAAAGTGTACAGACAGGCTAAGAGGGCAGATTGGTCCTGCCTGCTGGCAGTCAATGTGGTGGAGGTAGACACAAACAGAGGAGCCATGGACAACTTCTAACTTCAACACGGTGCTGTCTACTTAATAGGAAATTGAGAGGCAGCAGACAGTACAGAAGTGTGGAACCTTAAATCAGCCCTCATGGGGCATTAAAACTCGGTGGAAATGAATGACAATTCATTTTTTTATTTCATTTGATTTGATTTGATTATTATTTTGTCATCTCCTTTTTTTCTGTGTTGTTTTTTGTTTGTTTCTTTATTTTTCATTTCTTTTCGCATTATTTTTCCATTATCCTATTTTTATTTTTTTATTATTTTATCCTATTTTTAAATTTTTTAATTTTTTTTCTCTTCCTTGCTCATCCTTTTTCTACTTCCTCTATACTGAACTGAAGTCCTCCCCATATTCATCCAATTCCTTAACCTTACTATCTGTATATAAGTTCGGCCTCTGAAGATACTGCTCCCACCCTCTTTTAGGGTGTTTGGTGTTGGCATTCTTTTTCTTTTCTCTCTTACCATTTTTTCTCTCCTCAATATCATTGGTGCTCTATTTTCTCTCCCCAAATTCTCTTTTCTCTGGTGGTTACTTATATTAGGGTAATTGGTGTCATGGGTACATTCATGTTTTGTTCCCTTTGTGTCATGTCATGTCAAGTTGCATTTTGTCCTGTTTGGTCAATTTGGTAGAGAGAGAGCCACATAACCAGATACCCAGAGAGGAGACTCCATCCATGAATGAGTCAATAACTCTCCAGACCCAACTACAGAGGCAAGAAGATGGCAGCTGGGAGGACAACAGTGAGGGAGAGAGCATGAGTGAGTGAGAGAGCGAAAGATGAGTATGCAGACATGTGGTGTGTGTGTGTGTGTGTGTGTGCGCGCGCATGTGAGTGAGGGACAATTAGATCCTGCAGGACTTTTGTGGGCTGGCAGATTAATCTTGCCTAGCCAGGCAGCCTCTGCTGTTGTTGCAAACAGTCCTGGGGCAGTTAGCTCTCCTGCACAGGCTGTGCCATTTTGAAGCAAAGAGCTGCTATGAATGGGAGCCCAGCCTTACCTCAGCCTAGGGTACTTTCAGACACCATCCGTGACTCTACAGCCACCCACTCCAGGGATCTGCTGCCTCAGCTACAGTCCCATGGACACCGAAACTCCAACTACAATAGCCACGTCTCCTGTGAGTTCCGAAGCACTCTCCCCTCTGGCCAGCCCAATACTTTAGCTCAGGGTGCTGCAACCGTGTAAGCAGCAGCCATGCAAGCATCCCAGCCCCATCCAAGGAGCAGCAGCCACATGAGCAGCCCACCCCTGTACAAGGAGCAGCAGCCCCACGAGCAGTCTGCCCCCATCTGAAGAGCAGCAGCCTCGCGCAGACAACCACTATTCAAGGAGCAGCAGCCCTAAGAGCAGCCCATTCCTGTCCGAGGAGCAGCAGCTGTGTGCAGCTCGCCCCAATCCAAGGAGCAGCAGCAGCATGTAGTCCACCCCCATCCGAAGAGCAGCAACTGTGCGAGCAGTCCACCCCAGCCAGCTAAAGGAACCATAACTGCTGTGAGTAGGCATGGGAGCAGCGCCCACTTGAGGAGCTGCCAACAATTGAGGAGCAGCCCCTGCACAACTCAACACATAGATTCATTGGTGAGTGAAAAAATGGGGAGAGAAAGAAACCCCCAAAGGAAAGAAAAGGGGAGAGAAAAGAAGCTAAATGAAACAGAGGCTTGATATATGTCAGAAAATTAATTTAGAATAAGGGTCATACAGTTCATAAATTAGATGGAGGAAAAAATCAACAACTTATGTAAGAATCAAGAGGAAATAAAGAGTGATAAAGCTACAATAAAAAACACTATGGAAAGTTTGGACAATAGACTAGGAGAAGCAGAGGACAGAATTAGAAAATTAGAAGACAGGGCCACAAAACATGCAAACTGAACTGCAATTAGAGAAAAAAAATTAAAAAACAGGAGGAGAGCCTAAGAGAGCTTTGGGACAACATGAAATGAAGAAACATATGAATAATAGGGGTTCCAAAATGACAAGAAAAGGAACAAGAGTTAGAAAACCTATTTGAAGGAATAATGTCAGAAAACTTCCCTGACTTAGGAAAGAAAAAAGTCACAAAAGCACAGAGTCCCAAACAAAATGAACTGGAAAAGACCCAACCAAGACATTTCGTAATTATGATGGCAAATGTTCAGGACAAAAAGAGAATCTTAAAGGCTGCAAGAGAGAGACAGAAAGTTACGTACAAGGGATCTCCCATTAGATTACCAACTGATTTCTCAACAGAAACACATCAGGCCAGAAAGAAATAGAAGGACATTTACAAAGTGATGCAAAGCAAGGGACTGAATACAAGAATATTCTATCCAGCAAGGCTATCATTCAAAATTGAAGGGGAAATAATGAGTTTCACAGAGAATAGAGACTAAGGGATTTTATCACTACCAAGCCAGCAATGCATGAAATGCTAAAAGGATTGATGTAAAATGAAAAAAGAAAAAAGAAAGAAGGGACATGGTTACAAAAATTAATATAGCTAAAAATAAGTACCTATCAATAATAACTTTAAACCTAAATGGACTAAATGCTCCAATCAAAAGATATCAAGTGGCTGAATGGATAAGAAACAATGACCCATATACATGCTGTCTAAAGAGACCCACCTCAGAACAAGGAACTCACACAGACTGAAAGTGAAAGGATAAAAAATATATTTTAGTCTAATGGAAAGGAGAAAAAAGCAGGGGTAGCAATACTTATATCTGACAAAATAGACCTCAAAGTGAAGGCCATAACAAGAGATAAGGAAGGCCACTTCATAATACTAAAGTGATCAATACAACAGGAGTATTTAACTCTGGTAAACATATATGCACCCAATGCAGGAGCACCCAAATACATAAAAAACAAAAACAAAGAAACAAACAAGCAAAAAAAACTCTTGGATGATATCAAGGAAGACATCAACAAAAATACAATCATTGTAGGGGACTTTAATACCCCACTGACATCACTGGATAAATCCTCTAGACCAGTGATGGTGAACCTATGACACGCGTGTCAGAGGTGACACACGAACTCATTTTTTTGGTTGATTATTTTTTGTTAAATGGCATTTAAATATATAAAATAAATATCAAAAATATAAGTCTTT
>NW_006294243.1:3576246-3579034 GCF_000327345.1 Myotis davidii | reverse complement strand
CCCTGGTCGGGGGACGCGCAGGAGGCAACCGATCGGTGTCTCTCTCTCATCGATGTTTCTAACTATCTCTCTCCCTTCTTCTCTGTAAAAAATCAATAAAATATATTTTAAAAAAATCAAACACTTGGAAGCTAAATAGTATGCTATTAAACAAAGACTGGGTTAACAAAGAAATAAAAAAAAATATCAAAAACAACCTGGTAATGAGTGAGAATGAAAACACAACAATCCAAAATCTATGGGACACAATGAAAACAGTACTGGGAGGAAAGTTCATAGCATTACAGGTCTACCTTAAAAAAACAAGGAAAATGGTAATAAAGTATCTCTACAACTTAAAGAATTCAAAAGAGAGCAACAAGAAAAGCACAGAGTGAGCAGAAGGAAGGAGATAATAAAGATCATAGCAGAAATAAATGAAATAGAGATAAAAAGAAACAATATAAAAGATCAATGAAACCAAAAGCTGGTTCTTTAAAAGGATAAACAAGATTGATGAACCTCTAGCCAGACTCCCAAGAAGAAAAGGGAAAGGATCCAAATAAACAAAGCCAGAAATGAAAGAGGCGAAATAAAAACAGACCCCACAAAAATACAAAGGATTGTAAAAAAAATACTACGAATAACTTTATTTCAATAAACTAGACAACTTATAGGAATGGACATATTCCTAGAAAAATACAACCTTCCAAAACTCAATCAGGAAGAATAAAAATATCTCAATAGACCAATAACTATTGAGGAAATTGTAGAAGTCATCAAAAAGCTTCCAGCAAACAAAAGTCTGGGGCCAGTCGGCTTCATAAGGGTGTTTTACCAAACATTGAAAGAAGAACTAAAACCTATCCTCCTCAGACTATTCCAAAAACTTTAAGAGGAAGGAACATTTGCAAGTTTATTCTATGAAGCTGGCATCACCCTAATACCAAAACCAGATAAAGACAACAAAATGAAAGAGAATTACAGGCCAATATCCCTCATTAACATAGATACCAAAATCCTCAACAAAATCCTAGTAAATCGGATCCAGCAGTACATCAGAAAGATCATACACCATGACCAAGTAGGATTTATTCCGGGGATGCAAGGATAGTACAATATCCACAAATCAATAAATGTGATACATCACATAAAGAAACTGAAAGACAAAAATCACATCATCATATCAATTGATGCAGAAAAATCATTTGACAGAATCCAACACCCTTTCTTGATAAAAACCCTCAGCAAAGTGGAGATAGAGGGATCATACCTCAACATAATAAAAGTCTTATATGACAAACCCACAACCAACATCATATTCAATGGGTGAAAACTAAAACCATTTCACCTAAGAACAGGAACAAGATAGGGATGCCCACTTTCACCACCCCTGTTTGACATAGTACTGGGAGTGCTAAACATAGTGCTTAGACAAGAGAATTAATAAAAGATAACCGAATTGGAAAAGAAGTAAAACTGTCACTTTTTGAAGATAACATGATATTGTACATAGAAAACCCGAAACAGTCCATAAAAATTATTAGACTTAATAAATGAATTTGGCAATCTAGCAGGATACAAAATTAACTCCCATAAATCTTTGTCATTTTTATACACCAATGGTGAATTTACAGAAAGAGAGATTAAAAAAACAACCCCATTTACCATTGCACAAATAAAACTAAAATACCTAAGAATAAACTTAACTACGGAGGTAAAAGACCTATACTCAGAAAACTACAGGACACTGAATAAAGAGATAGAGGAAGACATAAACAGATGGAAGAACATACCACGTTCATGGATTGGTAGAATCAACATCATAAAAATGTCCATACTACCCAAAGCAATTTATAGATTCAATGCACTCCCCATTAAATTACCAATGGCATATTTCACAGACCTACAATGAACACTCCAAAAATTCATCTGGAATTAAAAAAAAAAAAAAGACTCCAAATAGCTGCAGCAATTCTGAGAAAGAAGAACAAAGTAGGAGAGATCTCAATACCACATATCAAGCTGTATTACAAAGCTACTGTTTTCAAAACTGCCTCATACTGCCACAAGAAGAGACATATACACCACTGGAACAGCACAAGGAACCCAGAAATCACCCAAACCACTATGCTCAATTAATATTTGACAAAGGAGGCAAGAGCATTCAATCAAGTCAAGACAGTCTCTTCAATAAATGGTATTGGGGAAATTGAACAGATACATGCAAAAAAGTGAAACTAGACCACCAACTAACAGCATACACAAGAATAAACTCAAATTGGATAAAGGACTTAAATGTGAGATAGGAAACCATAAAAATACTAGAGGAATCCACAGGCAGCAAAATCTCAGACATATGCCGATGCAATATCTTCACCAATACAACTCCTAGGGCAATAGAAACTAAGGAGAAAATAAACAAATGGGACTACATCAAAATAAAAAGCTCTGCACAGGAAAAAAAAAAAACCATCAACAAAATAACAAGAAAGCCCATTGCAGTGGAGAACATATTTGCAAATGTTATCTCAGATAAGGGTTTAATTTCCAACATTTACAGGGAACTCATACAACTTAACAAAGGAAGATAAATCCAATAAAAAAAAATGGGCAAAGGACCTAAATAGATACTTTTCGAAAGAGGACATACAGAATGCCAAGAGACATCTGAAAACATGCTCAAAGTCATTAATCATCTGAGAGATACAAATCAAAACAATGAGGTACCATCTCACACCTGTCAGAATGGCTATCATCAACAAATCAACAAACGACAAGTGCTGGAGAGGATGTGGAGAAAAAGGAA
>NW_006294243.1:3565838-3576053 GCF_000327345.1 Myotis davidii | reverse complement strand
CAGAAACACCAATCAGAAAGAATATATGCACCCCTATGTTCATAGCAGCACAATTCACCATAGCTAAGATTTGGAAATAGCCTATGTGCCCATCTGCAGATGAGTGGATTAACAATCGTGGTATTTTTACACAATGGAATACTATGTTGTTGTAAAAAGGAAGGAACTCCTACCGTTTACAACAACATGGATGGAACTGGAGAGCGTTATGCTAAGTGAAATAGTCAGAGAAAGATAAATATCACATGATCTCATTCATTTGTGGAATATAATGAACAACATAAACTGATGAACAAAAATAGATCCAGAGACAGAGAAGCATTGATCAGACGGTGAAACCTCAGAGGGAAGACAGGGGAGGATGGGGGTAAGGGGGAGAGATCAACCAAATGACTTGTATGCATGCATATAAGCCCAACCAATGGGCGTAGATACTGTGGGGGGTGAGGGCACAAGCACTGGGGATGGGGGGGCAGTGGGGAGATAAGGACACATATGTAGTACCTTAATCAATAAAGAAAAAAATTAAAAACAAACAAAAAACACATGCACAGAAAAAGAAAGAACTCTTACCATTTTCAACAGCATGGATAGACCTGGAGAGTATTATGATGAGTGAAATAAGCCAGTCAGAGAGTAAATTGTCACATGATCTCACTCATTTATGGAATCTGATGAACCAAATAAACTGATGATCAAAAATATACTCAGAGACATAGAAGCATGAACAGACTTTTGAACCTCAGAGGGAGGGGAGAAGAGGGTGGGTGGGAAGAGATCAACCAATTAACTTGTATGCATTTAGATGCATAACCCCTGGATACAGACAATGGAGTGGTGAAGGCCTGGGAGGCGGGGGAGATGGGAGCAGACCTGAGGAATTTAATGGGGATAAAGGAAGACCTATATAATACTTGCAACAATTAAGATATTTTTTTTAAAAAGGCAAAAGAAAAAACACCAAAAAACTACCAATTGTGACACCAATTTGTGATTTAATACACCAAATAGGGGGGATTGGGGTATTTGCTTGGCATTGTTTATAGTTTTAATCGTATTTGAAATGCTTCCATATTTATTAAAAAAGGAGGGGGGTAAATAATCTTGCAACCAAATCAGAAATTAAAATGGTATGGACAGAACTTCTGCTTCAGACAAGATTGAGTGAGTAGTAGAAACTGAATTTAATTCCCTGACTGAAAAGCAAACAAACAAAAACCACAATATTTGCAAGTATATGGGCATCATAGGCGGCATATTGAAGGGTGGAAACAGAATAAGGACCAAATAAACATTCCCCTATGGACTGGCTAAATCTCTTCATGAAAGGCCAGCTCTAGGGTGATGTCTAAGCTCAAAGTTCTTAAATACTCTCCCTTCCAAGTCCCTTCAAATACTAAAGGTAGTAAGAGCACCCTGCTATTGCTAGTCCCAAGATAATAAACCCTCAATTTTTTTTTCCCTTACCCCATCCTGACTTCATTAAAAAGCATGTATATTAAACTTTCTTCAATCACTTTGAGTATTCTGTATATGTCTTTCAGGGACTCTGCAACACAGACAGAGACTCTAGGCCATAAAGAATACTAAGCATACTTTATGTGGTTGATATTAATCTTTAATGTTATTTAAGTTTGATTTTTCTGATGAAAATAAACAATACAATTTTTAAGTATGTTTTCTCTAGGAGGAGAAAAATATATAACCCAATGAGATATTTGCCTCTATGCCTTGGTGAGCAGAGATTTCCAAATAATCAGTATTTTTCAGGAATTCTTTTGGGTAAAGTCTGCCTACACAGTTTAGTTGAAAATGTTCAGAATATTTCAGGAGGTGGAGTTCAGGTATTATAATGGAAAGTGGATAGGACGTAAAAGCAAGGGTGGCAAGAAAACCGCACATGAGTCAAGCTCATGCTTTTGAGTATGGTATCATTAAACATTCAAACTGAAGCATTTTACTAATTTTATTTAACCTTTTTAGCCACTGCAATTTTGTGTGTGGCAAGGGAGCTTTCTCGTGGCAAAGAATAGAAGAGCGAGTTCACAGTTAATTTTATAAATTGCTTTAAAAGGTCACATGTCTTTATACCTTTTAAAAAACTATATTCACAAAAAGAATATAATTGTTAATTTATTTTAATTTCAACTAGCACGTAGTTTTGAAATTTATGTACTTGATTTGTCTGCTGTAGCATTTCTTCCCATTCCTTTCCACTCCAATTTTTGCATGGGTTCTCCATGAAAACTCTCACTGGCCCTTTGCCAGTGACTGTCTTGTTGATAAATTAGAGCTATAGAGCCTGCCCAGGTTTTGCTATTGTAGAAAGTTCCTGTGCTTTAGGGCACTGTTACCAAAGCTTGAAAAGACACTCAGAATAATAGTCTGTACTTATAGAGAGAAAAACAAGAAAAAGACCAAAAAAATTTAGTCTAGGTCTATAAGTTGAATTCAGGACTAAGCTTCTTAGGAAAACAGTTGTTGGATGGAATTTTTCTTACAGAATGACAAAATTAACCTTCATGGAAGAGAGGAAGAGTGAAATGATGAACACAAACATACTGAACACTTACCCCACCTGGACTTTACTACATAATGTGGTGTAAGCGGGGAAATAAAATAGGAGGGAAGGTCTGTATCTCAATCTAGACTAGCAAAGCATTCACTTATTTATGGGTGAGGAGGGTACATATTAATGTCACTAGCACATGTTATCTGTAGAATCACTAATAATTTAGGGAGAGCATGACAGCTGTTGTGATACAAAAATCACTACCATCTAAATAAAATCATTTTATAATTATTCTGACTTAGAAGCTTTATTTATGTTCTAAAACCAAATAAGCCTTCACGTGGTCTTCCATTTGATCCCTTGTGGCATTCTGAATCAATGTAGGGTTTCTTTTACAAGTCAGTGGTCTAGTATTTGAATATTGTAAACAAGTGCCACAATTTACTTAATTTTCACATAAAACAAGAGACACCCCTTTATAGCATTGTGATTATTTAAGAGCACAGACTCTGGAGTCATACTGCCTTCGTGAAAATCTGGGCATCTCTCCATACAGTTGTAATTATGTGTGTGGTCTAAGGCAACACAGAAACTTATCTGTGCTTCAGTTTAATCTTCTGTAAAACAGAGTTAACAAAAATGACTAGATCTTAGGGTTGTTACCATTTGCAAAATGCTTAGAATGGTACAAAGTATAAACAGTATATAGTGATACTACATATGTGTATAAAATTATTTTGAATTTCTTCATCAAATTCTAGTGTACCCCTGTCTTCCTAATTTGTGGTGTTTAGAATCAAAAATGATGCTTATGGTATGGCTGGACAAATGTGAGTCCTTTCTTTCTTCTAATTGTGCTATTGTTGTTTTTCCAATAATTCATGTCATCTTTTCTTTTGGAAATGGCATCCACATTTTGAATATCAAACAAGGGATAAGAATCCCAATGGTTTGATGGTAAATTGATTCTTTTACACTGAACTTTGAGTTTGCTTATTTGACCTTAAGAGGAGGACCTTACATTGTCTAACACACTGCATTTTATTTAGTCCAAAGGCCTTCAATAAGAATATAGATGGATTTATTTGGTGAATTAATTAATGTGATAAACATCAGTTTCACCCAATTTTCCTGATGTTCTATCTTCCTATCACACTTCCATGCCTTCCTTGGACCAGTTAGGTGAGAGTGGAAAGTGCTCTCCTTGGAGTAATCTCTCCATCATGTTCTCACTTGTTTACTTGGGGGAGGACACTATGGAGAATGTCCCAGCTTATCTACAATGAGGATGAAGCATGAGCACCAAATAGACCATTGAAATATTCAGATAACACAGATTCTGTGAAGAGTCTAAGGCCTTACCCTGCTTGTAAGCTAGCAACTTAGCCTGTTACAATTTCATGTACAAATATTGACAGATGAACACAAGACTCCAGCATAAGAGTAATAGACCATTTATTGATTACTCTCAGCAAAATCAGCAGCCAGATCAATTCTCACCAATTCATACAGTGTAGCAGGCTGAGGGCCAGTTGCTTACCTGTGCACGCAGGGAATTGTACCACAGGAGAGGAAATGCAAACTGGCAGGTTACCGCCTATCCCCTTCTCCAGAGAAAGAGCTATTATTCAATCAGCACGTCTCTTCCAGGAAGAGGGAGAAAGAGCCTCTAGATAAGTGGTGTGCACGTGCGCACATGTGCGCGAGCACACACACACACACACACATGCATACATACAGAGGCATCAAGTCTAAAACTAGCAGAAGTTTTCAAAGGGATCCTGAGGTCTTGATTGTCAGTTGTGCACTCATAATAGATGAATTCGATTAAAATGTGCTTGTTACCGTGAAAGAAAAATAAAATGAGTAAAAAAACTGTCCCTATAAAATAGTTTTGACTTTTTCCCCCGTAGGTAACTATAGAAACAGAAGTTGGAGATAGATTGAATTGTAAAGAAATCTGAAGCAAGAAATAATCCTTGGGTAAGTATAGGTGTAAGATGTTCTAAATTTATTTCGAATACAGAGCCTTTTATCTCACAGAGCACATTATTAAGATCTTATGGAAATAGCTGTTCTAATAAAAGAAACTGCAGCCATGGCCAGTGTGGCTCAGGTGGTTAGAGCATTGTCCATGTACCCGAAGGCCATGGGTTTGATTCCATTCAGAGCACATACCTACGTTATGAGTTAGATTCCTGGTCAGAGTGCATAGGGGAGGCAACTGATCAATGTATCTCTCTCATAACACTGTTTTACTCTCTCTCTCCCTTCCTACTTCTCTAAAATCAATCAATCAATCAATCAATCAATCAATAAACTGCAAATAACTAGTAAGCATACTGATAGAAAAACCATTAAAATATAACTATATTTTGGAAATATGGAAATAAAAAAAACATATTTTCAGGAAAAAAATCCTCAGGATTCAAAATCATCCATACACAGTGAGATGAAGCTCTTCACACTTTGGGCATATAGTTTCCTCAGTCTAGCATTGGCCCCACCTCTTCTTCATCTCTAAGATGTATGCTGATGTCAAAGCATCATGAATTCAAAGGTGAAGATCTCTGCTGAATTTGTGGTCAAATATACCAGCTGTAGATTTTGTATTAATATGATTGACTTGCACTCTGTTTTCATGTCCATTTTCTTCAAGTATGTCTTCTTGAATCATAAAGGTCTGAAAGCTAAAAACTGCATTTCCCACAATGCTCTGCGATGAGGATTCTGGATGTCAATCAAGTTCACCAATAACATGCATTCATGCAAGATTTGTAAGGCAACTACTGTTTTCCTGACCCAAGGATGAAAAGGAGATCTAGATAAACTACCTCTCAACTTCCACAAGAAGTCAATGAATGAACATCATAATGTGGAGAATGGCTGCTGCTGCCACCACAGTACCTACATAGTCATGTGACTTACTCATCTCTTAAAGCTCCACCTCCAAATATCATCCCATTGGGGATTAGGATTTCAACATACAAATTTTGTGGAGACACAAATATTCAAGCTATTGTGGTTGTATTGGGTTAATTCTCATCGTAACTCTAATGACTGACTTATGTTCCAACTGTGGATTTTACCAGTTAATAATTCAAAAAGAATCTTATCTGTTCTCAAAAAAAAAAAAAAAAAACACATAGAGAATCCCAAACACAGCAAAACAGAACTGCTTCACCTCAAGAAGAATTCTTCAAAAGTTCTTTCCCATGAAAATCAAAAGGACAAAGCATTCATTGGCCTAGTATGTCCTTAAAAGACAAAATTCATGGTCTCTGCAGACTGAGCACAAGAGTTGACAACATGATCTAAAACTTTCTGGCCTCTTTAATGCTTATCTAAGAACTGATAACACCTACTGAGAATGGAGCCCAAGAAAGCAAGGCTTATTTTACCTTTTCTGACAATAATGGCATAGTCTTGATTTCATCATCACATTTATTAGCCAGACACCTTATAGTATTATTAATTTTGAGTAAAATTTAATACAAAAAGTCAAAATGTTCTCTTCCAGGTCTACCTAGTTGGTCAATAATCAATTTTCATGAAAATATAAACTGGTATGAAGAATTTAAAGCATTTGTGTGTGTTTTTTTGTGTGTGTGTGGTGTTTTTTGTTTATTTGTTTTTGTTTTTGTTTTGTTTTGTTTTTTGCAATTATTCTCTCCAGGATAAAGAGTAGTTCTGAACTGACTGTGGCCTGCAGTATATAGTTTGATAACATTTTCTCTTAGATACAGAGTAATATTCGTTGTAAATACACCATCTGTGTGACTGGAGAGTCAAAGGCAAATTAGACTTTCTTGAGAGATCTTTTCAGGTTAACCAAATAATTTATTTTATCATCATAATGCTGTTTTTCTTTCATACTACTTTGTTTCTTCACAGACTACTACGATGTTTAGTAGTTTCTCTTGAATAAAATAAAATTTGTCATTCCGTTAGCATTTGTACTTTGGGAGGATATACACAAATAGAATTTCATTAAATTGTGTCCCAAGTACTATATGAGGAGCCAAGAAGATGCTGCTTATTTTTTAAAAGTTTTGTTTGAAAGTTTACGTCTGACAATGTTTTGTTCCACTATAAAACCTAATTGATTAATCTGTTATGTGTAAAATGTATTTTAGCTTTCAAATTTCTGTTGAGATGTCTGATGTTATGCTATCTTCTGATGTTATTCTTTCTAAATAAACATTTTTTTTTTCTCTAGAAGAAAAGAAAATTCTTTCATACAGGAAGCATTTGAATTCAGATACCTAATTCAGAAAATTATTCTTCCAAAACCCATAGCACTTTGTATATTTTAATATCATAACATTTATCACACTGAATTATAATAATACTGTAAGAAGTTATTCTTCTCCATTCCCAGCCTTATATTATAAGGTCCTAACCAGCAAAACTGGTGTTTCTGATTCATCTTTACTGGTATATCCGTAACGAGAAGCCCGGTGCACAGATTCATGCACCAGTGGGGTTCCTCAGCCTGGCCTGTGAGATAGGGCCAAAACCAGCTCTCTGACATCCCCCAAGGGTCTCGGGATTGCAAGAGGGTTCAGGCCAGACTGAGGGACACCACCAGTACATGATTGGGGCTGGGGAGGGATGTAGGAGGTTGGCCAGCTGGGGAGGAGCCACAGGGGGGCTAGGGCATGTCCAATCCATCTTGTTCAGTCCAGATCAGCCAGACCCCAGCAGCAAGCTAGCCTACTAGTTGGAGCATCTGCCCCCTGGTGGTCAGTGCATGTCATAGCAAGCAGTTGAGTGGACTTAGCATATCATCAGCATATTACTCTTTGATTGGTTGAACGGATGACCAGACAACTGGACACTTAGCATATTAGGCTTTTATTGTATAGGATACCTGTGCCAGTGCTTAGCACATAATAAATCTTCCCTAAATACTTGTTAAATGCAGAAATGAACATATCCATTCTATTTTCTCTTCCAACTACATATTTGTCAAGTGTCAACTACTGGAATAGGATTTGATGAAAATTGAATGTCATCTTATGACATAATTTTAAATGTGCTTCTAATTTTATTTCTCTTCTTACATGATTTCATTTAACATATAATCTTTCTCTTTTCTATTCACACCCAGGGGTGGGTAAACTTTTTGACTCGAGGGCCACAATGGGTTCTTAAACTGGACCGGAGGGCCGGAACAAAAGCATGGATGGAGTGTTTGTGTGAACTAATATAAATTCAAAGTAAACATCATTACATAAAAGGGTATGGTCTTTTTTTTTCAATAGTTTTATTCATTCAAACGGGCCAGATTCGGCCCGCAGGCTGTAGTTTGCCCACGGCTGCAGACACACTGTTCCAAACCGTTCTCTCTTTTTTTATGTAATACTATATCTTAGACATCTGTTCATACAAGAACATAAATAACTTTTACATTTTTAACAGCCAGACAACATCCCACTGTGCGCATGACAAAAAAAACTTTAGTAAGTCCACTGTGTATTGACTTTTACCCACAAACTGAAGATAATAGTCATAGTGGACAAAAATGTGAGTGGATAAAATTTTATGGCTCATTTTTCTATATATGGAATATAATGTGAGTTGTGCCAATTTACTCTCCTACCAGCAATAAATGAAAGTTGATAGTCATGTGCATCATTGCCACTAGAGCAGGGGTGGGCAAACTTTTTGTGAGTGTGTGCCAAAACCAGCAAAATCTCTGACTCAAAATTCTTCTGTGTGCCAACCCTAATTTTTTGAGAACATGTTACACCTACTTGATATCTCTTTCACTATTCAAATTGCTCTTCCCCTCTCTCATCAATCCATGTCTATGGTCTTTAAGATAACTTGTTATATAAAATTATTTATTTATCTAAGATGCACCTATACTGAATTTATCTGAAAAATAAAAAAGTCGATATTAAGAAAAAAAATGTAAATGGAAGATTATAAGAGAGGGTTTCACGTGCCAGCAAAAGTTACTGGAGTGCCATGTTTGGAACGCGTGCCAGGGGTTGCCCACCCCTGCACTAGAGTGAGTTATCAAACTTCTCTTATTCCTATAAGTGAAATAATATCTCAGCAGTGTAGTTTTAGTTTATATTTCTCTTTTAATGAATGCAATCAGACAGATCTTCATAGTTTGAAATTTTTCTTATTTTTTAAGCTTTTGCACATTTTCTGATTTTGTTAGAAGGTGGCTTTTATTTTGCAGGTGATCTTTTTAGAGTAAAAAGAGGAGCCTAGCTAATTGAGGACTATGATAATGTGCTGTAAACATCTTTCCAGCTTGTCATTTTAAATTTGATTTTGTCTATGTTATTTGCAAGCAGTACTTTATTTTTTATATACAGCAAAACTATTCAGTCCTTAGGAGTTTAAAAATATAGTATTCCAAAAATATACACATTGAGTTCCAAAATCCTGGAGCTTTTATGGCAATTTTGCTTGAATTTAATGTTATCCAGTACTGCTGCCAGCCAAGAACATTTACCTAAGAAAACATTATGCTAAACAGTAATGGAAACCATACTTTCTTTAGATATTTTATAACAATTGTATTTACATTAGTGTAAAATATTAAATAAAAAGAAAATCTTAGCACAAAAATTTAATGGTAAGTTGAAAACCTCAATTAAACATTTTAATGGTTAATTGTCAAAAGTTTAGAAAGAATAATCATCATTTTAAACCATAAATTTGGCAAACTTGAACATCTTAACCTACTGATTTTAGTTTCCAATTTATTATGAATTGAACCTAGATTTTATAATCATTCAGAAATGAGATAAATGTTTCACCTGTTGCTGCCATTGCCACATTTATGGAATCAAGAACATGTTACTTGGGCCCTTAGCTAATGACTACAGATGCATTTGGGTCACCACAAAAAAGTAAATTGTTTTATAATGCCTGTGAACTGGAACAAAAACCAAAGGTATTTCAGCAATCTTCTCTCCAGTGGTATCTATGAAATAGTTCTCTTTATTTTCCTTCTGTTTCCTTATCCTCTGTGTGTTACAATAACCAAGAGCTAGTCTGTTAAATTAGTTCCTTTGCCTCTATTGGGCAGAGCATTTGGTCAAATTCAAAGTACCAATGGGCTACCACACATACAGTGCCCCCTGGCTGTCAAACTAGAGCTTCTTTCAAGGAGGGAAAGAAAGAGGAGATGGAAGAAAGAGAACCAGGCATACTCTTTAAAAGTTAACTTAAAATACCTAACTTTTCTTATTCTATCCATAATTATTATAATTGATAGTCACATAAAATATTGAACTTCTTCAATCAGTCAGAAAAAGCCAATCTATATTTCTGTGTATCCACCAAACCAGCTCTGACCATTTAAAGCTGGATTATGAAAGAAAGGTTGAAAAAAAAATCATTGAGACACAGATTTTTAAATATCAAAAATATACTTGCTGCCATATCAGATCATTTTATTAACTAAAATTAAAGATAAAAGAAAATAAAGGACTTTGAATTAAAAATAAGTAGGTTGATTAGTCAAATAGTATTTTCCCCCTTTTAAATGAGTAGCTTCCTGTTTCAGTTCTTATTATAGGTATTTGTTTGGCTCTGGTATCATTATGAAGAAGAATTGTCTTTCTCCCCCATCAGTAGCTGTTCACATTGGTTCTCTCTCTCTCTCTCTCTCTTTCTCTCTTTCTTTCTCTCTTTGTCGCAGACGCGCGCACGTGCGGAGAGTCAAACTCACC
>NW_006294243.1:3560213-3565814 GCF_000327345.1 Myotis davidii | reverse complement strand
CACACACACACACACACAATCTGGAAATATCACTTTATCATGTAACAATGAAAAATATAGTTCTACATCAAATTACAATCAAGAACACATATCCTATCACTCTTCCTGCAACATCACAGGATAATGGAGTTAGTCAAGACCAGATTATTTAGTCTTGATTACACACTCATATATAAAGGTAGATTTATAAAACAAAAGGTAAAGTTTAGTTGCATCATCCTCATTAATGTTATGAAAGTTTCATGTCTAAATTTTCAAGTATTATATTTCAAGTGGAATCTGCTGTTGTCTACTTTCTGAATTTTTCCATTCATTCTTTATGTACAGAATTGTATAAAAAACTGAATGGAATTTTCCTTGGAAATACAGGAGTAGTATGATTAATATAGAACCATGTGGTTAACATATTGTTTCCATATTTAGAAAATAAATCCTATACTCTGAATTCAGAAAGAAATATTATGTACTTTTCATGGCTTAAGAACTAAAAGTTTATCTTTAATGATTATTCTTCAAATATTGATCCATTATTCTCAG
The DNA here is from genome assembly GCF_000327345.1 of Myotis davidii. Lineage (NCBI taxonomy): Eukaryota > Metazoa > Chordata > Mammalia > Chiroptera > Vespertilionidae > Myotis > Myotis davidii. The sequence continues at coordinate 3,565,277 of NW_006294243.1, read as the reverse complement.
AAGACAGAGATAAATGGGTTCTATGTATTTGATATTATGTATATTAAATAGTTGAAAACCTATTATCAACATTCATCATTAAATTGGTATGTTAAGGCCTATTAGAGGAAATAATGAAAAGAAACAAAATTAAACCAGCTTTAGAATAGCAGTGTGAACCTGTGAACAATCCCCAAAGTTATTTTCAGAAACCATTCTAGGGGATATTAACAAAAGACTATAGTTTCCCTCATGAAGTGGCAGGTAGAGATACTAAGGGAAATGTTCCAATAAACTTCAAGTGAGTGCTGTGTATGTATTCCTACCTGAGGTGAATACCAATTGAGTGTTCTTTAAATGCAAACTGACTTTTCTTTTAATGGAAAAAGGTTAAAAGTTTTAAGAAATACCTCACAACCTTCCATCTTATTAGAAAGGCTGATGAGTTGCTAAGGCATTTAGAAAAATAACCCAAGCTAGAGAAGATATTTAAACGACCAAAAGAAAAGGAAAAGCATTGTAATAAAGCTTGTGGCATAAAATGAAGTACATGATTCACAGAACAGCAAGCAATACTGACATTATTCCACAGGTGAAGAACTTACACAGAGCCACAGGTTTCACCAGGACAGTGACTAGCTGTCTCCCATGTGTGGCTGCCACTCTATAGAAAATGCTGAAGTTAACAATAAAATAGCATATTAAAATATGCTCCAATGGTGTTTCAACCAACTGAGCCACCTGATCAAGGCAAGCTCCCATATATAAGCAAGTAAACTCGGGTCCTATCACACACACACACACACACACACACACACTCACACACTCACACACTCACACATCATTACAGTTAAGCTTTGTCAAAGCAATCAGAAGTATATTCATTAATATAATTTAGTAAATATTCAGAAACTGTCTGAAATACCAAGCACATTCTAGGTACAAAAGATATAACAATTATTCAAATAGGCAAAAATTGCTGGTAGGTGTGTTTAATTACTCCTTATCTAGAGGAAGGTGTAATTTCTTCATGGAGCATATATCCAAGATGTAGCAGAAGGATTCTGATGACTAATCTAAATCTTTCTGTATATCCATAAGAATGTGTGTCTTGTTAAAATGAAATATATAATAAATCTCTCATTAATTTAGATATATAAATAGAAAACAGAAATGCTAAATCTGTTGGCACTTTAGTATTTTCTTTCAGTCTAAGCTGTGAAAAATAAATAGGGAAATGAAAAATTGCTCAAACACAGGATTGAACCATTGTTCTATCAGATTTACAAAACAGTTTGAAACATAACATTTTAAGAATTCAAGATCGCCGAAACCGGTTTAGCTCAGTGGATAGAGCGTCGGCTTGCGGACTGAAAGGTCCCAGGTTCGATTCCGGTCAGGGGCATGTACCTGGGTTGCGGGCACATCCCCAGTGGGGGGTGTGCAGGAGGCAGCTGATCGATGTTTCTCTCTCATCGATGTTTCTGACTCTCTATTTCTCTCCCTTCCTCTCTGTACAAAATCAATAAAATATATTTAAAAAAAAAAAAGAAAAAAAAAAAAGAATTCAAGATGGCAAAACCGAAGCATTACACCAAGCACATACGGCCTGTCTAAGCTTCTACCTGTGCAACTGCAGATGACACACACCCATGACACTCAAATGCCTATCACAACTAATCCATCAGCAAATCTTGTTGGTTCTAACTTCAAAATATATACAGAATCTGAGTCCTTCTCACTACTTCCACTGAGACTCAGTGGTCCAGACTATCATAATCTTTTACCTGAATTACCCCTCTAGCTAACTAATTGGGCTCCATAATTTCAGCCCTGTCTCCTCACACTTTCTGACTAGTATGTTCTATTCTCAGGACAACTATGAGAGTGTTCTTTTAAATATATAAAAAAAACAACAGGTTAGATTATATAATCTTTCTCCTCAAAAGTTTTGAATGGTTTGCCATCTCACTGAGAGTAAAATCTAATCCTTACAGTAGCCCTGTAGGCTCTCTATGTTTTTGTCACGCACCCCATATTCTCAGTGACATCTCTTCTATTGTTTCTGTGTTGCAATTATGCTCAGGTCCAACAAAGTTACCGTGTTCCTGTTCTTTAAGCATGCTGAGGATGCTCAGAGCATTTGTTCCTGAAATTCAGTTTGAAATGCCTTCCTCAAAATAACATCATGATTTACCTACTAAACGTCTTTAAATGCTTGCTTGATCAAACATCACCTTCTCAGTGAGGCTTTCTCTAACCTGTTTAAAATTGTAAAAACCCCACTTCCACATTTCATTTACCTTCTTCATAAATATTCTTCTCTAAAATATTTACCACTTTTTAACATCCAATATATTTTACATGTTTTTATTATAACAGCTAGAAGCCTGATGCACAAAATTCATGCAAGGAACTCAGCCCTCGCAGCCTCGGCCAGCTTCATCTGGAAGGTCATCTGGACGGTTGTTCTGCTGTTCAGTCTAATTAGCACATTAGCTCTTTACTATATAGGATAATATAAACACTATATGGAATGCAATTTTTGCCTATTTGGATAATTATTATATCTTTTGTACCTAGAATGTGTCTATTATTGCAGACATTTACTGAATATTTACTAAATTCTATTAATGGATATATTTCTGATTGCTTTGACAAAACATAATTGTAATGTATGTGTGTGTGTGTGTGTGTGTGTGTTTGTGTGTGTGTGTGTGTGATATGGGACCTGAGTTTGCCTGCTTAAATATGGGAGCTTGCCCTGGCCAGGTGGTTCCATTGGTTGAAGCATTATCTCATACACCAAAGGGTCATGGGTTTGATTTCCAGTCAAGGCACATACTTTGCTTGTGAGTATGGTCCCAGTGAGGATGCATGTGGCAGGCAACCAATTGATATTTCTCTCTCACATCAATGTTTCTCTGTCTTTTGCCTTCCCTCTCTCTCTAAAATCAATAAACATGTCCTTAGGTGAGAATTTAAAAAAATAGCCTTAGCCAGTTTGGCTCAATGGGTAGAGTGTCAGCCTGTGGACTGAAAGGCCCTTGGTTCTATTCTGGTCAAGGTCATATGACTGAGTTGCAGGCTCAATCCCTAGTAGGGAGCATGTAGGAGGCAGCCAATCAATGATTCTCTGTAATCATTGATGTTTCTATCTCTCTATCCCTCCCCATTCCTCTCTGAAATCAATAAAAATATATTTTAAAAATAAATTTAAAAAATAAATATGGCAGCTTATAATTCTGGGTATGTTTAAAAGCACATAAGAATTGTATAAGCTGAAAATAACTTCTCCAATCAATATGGACCATGGAATTTTTTCTAATGTATCCAGTCATAGTATCTCTAAAATAAATATCATTAAAACTCACAAACAAAATCAATCATTCAGGACAGAGTTTCTACATTCGAAACTGTGTAAAGGCTATCTTAATGATGTAGTCCATCTTTGTACATATATTTGCATTTATCCAATTTTAGAATTTACCATATAGCATGTTACCATCCTTTATGTGCAAATATCTCTCCTTCATAATGATAAAGAAAATAGCTTAGTAAATATTACATCTAAAATTAATTGCAGGCTGTTACATTTGTCAATTTGATGTACAGTAGTCTCCCCTTATCTGTGGGAGATATATTAAGACCCCCAGTGAATGCCTGAAACCACAAATGGACCAAACCATATACATATAAACTATGCTTATTTCTATGCATATATCCATACCTATAATCAAGTTTAATTAATAAATTAGACAGAGTATGAAATTAACAACAATAAAATAGAACAATTATAATGGCATACTATAATAAAAGTTTTATGAATGTGGTCTCTCAACAAACTAGTATAATTTCTTTTTTCCTTCTTCACAATTTCATGGATAAATATTTGTTCTTACATAGATTTCAGCAATGTCACCATATGACCTTTTTTCTTTCCTTATAAGGCCAATAATTTTGCCTTTTCACTGAAAAGAAGCATTTTGTGGAATTTCTTCAGCATGTCTGAATTGCCAGTATCACTACTCTTGTGCTTTGGGACAATTATTAGGTAAAATAAGAGTTACTTGAGAATAAGCATTGCAAAATGGCAAGAGCTACCAGATAACCAAGATGTCTGCTGAGCAACTATTTGAAAATATGCTCAATGATAATAAGAATAAAACATTTTATTAAAACATAAATCAGAATTACAAAATCTCAGAAATAAAATGAAGAACACATGAAGGAATCATACATTTTTTAAAATTTGAAATGAAGACAAGTTAAAAGAAATGCAAGAGTGAATAACCGTTTTATATATGTGTGTGTATATAATACCTTAAGAAAAGATATGTAATACCATATATATTATATATACATATATATTACACCTTAAGAAAAATATATAGAATACCATAATTAGTATTACTATATATCTATATTATTACTATACTAGTGACCTGGTGCACAAAATTCATGCACATTAAAAGGGAATTAATTAGAGGAAATATTTTAATATTGTCATTTGCCCTTTCTCTATAATAGAAGTGTCAGAGATGAAAGAAAATTAGTAAAATGTATATGAAAATCTTCCTCGTGTCAGAGTCTGGGGCGTGCCACAGGAACCAGAGTCAAGTCCCCGCCCACCTACATGCACCAAAAAATCGTGTGAGACCCAGACCTGGCCAGCCCCAACCCCATTAGGCTAAATCCAGACCTAGCTGGCCCCACCCCCGTCAAGACCTGGAGGGTAGGGGGTGTAGCCTGAGATCCTCCAGCTCAGGCTGGGGCAAGGGGCATGCCTCGGGGTCCCCTTCAAGCCCTGCAGGTGGGGGGCATGGCCTGAGTTCCCCCGTCAAGCCCCCCCAGGTGGGGGTGTGGCCTGAGATCACCTTTTAAGCCCTGTTGGGTGTGGGAGGTGTGGCCTGTGGTCCCCCATCAAGCCCCACCAGGTAGGGGGCATAGCTTCAGGTCCCTGCTGATTGTTCATTAAGGCTTGTTAAGGGAACTCAGCCTCCGCTGTGGGTGCAGCCATGTTGACCATTACACCGTGATGGTCAATTTGTATATACCCTCTTTATTAACTAAGATATTAATATT
>NW_006294243.1:3559404-3560145 GCF_000327345.1 Myotis davidii | reverse complement strand
ACTGTATTGCTGTTAGAATGCACCTAGTGTTTATATCTTGTTTTCTAAAAAAATTCTACACTTTAAAATGTTAGGACTGTAAAACTGTCAAAGGACTCTGAAAATAGCTTGAAGTGGCTCACAGTTGCCAAATCTTGGAAAATTTAAGAATTAAAATAAATAATGTTAGAAATGCATTGTAATCTGTTAAATGAACTGGAAATTCACGAGTGCATACTCCTATAAATAAATAAATGAATACATAAATAAGAAAACTCTACTTTGAACTAGAATGCCAATAAATAAATGCAGAATAGAGGAATGGAATTTAGAAATCACTATTTTAAATCATCAGAACAATAATGAATTTATGCAAAATTCTTTAATCCTATATAATAAAAGGCTAGTATGCAAGTAGACTACACGGCGAAACAACCAGAACAACCAAACAACCGAACAACTAAACAATCAGTTGCTATGACGTGCACTGACCACGAGGTGGCATGTGCAGAACATGATGGGCAAAGGCGGGATGGTGGAGCAGGTGAGCAGGGGTGCCAGACCAAGGCAGGACGCTGGTCGCTGTCGGGTGCCAGACCAAGGCAGGGCTCTGGTCACTGTCATCTGCGTGAGTCTCTGGTGGTTACTGAAAATTCTTTGTTCCTGTGCTCACTGCAGTTCCGCCTGGCACTCACACCTGCTGCCAGTGCCAGCCCCACTCGCACCCGCAGCCAGCGCCACAACCAGCTGGTGCCAGTCCCG
>NW_006294243.1:3546542-3557534 GCF_000327345.1 Myotis davidii | reverse complement strand
CACGAGTGCATACTCCTATAAATAAATAAATGAATACATAAATAAGAAAACTCTACTTTGAACTAGAATGCCAATAAATAAATGCAGAATAGAGGAATGGAATTTAGAAATCACTATTTTAAATCATCAGAACAATAATGAATTTATCCAAAATTCTTTAATCCTATATAATAAAAGGCTAGTATGCAAGTAGACTACACGGCGAAACAACCAGAACAACCAAACAACCGAACAACTAAACAATCAGTTGCTATGACGTGCACTGACCACGAGGTGGCATGTGCAGAACATGATGGGCAAAGGCGGGATGGTGGAGCAGGTGAGCAGGGGTGCCAGACCAAGGCAGGACGCTGGTCGCTGTCATTGGGGTGAGCTTCTGGTGGTTACTGAAAATTCTTTGTTCCTGTGCTCACTGCAGTTCCGCCTGGCACTCACACCTGCTGCCAGTGCCAGCCCCACTCGCACCCGCAGCCAGCGCCACAACCAGCTGGTGCCAGTCCACGGTCCCACCCGGTGCTCACACCTGCTGCTGGTGCCTGGCGCCAGCCCTGATCACTCAGCGCCATCAGAGGGTGCAAGTGGTGGCTGCCAGCCCTGATCACTCCTGAAGACTTCTCCACATGCCCCTGCTCCTGAGGGGTGATCAGGGCAGCAGCTGCCACTCACACCTGCTGACGGCACCAGCCCCACTCATACCTGCTGCTGGCACTGGCCCCAATCACTCTGTAGCATCAGCGAGTGCAAGTGGGGCTAACACCATCAGCGCATGGGAGCAGCTGCAGCGGGAGCAGGGCTGCTGGCAGACAGGGGACTGGGGGCTGTGGTGGGAGGGGCCGGGTGGGGTTGCTGAGGATGAGCCGAGACCCAGCCCTGTGCCTACTGCAGCCTCACGGTCCACGGTTCCTTTCAGGGTGCACAAATTCATGCACTGGGCCCCTAGTTATAATAAAACACATAGTAAATGTTTGATGAGGACCAGAATATTTACAAAGAATCTTCTTATAAAAATACTAATTCAATTAAATGGAAAACAGTAATTTTTAAGGGGTCAGAGCAGAGGTTTATTGTAGGAGAAAACAGGCACCAACAGGCAGTAGGACAGAAGGCATTGTAACAAGTGCAGAGGCAGCAGGACATAATGTAGGAGGCAGTGCAGCACTGTCTGTATTGGGAGACCACAGGGACACTAGGCCATGGGAAACCTCAGGAGGCAGAGAACAACCACCCCAGGTAGAGCACATTTGCTTACTAAGGACTGAAGGAGTAAAGGGATTTACCAAGTAAAAGTTCAACAACTATGACTAGTTGGAGTATTACATTTCTGGACAATAAATTAACAATGTCTGCACCACAACAGGCTCAAGAATACCACCTGTGAATGCGAGTGTTTATGGACCACAGCCACCTCGAGCCACCAGGTATCTGGGCACAGATTCACTTTCCAGCAGTAATTTGTTTTAATTTTATTACATGTCTCCTTTTTTCTCCAATTTACGCCCCCCTCCAGCCATTCCTTCCCCCAAGGGTAAGCCCCCACAGCCGGAGTGTCTGTATCCACTGGTTATGCTAATATGCATGCATACAAATCTTTTGGTTGATCTCTAACACCCCTTCCCTGGCCTTCTCTCTGAGGTTGGATGGTTTGTTCAGTGCTACCCTATTTCTGGATCTATTTTTCTTCATCAGTTTATGTTGTTCATTATATTCCACAAATGAGTGAGATCATTTATCTTTCTCTGATGATTTCACTTAGCATAATGCTCTCTAGGTCATTCCATGCTGTTGCAAATGGTAGAAGTTCCTTCCTTTTCACATTCCATTTTTAATTTTCTGTGGAAACACCATACTTGTTTTCCACAGTGGCTGAACCAGTCTGCATTCCCACCAGTGTGCACGAGGGTTCCTTTTTCTCCACATCCTTGCCAGCACTTGTTTGTGGATTTGCTGATGATAGCCATTCTGACAGGTGTGAGATGGTACCTCATTGTTGTTTTGATTTGCATCTCTCGGATTATTAGTGACTTTGAGCATGTTCATATGTCTCCCCGCCTTCTCTATGTCCCCTTTCAAAAAGTGACTAGGTCTTTGCCCATTTTTTGATTGGATTTATCTCCCTTTATTAAGCTGTATGAGTTCCCTGTAAATTTTGGCGATTAAACTCTTATCTGAGATAAAATTGGCAAACATGTTCTCCCATGCAGTGGGCTTTCTTGTTGTCTTGTTGATGGTTTCTTTTGCTGTGCAAAAGCTTTTTATTTCTATGTAGTCTCATTTGTTTATTTTCTCCTGAATTTCCATTGCACTAGGACAGTGGTTCTCAACCTTGGCTGCACATTAGAATCACCTGGGAATCTTTTTAAAATCCTGATTTCTGGAAATTCTGTTTCTTTATTGTGGGGTGGGGCCACAACATTAGTAACAAAGAAACAGAATTTATGGAGGATGAGGCTCATAAATCAGGATTTTAAAAAGATTCCCAGGTAATTCTAATATGCAGCCAAGGTTGAGAACCATTGCCCTAGGAGCTGTATCAGTAAAGATATTGCTACAACAAATTATGGTTTTCTCTGGTGAAAGGCATGGGTCTTAATAATAATAATAATAATAATAATAATAATAATAGCCCTGTGGACACCCTTCCACAGGTGAGCGCTACACGTGTCCCCAATGTATGTGGACGTGGTGCAGTGCAGTCTCCCTCTGAGACTCTAGTCCCAGCTGCGCACATTTCTCCCTCCAGCCCAGATTCCTGATCCTGCTGGTCTCCAGGCTCTCTGACCTTTCTGTCCTCAGATTGTCTCACCAGCTGTGTTTAATTCACCAAGTCCGGGTGGATATTATTTGATTCATCTGTTTTTTTCTATCTGTTCTATGAGAATGCGCCAGACCTGTCTGCCTATTTGGCTGCCATTTTGTCTCCCCCTGGACAAACTTTCTAGGCACCCTCGGCAGGGAAAGCTGGAGTCTTGGTGTTCATGGGTTTGCAGCCGAGGCATCTGGTCCCTGGCCCGTGTGGCTGTAGGGTCCTGGGTGGTGTCCAAGGTCTACCCGGGTGGAGGTGAGGCTGCGCTCCCAGTCACAGCTGCTCTCCCTTCAAGATGGTGCGGTCTCTGTGGCAGAGCCCGCCGCCCCAGGAGAGATTTCAGTGGTCGCAGAGGCTGCCCTGCTAGGGGAGCCTGGTCTGCCAGCCCCCAACAGTCCTGCGGAATATAACTGTCACACACACACCTCACATGTCTATGCACTCCTCTTCTGCTCCCTCACTCACTAACACTCTCTTCCTCACTGAAGTCCTGTCGGCCACCATCTTGGATCTCTTCTTCATTTTTTTTTTTAAATATATATTTTATTGATTTTTTTACAGAGAGAAAGGGAGAGGGATAGAGAGTTAGAAACATCAATGAGAGAGATACACTGATCAGCTGCCTCCTTCACACTCCCCACTGGGGATGTGCCCGCAACCAAGGCACATGCCCTTGACCGGAATTGAACCCGGGACCCTTGAGTCTGCAGGCTGATGCTCTATCCACTGACCCAAACCGGTCAGGGCACTCTTCTTCATTTTTAATGAAGAAATATATTAGCTATCACTTTTAAGAAGTTAGCATTATGAATGATGAGACAAATTGAATGGGATAAACAAAAAACAGAGCATTATTTCTGTAATATTCTTTTAAAAGTTCATAAATTCAATTTATGTATGAAAAATTATAAAGCCACTCAAATTGAGGGACACCCTACAAAGTAACAAACCTGAAATCTTCAAAAATGTTAATATGATGAAAATTAAAGAATGACTAAGATCAACTGAAGAACTTCTATGCACATATGCATATCCAATGGACAAAGACAATAGTGTGGTGAAGGCCTGAGTTTGGAGGCATGTGCTGGCTAGAAGTGGTCAATCAGGAAAAGGGATATATCTACAATACTTCAACAATAAAGATATATTAAAAAAATAAGTGAATGAATTGGACTATAGCAAACTAAAAAAACTTCTGCACAGGAAAAGAAACTGCCAACAGCAACAAAAAAGGCAACCAACTTAATGCGAGAAGATATTTATAAACAATAGCTCTGACAAGGGGTTAATATCTAAAATATTTAAAACACTCGTAGAACTTATCACCAAGTAAACAAACAATCCAATGAAAAATGGTCAGAGGACATGAACATGCTTGTCCCAAGAAGACTTACTAATGTCCAACAGATATATGAAAAGATGCTCAATTTTACTAGCAAATCAGAACTACAATGAGATACCTCTTCACACCTGTTATAATGGCTATTATCAACAAGACAGGTAGATTGTGGAGAAAAAGGAACTGTCATTCACTGCTGGTAAGAATGTAAACTGGTACAGTTACTATGCAAAAACAGTATGGAGCTACCTGAAAAAATTATTAAAAGAGTTACTATATATCCAAAAGTTTTGAAAACATTTATTTGCATAGATATATTCACCCTATGTTTGTTGCAGCAGTACTCACAATGGCCAAGACAAGGAAACAACCAAAGCAAGTATCCTTCAATAGATGATTGGGAAAATAAGATGTGGTACATATATAGTATGGAATACTACTTAGCCATAAGAAAATATGAAAAATGGCATTTGTGACAACATGTATGGACCTTGAGAATATCATGCTAAGTGAAATAAGTCAAAGTGAAAAAGTGAAGAACCACGTGATTTCACTCATATGTGGGATATAAAACTGAAACTCATATACACAAACCACAGTGGCTACCAAAGGTGGGGATAATAAAGGGTAAGAGGTCAAATGTTTGACTTTGGGTGGTGGGCACACAATGCAATATGTAGATTATGTGTCATAAAATGTACACTGGGAGCCTATATAATCTTATTAACCAACTGGAAATCTATATAATCTTATTAACCAACTAGAGGCTAAGGGAGTGTCCCTCAGCCCAGCCTGCACTCTCTCCAACCTGGGCCCCCTCAGGGGATGTCCGACTGCCAATTAGACATCCCTCTCATAATCCGGGACTGTTGGCTCCCAAATGCTCTCCTGCCTGCCTGCCTGATCACCCCCTAACCACTCCCCTGCCGGCCCAATTGCGCCCAACTTCCCTCCCCTGCAGGCCTGGTTCCCCCTAACTGCCCTCCCCTGCCAGCCTGGTTACCCCCAACTGACCTCCCCTGCTGGCCTGGTCACCCCCAACTGCTCTTCCCTGCCAGCCATCATGTGATGGCCATCTTGTGATGACATGGGGGTGGCCACCTTGTGATGACATGGGTGTGGCCATCCTGTGCAAGGGTGTGATGGTCAATTTGCCTATTACCTCTTTATTATATGGGATGTCTCCCATATAAATTGATTTTGAAAAGAGAAATCACACACACACGCACACACACACACACACACACACACACCACAATCAGAATAAAAATTAAAAGAAAATATAAATTGTGAAGCAAGACAAGTTGACATAAACATGAAGTTCATATTGCTTGCTGTACTGTAGACAAAGAAGTCTTATGTCTCACCAAAGGCTCAAACACATACAATTAGCATCCATGAAGCTATTATAGGTTATTTTCTTAACTTACCATTCTGTTAAAATCTAGAAAAGTCCTAACAGGGATAACTGGAAAAATTGAATATGGTATATTCAAGGATTAGATAATAATTATATATCTGATGAAATGCACCACATAAACACATTTTAAAATTTAAGTGGTATGCTAAAATAATAATTTAAATAAAGATAAAATGAATCTCAAAGAAATAACACTAAATATTAAAAGGCAAATAAACCCAAATATACTAAATATTTTCAAGAAAAAGCAACAATAAGAGGGCAGAACAAATACAAAAATTATATACTAAATAACAATAAAATAAAATATATATATATATAAATTAATATTTTAAAACACAATAATATCATATTATATATCTGAGAACACTGAATGAGAATGAACACAAAGAAAATTCTGTTACTTTTTATTGAAAAGAAAAAATGTATTTGGTTATTTGAGAATCAGAATTAAAGGCTTAAAAAAGAAAGAAAATTACATCATCATATGAATTTTCTTCTGACCTTTACAATAATCATTTTTCTGTATTTCTTTGTAGTTTTTACAAACAAGTGTTATGGCATAAGTAAATAGATAAAAATATTTGATATTTCAAGGTAAGAAAATGTGAGGCAAGAAATAGTTGTGTTAGATGCAGGATAAAGCAAATGAGTAACTATAGATATCCCAATTATACCTGTGTTTTTGAGAACCAGACTTATTAGTGTGGAAAAAAATAAGATAAAAATATATACACGTATTTCCTAACACAGTCCTCAGCAGAGTGCTAAAATCAATGACTAGCCTAGAGCAGTGAGCATCCACACCACTCAAATTATAATCTTGAAATACCACTGCCCACAACAGAGACTAGGACTTCTTGGTGAAATGGCTATTTCCAAGTCTAGAGCAGGGAATATTCAAGAAGAGCCTGAACATTTTATCATATTAGAAATTTTAAAAGTTATCAAAACTATCAGTTATGACAAACATAATTAGAAACCATATCTAAGAGATTTTCACTGGCCAATTTTGAGAAAATTTGAACTTCAATAAGTATAATATGTGCAAATAATTGAATCTGTGACTTGTGTTTAAATCATGAGTTCTTACTGAAATTTTTAAAAGTAGCTAACCAGTCAACTATGAGGAATAATAGAGAACCGTTTCATTATTTTGAAAACTAGTCAATAAAAAAAAATCAAATATTTATCCTGACTTTTCTGCATGAACTAAATCAAGGGGTAATTATATAGTAGATCAGAAAAAACAGCTCTACAAGAGACAACCTAACTTATTGTCTGGTGTTGAAAGGACAGAGTGCCACCATGGTTATGCTAAAGGCCTTATATATAGACTAGAGGCCTGGTGCATAAAATTCGTGCATGGGGGGGGGGGGTTCCAGTAAGCCCAACCTGCACCATCTCCAATCTGGGACCCCTCAGGGGATGTCCAACTCTCGGTTTAGGCCCGATCCCTGGCAGTTGGACATCCCTCTCACAATCCAGGACCACTGGCTCTTAACTTCACCTGCCTTGCCTGCCTGCCTGATAGCCCCTAACTGCCCCCCCCCTGCCAGCCTGATCACCCTTAGCCACCTCTACCTGCCAGCCTGATTGCCCCTAACTGCCACCCCACTGTTTGCCTGGTCGCCCCACACAGGCTTGCTGTTTGCTCGTTACTGTTACTGTGACAGCATCCCAGACAATTTGCATATTCCTCTGTTGTTAGTATAGATTGTGCAATACAAATGTACAGTGAAACCTAAGTCTGATCAAGCCTCTGGATCCATATGACATTTTACAGGAAATACAAAAGCATAGAAATGTTGAACAATGAATATACAAGTGGCAAAATTCACAGTGTGGAAAATCTTACATACCAAAGGCTTGGTTCAGATCCTTCAACTGTTACAGGTAAGGAAAGTGATTAATATAAAATAACAGATAGCAGCTACATTTGTAAGAAAGAAGGGATTTTGATGGTGACAGAGCATATACATGGGCAACTAAGGAGGCTGGTGATGTTCTACTTTTTGATGGGGTTGTGTGTTCCAATGGTGTCTGCCTTAAAATAATTTTGCAAGCCCTAACCGGTTTGGCTCAGTGGATAGAGCACCGGCCTGTGGACTGAAGGGTCCCAGGTTCGATTCCGGTCCAGGGCATGAACCTTGGTTGCAGGCACATCCCCAGTAGGTGTGGAGGAGGCAGCTGATCGATGTTTCTCTCTCATTGATGTTTCTAACTTTCTATCCCTCTCCCTTCCTCTCTGTAAAAAAAAAAAAAAAAAACCAATAAAATATATTTTTAAAAAAGTAATAATTTTGCTATACATATTGTTCATATGGTTGTGTAGATTTCTATTATCTGTCATATATTTCAGTAAAAAGTTAAAAGTAAATTAACACTGACTATGAGAAAATATGTTATAGGAAAAATAAAAGGTACAAATAATATTTTTTATTAATCATGCACTTACATAAAAAACTAGAAATAATAATACATTACTATGAATTTATAATATCAAAATTTGGGCATAATGACATAATATTTCTTAACAGAAACTTGAAATGACATATACATGAATATGAACATCAATTAAAATTAGTGTAAGATTCATAAATTTAGAATAATGAATGAAAGTTATAGGTTTGAAGGTAAGCAAGTAATATGGTAACAAATTCATTTTGGTGAAATCTAAATGAATAAGCTAGTTTATGATTTCATAAAAAGGAGAAAAAGACATTTACAATTAAATTTGTCCATCAAAATCAGAAATGCTGGTTATCAGCAAATGTCAGAAAAATATCACAGTATTATATACAAAATAAATGAATATGGAAAAAATGTAGTTCAATTTAATAAGCAGACTTATAAACTGCTATAATTTAAGATAAAGTCTTTAAAATAGTCAACAGATTAGATTGTTAGTAAAGAATGGTATTCAATTAGAGGAAAGCAGAGAAAATTCACAGTGTAGGTAAAACCATCATCAGCCCAGTGATACTGATAGAGAATCTGTAGCTTTTCTGGGTCCACCACCATCCTATTGTGGTAATTAAACAACTTATTGAGTTCCATACATACTCGCTGTTGAATGACTAATTTTGTTTAGGTTTAGGAAGAAAAAGAAAAGTATTTCCTTATTATGATTTTTTCCCATGAATGTGAGTAGATTTCAAAGGAGAGGCTCTTTCTGTGATCGTTTTAATTAAACATGTGAATAAAATAATATTTTAATGCAGCATTCTACATGCTTATACTGGCATAACTATAACGGAAGGATAACAAAAGAAGGAAAATTGATGTGAATTAACAAGAGAAAGGCACTAGCTGAAAAGAAGAAAAAGGGAACATAGAAAACAAAACCAAAGTAAATACACTATAAATACATGGAATCTTAATATTATCAACTTCCTAGAAATATAAATAATAGGTTAAAAGTATCATTTTAATAAAGATATGCTTTTTAAATTTTTTCCTTTCTTTATTGATTAAGGTATTATATATGTGTCCTTATCCTCCCATTACCTCCCCGCCCCCTTGCTTTTTTATAGCAGCATAGTATTCCATTGTGTCAATGTACCACAGATTTTTAATCCACTCATCTGCTGATGGGCACTTAGGCTGTTTCCAAATCTTAGCTATTGTAAATTGTGCTGCTATGAACATAGGGTTGCATATATCTTTTCTGATGGGTGTTTCTAGTTTCTTTGGATATATTCCTAGAAGTGGGATCACTGGGTCAAATTTGCCCTTTCTCTTCCCCCACATGACTTAAAGCAGTTTTAAAATATGTATATTTAAAAAGTAGTAAATTGGGAAAATCATAACCAAGTAAAAGGTGAGCATTCATATCAACCACAATGATGACTAGAAATAAAATAAAAAATCTCCAGAAGGCAGGCTGGAACACATGGGAATATGTGATATAAATGACAGAGATTTCAAGATTGCAATTCTGAAATTTCTCATTGAGATGCAAAAAATATCGACAGGCAATTTAGTACACTCAGAAAACAAATCAATGAACAAAATGAGTGCTTTACTAAGGAGATTGAAGCTTTGAAAAAAATCAGAAATCCTAGAAATGAAACATGCAATTAAAGAGATTAAGAGTAAACTAGAGAGCATGGAAAACAGAACCAAACAGATGGAGGAAAGAATTAGTGATATTGAAGATAGTAATCTAGAAATGATGTACAGGGAAGAAGACAGAGACCTGAGCATAATAAAATATGAAAGACTTCTATGAGACCTATCTGATTCCATATGAAAGAACAACATTAGTCATTGTGGAGGAGGAAGAGAGGGAACATAGAATGTAGAATCTATTAAAACAAATAGTGGATGAGAACTTCCAAAATCTATGGAAAGAACTAGATCCTAAAATCCAAGAAGCAAACAGAACATCTACTTACCTCAAGCCAAAGAGGCCCTCCCCAAGTCACTTGGTATGGAAGCTTTCAAAAATTAATAACAAAGAAAAAATTCTCAAAGCAGCCAGTAAAAACAAGGAAGTGACCTAAAAAGGAAAACCTACCAGAATTTCATCTGACTTCTCAACAGAAACTCTACAAGTCAGAAGAGAGTGGAACCAAATATGCAAACATCTGAAAGAGAGAAATTATCAGCTGTAAATAATATATCCAGCAAAATCATCCTTTAAATATGAAGGAGAAATAAAAACATTCTCAGACATACAGAAGCTGAGGGTATTTATTCTTATTTTGGTTAATCCTTACTCAAGGATATTTTTCCATTGAATTTTAGAGAGACTGGCAGGGAGAGGAAGAGACAGAGTGAGAGAAACATTGATGTGAGAGAGACACATCAATTGGTTGGATCCTGCATGTGTCCCAATGAGGGCTGTTGATGGAGCCAGCAACCAAGATACATGCCCCTGATCAGAATCCAACCTGGGATGCTTCAGTCCATAAGCCGATGCTCTATCCACTGAGCCAAGCCAGCTAGAGCTGAAGCTGAGGGATTTTATAACCACAAAACCTCCATTACAAGAAATACTGAACGGAATTGTTGTACCTGAAACAACATAAGGTTACAACAGTATGAGTGAGATAAAAAACAAAACAAAATAACTTACAGCATAAACAAGAACGATTTGTGACAACAAAAACATAAAAGGTCAAGGGGGAAAGGTCTGTATTGACAAAAGAAGATGAAGATTAGATGCACACAAAAGAAAAAACAACAACAACAATAACTATGGTATACACTGAGTGGCCAGATTATTATGACCACCCCATCAGTACTTCGTTGGGCCACCTTTTGCCTTCAATGCTGCGGCGATTCTTCTTGGCATTGACTCCACGAGATGTTGAAAGGTGATGCGAGGAATCTGACACCATGCCTGATGAATAGCACTGTCCAGTTCTGTGAGATTTGATGGTTGTGGAACCAGCTGCCTGATGGCTCTTTTAACTTCATCCC
>NW_006294243.1:3544572-3545984 GCF_000327345.1 Myotis davidii | reverse complement strand
ATGTAAAATGGCTTTAGGAAAATCCACATGCATCAATAATTACCCTAAATGTAAATGGTCTGAATTCATGAATAAAGAGGCACAGAGTTGCAGAGTGGATAAAAAAAAATACAACCTAACCATACACTGCCTAGAAGAGACACATCTAAGCTGCAAAGACAAAGGTAGACTCAAAGTAAAAGGGTGGAAAATGATTCTCCAAGAAAATAACATCCTCAGAAAAACAGGTGTAGTCATATCTATATCTGACAAAATAGATTTAAAGATAACATGGGACAAAGATGGACACTTTATACTGATAAGGAAAACATAAGACTTCTTTATATGCACCCAACCAGGAAACACAAAAATATATTAAACAATTATTCACAGAACTAAAGGGAAAAACAGAGCAAAACATAATCATAGTTGAAGACCTTAATACTCCATTGATAGCTCTTGACAGATAAACCTAACATAAAATCAACAAAGAAATATTAACTTTAAATGACATAATTATAAAGATAGAATAATAAAAAAAAAACCTAATTCAAAAAAACTAAAATCATAGTTGAGGATGAAAAAATTAGGTGGAATTAAAAAAAAAATAGTGTGGTGAAGGCTAGGGGTGGGGCAAGGGGCAATGGGGGAAAGAACAGGGAGCATCTGTAATACTTTCAACAATAAAGATAAAGTTTTAAAAATAGGGTTTTGAAGTGTCTTTATTTGAAGACCCTCTTAGAAGACAGAATGCATCCATTATACATGGGTTTATAAGTATAAACCCAGGATAATTCCAGATAAGTATTTGAAAATTAAGGGCTACATTTTGTAGAAATGAAGGAATAGTCAAGGTTGTATAAACGTAGAATGAGATAGCTTTCTAGGCTTGTGTTCTCGTATCTAAGGTAAGAAGTTTGGATGTGTGATTTCTAACATCCTTTGCAATTTTACTGTTGTACGGTGTTGAGCTACCGAAAAACAAAAGGTAAAATGGCTTTAGGAAAATCCACATACATCAATAATTACCCTAAATGTAAATGGTCTGAATTCATGAATAAAGAGGCACAGAGTTGCAGAGTGGATAAAAAAAATACACTTCATTATATATATATCTACACTTCATTATATATATATCTACACTAGTAAAAGAGAAACAAGGTAATTGGTGTACGACCGCTACCCTTTCCATTGGCTAATCAGCGAGATATGCAAATTAACTGACCACCAAGATGGCGGTCGGCAGCCAGGCAGCTTGAAACTAACATGAGGCTTGCTTGCCTCAGTGACGG
Organism: Myotis davidii; assembly: GCF_000327345.1. Lineage (NCBI taxonomy): Eukaryota > Metazoa > Chordata > Mammalia > Chiroptera > Vespertilionidae > Myotis > Myotis davidii. The sequence goes on along the minus strand of NW_006294243.1, from coordinate 3,544,713 downwards.
ACGAAACCAACGTTCCCCTGCAGTTTAAGAAACTATGTAACAAATACCACCAGACTTCAGCCAGCAGGATCGCAACATTGTATGCAAAGGCCAGAAACCTATTTTCAGCAGCGGAGGCCTAAGAGCTGGAGCCAAGCCTCA
>NW_006294243.1:3538068-3544506 GCF_000327345.1 Myotis davidii | reverse complement strand
TACCCTGAGTGTGACTGAGGGTGGCATAGCAACCTCCCAATCCGCCCTGCTCTGTGCATGACAGGGGGCAGCGCCCCAACTCTCCCGATCCGCCCTGCTATGTGCCGACCAGGGGCTGCGCCTAGGGATTGGGTCTGCCCTCTGCCACCCGGGAGCAGGCCTAAGCCAGCAGGTCGTTATCTCCCGAGGGGTCCCAGACTTTGAGAGGGCACAGGACAGGCTGAGGGTCCCCCTCCCCCCGAGTGCACAAATTTTTGTGCACCGGGCCTCTACTATATATATAAAAACCCAGCAACCGTTACAGTAGAGTGACCAAAACTGCCGGAACGATCCGAACTGCCGGAACGATCCGAACTGCCGGAACGACCAGTGACTATGATGGGCACTGTGGCAGCCAACCAGCCTGATCCTCTAGGCCAGCCGTGGGCAAAATATGGCCCGCGGGCCAGATCCAGCCCATTTGAAATGAATAAAACTAAAAAAAAAGACTGTACCCTTTTATGTAATGATGTTTACTTTGAATTTATATTAGTTCACACAAACACTCCATCCATGCTTTTGTTCCAGCCCTCCGGTCCAGTTTAAGAACCCATTGTGGCCCTCAAGTCAAAAAGTTTGCCCACCCCTGCTCTAGGCCCTGATTGGCCATGCCCCCTCCTGGCCAGCCCAGCCCCTGATCAGCCCCTAAATCCTTTGTTGTGAGCCAAATTAATAAATTCCCACTGATTTGACTAGTGAGTCAACATTCAGGTTGAGTCACCTACTGACTCAGTAAACCTGGCTGGAGGGAGGGGGGAAAGGAGAAGAGGGTGGGAAGGAGGAAGGGGTGGGGGATGGAGGCAGTAACCAACACAACAGCTCAAAGACAGGAGCCATAAACATCAGAGTGAATTGACCACACCCAAATTAAAAGCACATGAATGAAGTTAAGAAGTGATGGGAAAACCCAGTTTCAGTCTCAGAAAGTAGAGGTCAAATTAAGAGAATCACACCAACCACAGAGGGAGCTGCCCTCCCTCCAGCTACCCCACCCCCAATCAGACCCCCACCCTGATCGGGGGTGGGCCATCTAGCCAACCTCCTGTGGCCCCTCCCCCCCCACCAGCCTAGCCTGATAGACCCCCATCAGGACAGGACAGCTGGACCCCACTTATGCACAAATTCGTGCATCAGGACTCTAGTATTTTAGATATCAATCCCCACTCCCCGCTGCCCCAGTGCTTTTGTAGGACCTATTCCTATGGAATAGATACTTAAGGTGCATAAAATAAGATGAACCATGTCCATACATCTGTTTGCCAGTGATATAAAGGAAATGTTCTAAGTTCTTTTATTTGCCCTTGTCTTTTCCAACTCCTGTTAACTCTTGGTTCAATTACTACCAATATGCTGGGAGCCGGTCCATCCTTGCTGCTTGACACAGTCGCTGCAGGGAAGAAACATCTGCACAGCATATGTTTCAAGGGACCTGGTGTATATGGCATACTGTTCTTAATATGTTTGCTCACCTTCTTGGCACTATGTGTTTTAACCAAGGTTACCTCTCTGAGAAAGACCTAGACACAGAACATAGAGATGAAACATGGCAAAAGATCCTGGACAGAAACTGGACACAGAACCTAGAGACAGAACCTAGCAAGAGAACCTGGCTGAAGAACCTAGAGACAGAACCTGGCTACAGAACCTGGATAGAACATGGCAAGAGAACCTGACTAGAACCTGGTGACCGAACCTGGAGTCAGAACCTAGCGAGAGAACATGGCTAAAGAACCTGGCTGGAGATCCTAGACAGAACCTGGCTGAAGAACCTGGCTATAGAATCTGGCGACCGAACCTGGCTGGAGAATCTAGTGAGAGAACCGAACCAGAACTTGGCTACAGATCCTGACCAGAACTTGGCTAGAGATCCTGGCTAAGCTGCTGATCCACTGAGCGCTGTCTCCATGTCATTCCTTCTTCGCTGACTCCATCCACACCTTTGGGGACCCCTGGACCTGCTGGGGTTGGACCCCAGCACCAATACACAGGCTCTACTTTACTTAGCTGCTGTTCTAATCCTGAAAAAAATGTCCAGAATATTAGGATATCCTCAGACTCGTCAGTCTGGGCAGGCTGAGGTTAGTTTTGTTGTAAACCTTGCTATTTTTCTGGACATTTTCCACTCTTTGTTTATGATTTAATTAGTATTCTGTTTCAAAATAGACCTAATGGAAACACTTTTAGCCTGTTTTATTAATGATACAGTCTAGACTATTTCATCCTATACTTTTCCCTTCAAGGTGAACCCTCTTGGATCTCAAAGATAGCCTGAATCAAGCCATGTATGTCACCTCCCTTTAATTATTCTAGTTGGAATTAGTTTTTACCCAACAACAAGGCCAACCCTATACCCAAGACTCTTCTTTAGTGGCCCAGTCCTAATCAAGGTGTGGGATTCTACCTCTTCCTGTAGTCACTACGGCTCTTTGAGCAGAAAGCCTTCTTTTTTGGTGAAGAGAGAGGGAAATCTTATCCTCACTGCAAAGAGGCATTTAAGGCAACATCACCAGGCCTCAAAACAGTTTGTTCCCTTTTCTTTTCACCTCTCTCCCCCATATGCCCAGATAGTATGAAACAGATGCTCATTAATTCTTAAAATTCCTTTAAAATATATAATACACATTCTCAGATTAGTGAGTTTAAGACACATGGTAGTTATGTAACTTGCAATATGCCCTATTATCAACTGCACTATTAGCAAGGTAGGCAGTCAGGCCTAAATTTTTACCCCAAGCCTGAAAAATAAATACCCCTCAAACTGCCATTGGTTGTCATGATCTGAGCAAGCAAATGGTATTGTCGCACACCGTCAACAGCCCACATTCTATGCCCTGTTTTGCTTTTAACAGACTGTGAAAAGACCAACAGCTGTTACTGTGTTAAGAAGAACTAAAGGATTTACAGTAGGTGGTACCACCTGTGCTTTTCTTGTTCTACCCTTTAAAACCTGCCATGTTATTTTGGAGCTGGGTGGAGAAGATGGCGGTGACTCAGTGTGTGCATGTGGGGTGGGGGTGAGTAGTCAACTGTGGCTCAGTTCTGGTTTGTGGAGTAACATCAACTTTACATGTCACAGTAATGTGTGTTGATCAATATCTTTTCTTGCTTTTGCTTTACCCATTTCAAGTATCTAGGCAAACACCATAAATAAAAAACAAATCTGAATTCAGCTGACTTCACTGTAAAATGAAAAAAAGATTTACGACCAAGATATAATGCAAGATTCTCTATGTATGCAATTAATGATCTCTCCTAGCTTCTTTACCATAAAGACTAGAAACATACACTTGCCAAGTCACTGCCAACTTGATCCTCTTAGCTGTGGAATTTTAAATTTAAACAGCCAATGGGTGAAACATTTCTATTTCTAATGAAGTGTTTAAGGGATTATGGAAAGGAGAAGTCATTTGGGGACAAAAATAGTTTCAAAATGTGGCAGCTTGAGTTACCAAACACTTGTATATGAAGTTTCCCCTAAATGCTAAATTTTAAAACATGATATTCAGAATAATTTAAGGCATATAATATAAAGTTTTGTTTTGTTTTTTCCCCAAAAGCAAATGTATTGAGTGCCTCAACTGAATCAAGGAATCACTCTTTAACCATGAGGTGATATTTCTGCACCTTGCCATTCTAAACTAATCAATGTTAGATAAATCCAACTGGGATTTATTCAATGAAGAACCAACAGGTGATAATCCCCTCTCTTGTTTTTACTTTTTTTCACATTTTCCATAGTTAATATGAAAATTTGCTCAATACTAGGCCTGAGTGGGGCTTGAGATCCAAATATCTAAATCACGTACAACATATATTCTTTAGTAATTTGTATTGATTGATGAAGATGGTAAGTGGCAAAACAGGAAGGAAGCTTGGAGACCAACAACACAAGGCAACGTGGTGGGTATTTTTTCATCCATTGATACCAGAATCCATTAATTAGTTCTATTCATTTCTTCACATTATATTCAAATCTTGCTCCAATTTTGTTTGTTTTCTGGAGAATACTTGCCAGAATAGACTACCTGTCAATATAGTATATTCCAACCCCATCTATTTTTAACAACCTTTCTTGCCCTCTGAAACAGGAAGAAAAAAATAGTATTCTTAGACTGAAAATATATAGCATAGCTTGAAAGCATTTTCCTTTGGATGACTCAGTCTGGAACTTCAGCAAAAGGAGCAAGGCTGTTTTTCTGCTGCTGTTTTGGAAAAATGCTTGGACCTAACTGCACATGTTAAATATAACTTTCATCTATAACATTTATAATAGGTTTCATTTATAATCATGAATTAAGTACAAAGTCAAAGAATGGCTCAAATTTACTCCACCTCAGATCTTGTTATTCATCTTAAACTTCTCTATTAGTTGTTCCTTGAGACTTTTTTCTCTATAGTAATATTAATAAATAATATCATTTTCAGATAGTTCTTAATTACTCTAAGCACATCCTTTATTGAAGGGCTATTATAATTTTGTATTTTCTTTTCAATCCATTGAGACACAGCACATGATGGCAACAGTGCTATCCCACACAGTGAAATCTTCCGCTCTGATTACATTAACTGTTGGTACTGCTGCAATAAATTTGTCTAGATAGCTATAAAATACCTTTCCCTTATCAGCATTTGTCATGTCCAGGCCATCGTCACTGATGTTGGTGGCACAGTGTTTAGAATCAAAGTGAATAGTTTGGGGTATTTTGTGACAAGTGGCTGTCACACTGACAGCTGAGACCCATCACTAGGTAAAAGGAACAACTCCCTGAAGGCTGCATAGTCAGGGTCGTTCACCGTAGGCCACCGCTTATCAAGAATTACCTAATGTAAAGAACAGATCCTTCAAGTGATGTTTTTCCCAGAAAAAGAATGTCAGGCTTTCTTTTACTCCTCCACAATTACTTCTGCTGACTTGAGGAACATACTTCAGGAGACTGCTAGATAGAGCAGTTGACATCTGATAGCTCACTTCTGCAAAATGAGAAGGGAGCTGATACCACGATGCAGACTCATGAGAGATACTCTAGTGGCAGACAGTAGGGAGGCAGGGACATGTGCTGGGGGTGGGAGAGGCCAGGGAGAGGTCAAAAAGGGACATGTGCTGGAGGGAAAAAGGAGACATATGGAATAATTTCAACAATAAAGAATTTAAATTTTAAAAATATGGAATAAAATATAAGTGAATAAATGAAGTCTCTAAGGACTTAATTGGAAGCATTTACTAAATGAAATAAGTCTTAAATAAAAATATTTTTGAAAACATAGGTCACAAAATTTGTGCTACTAAAAGGGGTGAAAGATAAAGAGAACAAAGAATTTAGATGGCGGTCTTGATTTTACAAAAGATGAATGCACAAATGAGAAATGTTCTGCTCAGAATCATTACAAAATTTAAATGAGTACCTTGGGTTACCCCTCAGTCCTCTTGGCCTCTTGGCCAAGTTTCTTTTTCCAGCAGACCAGGCTACATCAGGTTTTAATAATCAATAAGTGCCAATCAAACCATATTTCAGACAATGAAATGACATCAAAATGTTTTGCCTGTCTAGAATGGGATAAGGATAAGGCCATTAATTCTAATGTGAAAACACCATTCTAAGAATTTTATTTATGATATTGAATGTACAGTTGACAAGAGTTATACCTAAGAGTTGAGAGATCATACCATTTCATCTAGAAATAAATAGGGTACTACATGGACTTACCACAAAACATACCTACCTACTAGACAGCATTCTTTTTCTTTTGTTTTTTGAAGTTCATTTAATAACATGCATTTGTATTAGTAAAAATTGTACTTAATATGTTTCTGAATATTATGAAAGTTTGCAAACATGGTCATAGTTCCTGCCACCTGCTCAAATCTATTATAACCCTCCTTGAATCTGGATTAGACTTCTGACTTGCTACAGTAGATTCAGAAATGTTCTGCCACGGCTCCTCTTCAAGGAAAGACTTACTGCCCAGCTGTGAGGTGCACAGTTATCAGTAAGCTGACAGTTTTCACCCTGCTTCAGTTATAGAGAGCCCTAACTCTTAAAGTAGTTTTCTTTCCAGGTTGCTTAATTTCAGTGCACGAGCAAAAGAAGAGAATAAGGGCCCAGTCACTGTGGCTCAATCCAGGACAATGGGACAGGCAAGACATACTCCAGAGTTCACCACATTGGCTGAGACTGTTGAACCTGCATTGCATATAAACTTTCTCAGCCAAAGTCTGTTTACTCTGTTTCTCTCATAGATGTAAATCTATAATAAATAACTTGTACCCCAAATACCATAAGAATATCTGCTTCTGGAGAAAATAACTTATGACATTTGTTTTGGCCAATAAAATGTGACGTAAGTGGCATAGTACCAGCTCTGAGACTGGACTTCAGAACAAAGATAAAAAATCCTATA
>NW_006294243.1:3531738-3538036 GCF_000327345.1 Myotis davidii | reverse complement strand
ATCAAAGTATAATATGCTAATGATATGCTAAGGCCGCTCAAATGCTCACTATGACATGCACTGACCACTAGGATGCAGACAGTCAACCAGTCAACCAGTCACTATAACGTGCACCAACCACCAGCGGGCAGTTCCTCCAACTGGTAGGTTAGCTTACTACTGGGGTCCAGCCAAAGAGGACTAAGTGAGACGGGCTGGACATGCCCTGGAGCCCTCCCACAGTCCCCCCACCCCCACCAGGGGACAGATGCAGAGAGCTGAGTGGTAAGGAGCAGCAATCAAGCAGGCAGTAAGAAGCAAGAGATCCCGGACTGTAAGAGGGATGTCCAACTGTTGGCATAGGCCCGATCCTAAGCAGGCCATAGCCAGCAGTTGGACAACCCCTGAGAGGGTGCAGGCCAGGCTGAGGGACCCCCTACCCTCTCCCCCCAGTGGACAAATTTTGTGCACTGGGCCTCTAGTATGGACAATAAAATGGCAATAAATACATGTCTATCAAAAGTTGAATGTAAAAAATAAAATAAACAAACAAGCAGTACAGATACAGAGAACATTTTAAAGGGTGCCTGGTGGGAGGGTGGTTGGGGGGATGGGTGGAAAAGTGAAGGGATTAAGAAGTATAAATTGGTTGTTACAGAATAGTCATGGGGATGTAAACTATGGCATAGGGATTATAGTCAATAGTATAATAACCGTGTATGGTGTCAGATGGGTATGAGTTTTATCAGGATAATCACTTAGTAAGTTATATAATGTCAAATCACTGGGTTGAACACCTGAAACCAATATGTCAACTGTAATTGAAAAAAAAAAAAAAAAGAAAAGCCTTGCAGATTGCTGGGAACCACACCAAGGCACCATTTAAACAAGTCCTGAAGTGTTTGCTGAAAAATGAGAGAACATGTGAAGCAGATATGAACCATTCCAGCTGAGGCCTTCCAAAGTAACCATCACTCAATCCACCCAGCACTTGACTGTAGACAAATGAGTAAACTCTTCCTACACTCAAAGATTAGCTCAGCTGAACTGAACCAAAATTTCTAAATAACAGAAAAAAGGAGCTAAATAAATGCTCATTGTTTTAAGCTATTAATTCTTAGGTTGATGCCCAGCCAAAGTGGCCCAGTGGTTGAGTGTCAACCTATGAACCAGGAGGTCATGGTTTGATTCCCTGTCAGGGCACATGCCCAAGTTTCCAGTTTGATCTCCAGTGTGGGGTGTGCAGGAGGCAGCCAGACAATGATTCTCTCTCATCATTGATGTTTCTATCTCAAAATATATAAATATATTTTAAAAATACTTAATAAATGATTTTTCAAATAGCAAAATCTATTTGATTATATAAGCATACTTAACATTTTGAAAAATAAACGAATTTGTTTGTTTTTTTATACTTTAATTAATTTTTATAAAATGACACTATACTAATTAACATACAGTTCACATTTAGCATAGGTACTTTCACACAGCTCTGTGCTTATCTCTAGGGGATGCCTGGAAATACAGCACTGACTTTTGGCCAAAATAAAGGCGTTGGGCTAACTAATGATTTAGTGTGTGCTGATTCACATCTGAAACTCCCTTGTGGCACCCCGGCCCAGTTGGTTTATTGATAGCTTACTCCTAGAGTAACCAGTTAGACAGCCTCACTTAACTCTTGTAAACAAAGAATCATGAAAGTCCCCACTACAAACTTTGAAGTAGATCTCCCCAAATCAGTACCTATTGCACAAGTTTTGGTGATTCAATCTAGAAACAAAACACATTCTTGTGTTCATAGCAAGTACTTAAGGGATATGCTTCTGGAAGGTTTTGGGCCCCTAATTCTTGCCCAAATTCTCTTTCTCCCGAATTCATCTTCTTTATAGTGTCCTTTGTCTTTATTAAATGCCTTACATTAACATGCTCTATGGTGTCTCATGAGTCATTTAAATTAACCATTGTATTTTTTTGCAGGTGTGTGTGTGTGTGTGTGTGTGTGTGTGTGTATTTTTCCAGGTACTCTTCCCAAATTCAGAAGAACAAGATTTATGAAATTTCTTAGATGGTAATAGAATCAAGAAAAGCATATTTGCACACAATCAAAATCAAAGTTGAATGTCATTTTGGTTTTTGATCAGGGTCTTTGTAAATGTCTATGTGTATCTTCGCTTTTGCAAGGGGTAATACTACACCTGAACTATTGAGCTGAGTACAGCACAGTACTCAATGGTTTAATGTATTTAACATGATCCAAATGCAAAGTACTACTGAAGAGTAGCTCAATTCCACTAATATTGTATTCCTTTACACTTAGGTAATAGATTAACAAATCCTTTCCTCCTTCTTCATGAGAATCTGACCTTAGGTTAATTTTATAACTCTGTCTACCTAGCAGCCTAATAAAATTAAAATATGTTGTATTTCTAAGAAAGAAAATTATAGTAAAAACTAGAGGCCTGATGCACACAATTTGTGCAAGGGCCTCAGCCCTCACAGCCCTGGCTTTGTCCGGAAGGTCATCTGGAATGTCGTTCGGCGGTCTGGTCTAATTACCATATTTATTATTTTATTATTATTTATGATCTCTGTTGGAAAATGTCATCTGGACTAAGAGATCTAGAAATGCTTTATAAGAAGCCACAGATTCATCATTCCCTGAGTCTGACGATTCTAAGAATATCTCTTGAGAGGACTCTGAAAACTAGGTCTATGAAATTGTGACAAAATACATTGGCTTTTGTGGTATCTGACATATTTGCCTCCTGTCAGATCCTGCACGCACCTGAGGCACATTTCCTCTCCTTGCAGTTGAACAGTATGGGGTATGAAACAACCACAGAAGAGGAATGCTGACAAATTGTGTTTTATATCCTAACTAGAGGCCCAGTGCATGAAATTTGTGCATGGGGGGTGGAGAGTCCTCAGCCTGGCCTTCACCCTCTCCAATCCTGGACCCCTTGGGGGGGTCACAATCCAGGACCGCTGGCTTCTAACCACTCACTTGCCTGCCTGCCTGATCACCCCTAACACTCTGCCTGCCTGATCACCCCTAACTGCCACCCTTGACAGCCTGATTGCCCCTAACTGCCCTCTCCTGCTGGTCTGATCTTTCCTAACCACCTCTGCCTTGGCCCCCACCACTGTGGCTTTGTCTGAAGGGAAGGAAGGATGACCGGAAGATGGCCAGTCGACCTGATCTAATTAGCATATTACCTTTTATTAAGTATATTGATAGCCTGGTGACAAATGTGACTTTTAAAAAAATATGTTTTTATTGATTTCAGAAAAGAAAGGATAGGGAGAGAGAGATAGAAACATCAATGATGAGTGAGAATCATTGACCAGCTGCCTTATGCACACCCCACACTGGAGATCAAGCCCATAACTTGGGCATGTGCCCTGACAGGGAATCAAATCATGACCTCTTGGTTCATGGGTTGATGTCCAACCACTGAACCATGCCAGCTGGACCACAAATGTGGCTTTTTTGAGCCTTAGAATTTGACTGTCACTTGATTCTATGAAAATCCCTTGAACTCCACATATATACAGAAAAACTATGCTAATAAATTGTGAGTAGCTCTTCACTATTTTGAGCGCTATCATCTGCAAAGACTCTGTTTCCAAATAAGGATATAATTACAGATATTGAGGGTTAGAACTTCAACATATTTTGGGGGGGATACAATAAACCCAGAAGAGAAACATAATTCTGCAGAGCTAAAATCATAAAGGTCAGACAGATTGCCTAGTTAACTAAAAAGGTATTCCTGGATGTTGTTAAGTTCCTTTTAAGTTAGAAACAGCATAGAGATAGTAAATGTTTCCTTCCATTTCCAGCAAAAATTTCCTCTTTCTTTTTTATTGAATATATTTTATTGATTTTTTACAGAGAGGAATAGAGAGTTGGAAACATCGATGAAAGAGAAACACCGATCAGTTGCCTCCTGCACACCTCCCACTGGGGATGTGCCCGCAACCAAGGTATATGCCCTTGACCAGAACAGAACCCGGGACCTTTCAGTCCACAGGCTGATGCTCTATCCACTGAGCCAAACCAGCTAGAGCCAAATTTCCTCTTTCTATGTCCAATTGATTTCCTCACATGATGAAACCAAAATGACGTGAAAAAGAAACATTTCCACCCCTTTCCCACCCTCTAAAAGCTTATTATAACACAATTTCAAAATGTATGTTTCAATTTATATGACAGATATTGAGTAAGAAGACAATGTAAGCAGAATATTTAGAAAAACAGTCTGCAACACATACAAGTATAGGACGGTAGTCTTTCTCATATACTCCATGAGTGGAACCTTTATTAGAGTACATTTCTGATTTATGTACTTGTTAAAACAGATACAGAGAAATGGGATATAATCTAGTGTATGAAATCAATATCTTAAGAGGTATAAAACAATTAAAAGATTAGTTTTATAATAATAAAGTATAATATGACAAATTCTACTCATTGTTCATGGTTAAAAAAATTTTCATGATGATTTGCTAATCAGAATACTTGAGTTTACTAGTCAAACACTTAGTTTAAGTATTTTAAGTTTCTAAAAGCTATTAAGAACTCCTTCATGGGGGCGAGGGGCAGGCATGGGGGCATGCTGGGAGAGAACAATGGGGAAAAGGGAGACATGTAATACTTTCAATAATAAAGAATTTTTAAAAAGAACTCCAAAAATCATCCAAATACATGTTTTAATTTTCAGCTAAAATGCACTTTTAAAAATAAAGGTGATGATATTTTCCTACCAACGTTATCTAAAATTGATTCCTGACCTATGTAATGTTACATATCTTTACTTTTTAATAGGCCTTGCTGTGAGGAAATATTTATTGCCACGTGAGTCTTCAAAACATAAATAAAACGAGCAATACTTGGCAAAGTTCCTGGGTCAATGATCTGCAGGATAAACCTCCAAACACCTCATATTAAGCCAACTATTTAAAATAATTCTAGAAAATTTTGAAAACACTAGAGGCCCGGTGTATGAAATTCGTGCATTTGGGAGGGGGGTCCCTCAGCCCAGCCTTCACCCTCTCGCAGTCCAGGACCCCTCAGGGGATGTCCGCCTGCCTGCTTGGAAATCCCTCTCGCAGTCTGGGACCCCTCGCTCCTTACCACCCGCTTGCTCGCTGCTCCTTACCACTTGGCTAACTGCTACCTTAGCACTGCCACAGCGGCAGGAGAGGCTCCAGGCACCACCAACTGCACTCGCCAGCTGTGAACTCTATCTTTCTGTGTAGTTGTCTGTGGACCAACTGCTCTCTTCCTTCTTATTTAGGGCGAGCAGCATGTGAGGGCAGAGTGTGCTGTCATGGAACACAGAGGGCGCCCAGAGCTGAGGGGAGTAGCCGGGCCCACGGGGTGAGAGGGGCACACAGAGGACCCTATCTCACCCAACTGTGGGGAGGGCTGGCTGGCCTTCATCTACCTGACCTCACCTAGGCAGGTACTGAGCAGGATGTCCACCTCTCCATTCTCTATCCTTCTCTCTGACACCTGTCACCCTTGCCAGGCCTCCCCCAAAGTGAGTTCAGCTCAATCCTGGAATGTAAAAGGGCATGGGGTCGGGGGGCTCCACTCCAGTGCCCCCTGATTCCCAGTGATAGGACCTGGTCTCAGGATGGTGGCCACAGCTGCAGAACATAGATCCATTTCAAGAAAAGTGGGGAATGCAGACTTTCGTATGAGCCCCTATTCCAAAAGGTGGCCATTTATTCACATTGTGGCAAAGACACCCTCAAGAGTAACATAAGTGGGTAAAGTCAGGGCCAAACCAGACCATTTCCTCATCCAATCTCTTTGAGGCGTGTGGACAAAACCAAGTCTCAGCTCTTCGCAGGACACTTCCGGTTTTTTTTTTTTTAAGCCTAAAGGACAGTAGTCTGTCTCCATTCTTATTCTTTGGGAGTTTTTCATCGTTGGATAAAAGGATATGTACATTGGGGCAATCCTCTCTAGATACAATATTCCAGTTGCACCCATGTGATGACGACAGTGCCCCTCGGAGGGAGGGAGCCAACAGATGGGGAGCAGGTAATTCTGAAAACCAAAGCGATGACAGAGATGCTAAGCCTTTCCTTCACGTGTCTGACACCCCTCCTCAGGCGGCCTGCAGGCTGGGTGTCTGCTGGACCTTTACCACTTGATGTCCTGGCAGGCTGCCCTGGGCCCTGCTAGGTGGTGTGCAGGGCTGCCTGGGCCCAGGGGGAGTTGTCCCTCCTCTCCCACTCCCCGCCCCGCCCCAGCCACTCCTGGTACAGCTCCTGCACATGGGCGCTGGTCTCCCTGGGCACCCTC
>NW_006294243.1:3505168-3531726 GCF_000327345.1 Myotis davidii | reverse complement strand
AGGGAAAGTTTGAAAGCCAATATGCCTGTGTGCTGAGGGATGGCCGGAGGCAGTGGTGAGAGGCAGCAGGGGAAGGGCTCTCATACCTACCCTCCTGTGGGGGCCACAGGTGAAGGAGGCCTGGGGAGTAGGGTAGGGATGGGGCACCATGGCCCCAGCCTCTTGGGCATCCCTGTTTGTCCTCGGCAGTGAACATGGAGGAAGGGTCTGCCTTTGAGGAGGGGCCAGGCCAGGCCAGGTGATCATCTTGAGTTCTGGCTGAGGTGATGGTCCTCACCCTGAGATGCCGTCTAACTGGTGATTGACCCAGGCCTGACTGGCTGACTGCCGCCATGCTGTGGGTGCCTGGGACCCAAGCCTGACTCCCGCCACTGCAGGAACCCGGGACCCAGGCCTGACTCCTGCCTCTGCAGATGCCGGGGCACAAAAAGCCCCCCTGCTGCGCACACAGCCTCCTGCTGGCCTGTTAATATGCAAATTGGTCGTTACTATGATGCTGTTAGAACCAATTTGCATATTACCTCTTTATTACATAGATGTTAATTTTTTAAATGTATGTAAATCACATGGGACACTACTGAAAACATCAAATAAATCATTGAGCATTATAGTGTGACTGTGCTAAAGACCTGCATTTGTAAGACCTGCTCAGCATGTGTCCACATTGTGTTAGATGATCCTCCTCCTGCAGTAAACTCAGGTGGCTCTTCAAACCACAGTCCCTACACAGATTCACATTTCATTAAAGGTATCCATCATGTCACATCAAATTATTGCCTTAGACAATTTATAAAGAATGCCAAAATAGTTGTACAGTTTAAGCTGGCATTTGTCTGTTCCATATACATAATATTTATTTTAGCTTCCTTTTTCCATTTCTGAGATATTGGGTAAGATTTTCTTTACTATAGTAAACTATTGCTTAACTTCTCCCTTGAATTTCAAGTTAGAGATTGTAAAATAAACACAGTTAGTCAATGCAACTTTCCTAGGTGAAGGAGAGACATTATGCTTTAAGGGGTAACTATGTCAGTCCTCTAGTTCTCTTTCCATGTTTGAAAATGAGCTTGTCTGTGCTATCTTTTGATTAATTCAAAATAGTCTTTGCATGGGCATGCTAAAAATACCAAAAATTCCTCCCCAATTTTATCCATGTTTAAGGACCTTGTGAGAGTTCCCTTATTCTAAAAAGTCAGTGAGTGAGAGCACTTTCTCCTATGGCAGAGCCATTAACCCTGACTTAACACATTTTAAGTTTATTGTTTCAGGCCTTTCAAGAACACCATCTCTTTTAATTCTTAAGGATGCTATTAAAATTCACATGATCATGACTCTGAGGCTTAGAGAATTAGGTTTTTTTAAGATCACAGATCTAGGGGTGAGCTGTCACATATCTGTGATCTGTGTCACTCCAAAGTCAAGCTCTGCCTGTCCCATGAAGCTGTGCATTTCTCCCTTCAATTTTCTATTTCATCACTGGAAAATCATCAAAACAATCCAAATATTTATCATTTGTAAAAATCTGTTTTGTGCTATGATCATATTACCCATTATTTAATACTAGAGGCCCGGTGCATGAAATCCATGCACCAGCAGGGTCCCTAGGCCAGGGTGGCGATCAGGTCCAATCTGTGGGGCAACCAGTGGGGTGGGTGGGGCCTCTGCTCTCACCCACCTTGGCCTGGCACCATCTGCTCACCTGCCTCATCATCCCACCATGGTCCTGCTCTCTTTGGGGCCCATCGGAGCCAGCAGTGCCTCCTCTGCTTCCCGCTGCCAGTGCCACATAGCCATGTTCCATGCCGCCCCCTGGTGGCCAGTGAACGTCTAACTCACAGTCAATCAAACTCCTGCCCATGGGGACAATTTGCATATTAGCCTTTTATTATATAGGATAAGACATCTTTGAGACTGTAAGGGCACTATTCATAATTATGCCAGAAAGGCAGACACACAATGGGTGGGCAAGGTTGTTCTCCTCTGTAGACTTCTCACAGGTGTATTCTCATGCACTGCTAATCCCATTCTGTTTATAGAGTAATTATTTGTGGCTTCTCCCTCACCACAGAAATATACACAAAAGTAAGGACCTGTTTTTGCTTACTCTTTTATTCCTAGAATCTAGCACAAATTCCTGAAAATTAGAAGGGTCCATGACTCTTTGTTCAAATGGATTAATGGTTGAAGGAAAAAAAGCAAAGAAGAAAGAAGCTATGCAAAATATAATTAATTAAAGTAAACCAGAATTAAATGTTTCTTAGTAATATATGTAGAACCTTAATTTTCTAAGTATTTAGTTGAAAGAGATTAATTTCTCTATCAATTGCTCAAGTTCAAGTAAATCTCATTGTGATAGTCTTATTTTCTAGTTTATTCCTGAGCTTTCCATTTTGATAATTATTGCAGAACTTCAAATATATGGATAAACATCTTGGATTTATGAATAATGAAAAATTCCTAAGTTTATATCTGACATTCATTGAGAAAATCTGAAAAGTCAGTAATTTTTAAATATGTGAGGCAATTACTCAATTATTTCAAATCGTAAGATAATCATCCCAGAACAAATCAAACTTCAATGTGGATCAAAGAATTCTAAAATATACAAAATAGTTTAAAAGACAAAACATTTTTTCTTATAATTTCTGGGATTGATCAATGAATAATAAAAGTCACACTTACCTAATCAGTAAACAGGAGCAATTTGGAAAAAAAAAAAAAAAGAGAGAGAATGGAAATTTAAATGTGGACCTGAATTGCTGCAAACCTTGTGCACCCAGTGTGAGTTCTATTATTGAAAGTACCAAAGCTAGTCTATGATATATATTTTATGAAATTCTCCTTCAGGCTACCCATCTGTGATAATATCCCACTGCTATCTTTCATATTGACTTTCCTTGTCTGTAATATAAGGAGAATGAAGCTAAAAGATTATTCATGATAGAAAGGAGCAACTAGCATTAGAGTAAAATGTAAAAAAAAAATAAAATCTGGTGTAAGTGGTTCTTTCCTATAGCTTAGGAAACTTTTCCTCAGGTTAAAAATTCTTTTTGATATGTTACAACCAGAGAATTTGTCTCATAATTAACTAGCTTGGGAAATGGAGGGATCCATAGATTTTCATGTCCCCTGTGTGCAAAGTTGCTTTCATTTTGTTATCTTTCTAGTCATTTCCTCATCTCTCACCTGAACCCTCACAGCTGATACTACCAAGCAGAGCCTACACATACACACACACATTTTATCAAGGGGAAATTATCTCATATTCTAGACTGCAACAGAGTCCATGTATGATCAAAATAGATGAGTTAATAGCCTTTAAGTCATTTGACATGTTAAGAAAGACATCATGCAAATCAAAAGTATTGCTCTGAAAAGCATTAAATCTCAGAAAATTAATTCTAACTAGTTTCAAGACATTTCCTTTATAGTATGTATTTCTTACCACACAGAATATTTCTACTTGAGGTGCCAAGGAAGCTATCATTATTAAAACACTGATGATTAATAGAAACACTGCAAGTGTTCGAAAATTCATGTCTGTTATTAAAACCATTTGTGTTTTCATTAGAAAACTTTTCTACCGCAGAAGTTTGGTTAAAGTGTGTTAATTTAATGCTTTTAAATAACAATTCATGTGCATTAATGTACTTATACCTTTTTCTAGAATTTTTATGATCTTCTTTCTATGCTTATATTTAATTCACCTACACAGAAGATCGTGTGCTTACCAACAATTAACTCCTTGGGTAACTCAACTGGAAAAAGATGGGTAAAACATCTTAGGAGATGTAAAGTCTCATGCATATGGGATTAAACATTCAGCAATACAGTTATACTGAAAATAATAACCATATAAAAATAAAATATCAATGTCAAATAACTGTACTTCAAAGCAGGATTCTTTAAACTGTCACACTGAATTAGACAGAGAATGAGACCACTTGAATAACTAGGTTGAAACCTTTAAAACAATTTTAACCCTGGCATGCCAGTGAAGACATTGATTGCTGTACATTAATGAAACCTTTGATTCTCTGATTAAATAATTATCTATTTTTCTTCTTTCTAAACTTAATCTTATGGATAAACTGTAAAAGCACACATAAACACTATACATCTTGTCAAGAATGCCTATATGTATGAAGGAAATATAATAGCCAGCCCATCAAATTCAAAATATTCTTTCTCTCTTCTGCTAAAATCTCTTTAAAAAAAGTGATGAAGACAATCAAGAATGTATTTTACACTAGAGAATCAGAATAAAATCTTGAGAAATAATTACTATACCTTTTTATGTAAGCCCAGATAAAAAAGTACTAAGATACAGAATATATAGAGCACTTCCACAAGGAAAACTTACTGATTTTTTTAAAGTACTGATTCAAAAATTGCTGTCATTTTATCCCAATCTCAATTACAGTGCCATACATTGATGACCAGCTCCATTATGCCATTTTATTTCTTAAGTATACTCATGGAAGCAACAATAGAGATGACTTGGCTACATATTTTATTTCATAAGAATACATCAAATAAAAACTATTATATGTCCTGAAATCTTACACAAAAATAAAATATTAAGGTACCTTAATTTCATTCATTACAATGATCTCCCAACAGTTTTGGAAATTTACTGCATGTGTGTGTGTATATATAATGTATCTTTAAATACATGAACACATGTATATAATTGTATTGTATATTATTTTTTATTAGTACTTGACTTACAACCCTAGCAGGCTTTCGGTATTACAAAATCTGGGAAGTGACATATTGTAAACCTCAGATTTTCTTGAAACTAGAGTTATGAATTCAAATTAGATTCCACCAACGAGAGGCACTTGTTCAAGTTCCTGAAAATGAGTTAGAGCACAGATCATCTTCCTGCTGTAATTCCTACAAGCCAGAATAGTCGCAGAGATTAAGTATTGGGGACTTTCTCCAAAGTCTAGATAGACATCAGCTTCAAGAGACTCTTGAGGCAGTTGAGTAAGATTCTGTCTGTATCCCAATCACTAGCCATCAACTTCATAAGTGGAAATAGCTAAAGAGGCAGAAGCTGTGTCTTCTCCTCTGGGTTAAAGCTAAGGTATTAGTACATAGTTGGAATTACTAATCCATTGGCAGTCACTTTACTTTTGCCTTTCCAGATACTGAATAATTGTCAAGCATGTAATGTCTTGCGTGTCGTGGACCATTATCCTGAATGATAACACAAATGGGGAAAAATCAAAATTCTCCCGAATAGGCCTTTGAAAGACTGTGTAGAAGTGTAGAATCTTCCATTATCTTTGTCTCAATACTATACCCCCCTCCTTACACTATGTGCTTGAATAATACATTTTTTTCTGCAAATATTGAGAGGGAAATATTATAAGCAGGAACTCTACACATATATCAGTGAGGAAGACTTTGAAACCTCAGTAGAACATATAGATTGTGGGAAGTGAAGAATTTAAATTTAAAGTAGAGAGCACTTCCATTCTGCAGCAATAAAGAATTTAATTAATCACTGAGCCTCTTATTTTTTGTTTATAAAAATTATGAAATTGGACAGTACATGGGTATTTTGTTTACCCTGAATCCAATTTTATGAATAATCATTGTTCCTTGATTTGACAACTTTTGAAGCCCATGTGGGTAAGGTATGCCGAAAGCCCTGATTTCAATGCTTTAGTAAAGCATGCTTAATGTGGCCTGAGCATTCAAGGAGCTTCATTATCTTGGCCATCAGTATGGTTCAAATATCCTTCCAATTAGAGTCCTTCCTTAGATTATAATATATATATATATACTTCCCTGGTATTAAAAGCTGCAAAACCTACTAAAGTTTGGAGTTCCCAGGGCTGCCCTATACCCCTGTGGAGAGACTTACATCTGTGAATTAAACCCTGACAAGATGAACAAAGCCAAGAATTTGAATCCTTGGATACAGATGTGCTAGGAGGGCATTTATACTGTATCCTTTGCAGTAGCACAAATATGTTTTTAGCTTAAGTTTATATTAGCGCTTATAATATTGGAACTCAGTGGACCCTAATACAGATCCAATCATCGGGTAAAAACTCTGAAACCATTTTAAATAAATCAGGAAACAAAAGGCAAAAGAAGGGCCCTTGGAGCTTAGGAAAAAGGAAGGCTGGTCAGAACTGTGCAAGGTCTTATATAGGAGTCATATGAGACTATTCTCTGCCCCCCGCTTAGTCCTCCCTTAATGGGGTCTACTGCATGGCTGGCGACACGCCAGAGGAAGGAAGATCAGGGGAGGGTCTGAACCACATGGCCAAGGATCTTAAAGGTCATGGGGTTAAACTACATGACCAGTGATTACTAAGAGAGAAAGGTCACCCCTGGGAGGAAGGTCCCACCCTGCAATTGTCTGTTGCTAGGCACCCAAGGTTGTTTGCCATGGGTAACCTTTTGTATCCGGTCTATCATTCCTATTCGGTGAATGTCTACAACATCACAGTCATTCAAAGGTAGTAATGTAGACAGTAACATAAGTAAAACCTCATGATAAAATTAAAACAAGACAAGTGAAGCTTTCCATAGTAGAAATAACTTTGAAAGTCGTTTTTAATCCTTTCTGAAACAAAGTAGATTTTAACTTAAATGGAGCAGCTTATAACTTAAATAAATAATAAATTTTATGAAATTATATATATTATATATCTTGTGATGTGTGTATATGTGTGCATACTTGTGTGTTTATTTACTGTTTCCCTGATATTCTAAATTTTTCCACCTCTGTTTTCAAGTAAATTTTTTAAATATGCCTATTTCATAACTAAATAAATTTGAAGAATAACTTGAACTTTTATCTTTCTGGTTCAATTATACATTACTGGAAACAGACTAAATAACCATTCTCATTCATTTTTAAAAAGTCCCACTAATTGGTACAGTAAAAAGCATGTTATATTGACTCAGCATGTTTCTGTATTCAGAATGTTAACTTTTGCTAAAGTTTAGATAACTCTTTTTTGAATCTATTTAATTATCCTAGACTACTTTTCTCTTAGGAGTTACTCACAGAACAACAGAAAAAGAAGTAAAACACTTTTTTCTTTTATTCCTACTGAGTTCTATTTAATCTTTTTTTCTTTTTTCTTGGCTAACATTTTAATATTGAAACTCAAATCTAAAATTAATATGAAATTTTACATTCTATGTTTTCTTAAGTAATATCAATTACACTTTCACCTTCTCTATGAAACATTCTCTGATCATCTCAGTTGAAAGTAATTCTCTCTTGCTTGGAGGTTTTGTAGTTTATATTGCCAAATATCTTGTTTGAAACTTATAATTAAACATACTTTTGTAAAATTGAGTTTGAGAGAGAGAGAGAGGGAGAGAGAAGTCTAAGACAACATGCTTCACTGATCATCTGAAAATTTGGACTTAAAGAAGGAAAGAAGCACAGAGGGAGAAACTATTGGAATTATTAATGCTTTCTAGAAAGATCTTGATCACTTTAAAATGTTTCCCTCAGGTCTGATTCATGCAATTCCTTTGACTTTTTAAAGATTCCTCCTGAAATGTCAGTCACTTCCTCTTTATAATCTATTTTTAACATTCACTCTTATTTAAACATGTCAGTTTCTCTTCTTGAAACCAAAGTCTTTGGAGGAGTTCATAGTCCATGACAATATAAAATGGAGTGAATGCCAGATAAGCCCCTCCTGGGTAAGTCATTTATTTTCACATATTTATTGCCTTGTGTGCTTTATTATATCAAATTAATGTCTATAAAATGTTTCACACTGATACCCCTATAAATATTTAGTCTGGTCATCCCTGGCATCAATATTAATTAAAGGTGCTTTGTAAGAACTGTTTACAAAATGTTTTGAAATGTCCAGATGATAGTTGTATAAAATGCATCACATTGATTAATATTTATTACCTGTTTAAAATTTATATAGTACTATCACATTGAAACTTCGACATTTTGACAAGAATAGGATTTTAACACTAGAATAAAAGGGAGGTAAGAAAGAGTATCTTATTTTTTAGGTCAGCCCATGCCCAGGGATAAATTCTATGCAATTAGGTAAATGTGGCTTAAAAAGATGACTTGAAATTTGTAATTAATAGTAGCACTCCTGTCTCTTGCTCCCCTTATTTTTCTAGCTAATTTTTACTCTCTACTTCCCCTAAATATTGATTTCACACTTACACTCAATGGCACCCACTCACTTTGTTCTGAATCCTATGACAACTCTGCTCCCTCTTTCTTGGTCCATCACTCTGATATGCATGTTACCCCTCTACTCATGTCAACGCGCCTTCTCCCTGTCTGACATACACATTTCTATTCCTCTATTCTCCTTCCATGTATGTGTTATTGTCTTTTTCACATATAATTTTTGGGTGGGAAATTTATTTCAACTTAAACACATAATGGTTTGAGGAATGAGGGTCTGTTCAACTTGGAAATTTTACACATGGGCAGGAATTTCATATTTAAGAATTATTTTCTATAAATTTTATAAAAGACTATTGGAAGAAAAGTAATATACTCCAAGAATAGGCAAGATATGGTCTAACTTAGTAATTATATTTTATATCAATAATCTTACCACATATAATGAGCTTTATGAAATTTGCTTTTCTTTTCCATATGCACTTAGTAACTTTTTAAACCTTTATGAAATGCTACACTATTTTCCTGGGATCAGCACAGCAATTTCGAGGACTTCTCACAAAAGGAATTGTGTGTGTGTGTGTGTGTGTACACATTTAGTTTTATTGTAACAAAGCAACTTGTATACTTTTAACGTTTAAAACTAAGCATCGTCTTTCCTGTGAAACAAAAATAAAATTTTAAAATAAATAGGAACAAAATTACAATAGAGAAATGTCAGTTCTGAATAAGATCCTACAGGTTCTGCTGATTCTCCCATTGAGCGGCAGGGCTCAAGTCATCATTAGGAGAGAATTCTATTTAAAAAGTGTCATCTTAGACTTCAAGGATGTGCATTAAACATCACAATTAAACATACCAAAGGAGAAGCCATGCTGTAAAATGCCCACTTAACCCACCCAAATATCTCGAACCCACCTTTTGCTGACCTTCTATAACACCCCCATTTTTAAGTCTTTTTTTCTCTTTTTTTAAACAAGAGAAAGTAGACAGACACATGTTGGTAAATGCTAACTGTCCATATTCACATAGAGACACAGTGTAATCTCTGAGCCCAATGTACAGAGAAAGGAGGAAAAAGCTAGAATTCTATGCACTACTACACAGGGGCCTACCAACCTCCAGCTCCCAGCAGAGCTAAGGGAGTAGAAGGTTTTTCTTTTTTCCCACAGAGCATGGTGGTGTTGATTCCATAATTTTTTTTTTGAGATAGGAAGGGATAAAAAAGAATTTGGAACAGAAAGGGGCAAAGATTCTTTTCCCACTGTATTCTGCTCAAGGTACACCCCCCCCCCAAATAAGGTGAGAACCATGGTGTAAAGGAGAGAAAAGAGTCCTCAAAAACAGGGCGACTGAGTACAAGAGGGGGAAAAAGAAAAATTAAAAAAGGACTGTAACTTGCTCCCAGGGACTGGGGAAAATTTAAAAAAAGGTTGGAATCCATCACTGTTCCTTAGTCATCTTCTCCTTCATCTTCCTCTCCTTTTTCCCCCTCATCATCATCTTCATCTTCTTCACCTTCATCCTCATCCCCTTCTTCAATAACTTCCAACCTTCCTTCTCCTCCTCCTCCTCCTTCCCCTTCTTCCTCTTCTTCCTCTTCTTCCTCTTCTTCCTCTTCTTCTTCTTTTTCTTCTTCTTCTTCTCCTTCTTCTTCTTCTTCTTCTTCTTCTTCCCCCCTCTCCCCTTCCTCATCATCCATGTCAGGATCCAAGTAGTACTGTAATGGATTTGGCCAAATGCCAACTTTGATGACTTCTCCCAACTCATCTGCACCTGCATCAGAATGGTCAGTGAACCAGGTAAAGAAGCTTTCTGGTTCCTCATGCTGTCTCTTCCTGCTGGCTGTATTCTGTGTTTGACTTGAATGTTTTGTCAGATCCTTTCCAGATTTCCATTTGACTTCAGTTGACTTTGAAGATGGATCACCACTTTCATTCAGATGAAACTCTTTGGAGAGAACTTTATTTTTGAAGTTAGGATTTTCATCAACATAAAAATCTGTTCTGTAACCTGATTTAATATCTTCAAATTCTGTCACTTCAACTCTTGTCAAATAATGCAGCGCCTCTTCATCCTCTTCCCCAAGCAGTGCAGACACTTCTGGATGGTTGACAAATGTTGTGACCCCAAAATTTGGGATTTGGGCAATCAATTCGGACCTCTTCTGAAAAAATGGTTGGCAGAGTTTGTTATATTTCTGTTCTACTTTCAAAATCTCCTCTGGCTTGTTCATTAAGTCTATCTATTTCATTCTGTACTTCATCAGTATGTTCGATCGCTTCTTGCTGTTCTTTTCCTCCTTTTGGCATGTCCTTAGGGGTCAGCTTCTTCTCTGGCTTGGGGGCTGGAGGCAGTTTCGGTTTCTTCCTTTGTTTGAAGTGGGAGAGAGGACTGACGTTTGGGGGCCATTCTGTGAGGAAAGTCCGAGGATCTAGGCGCTGGGAAGTTGCCAGACACAAAGGCACACTGAGCACTCAGAAAAGTAATTTTTACTTTTTAGAGCACTTTCAGGGTCAAATGCCAAAAAGACCTGGATGCTTTTTCAGAAGCAAAATATTTTTAAATGATCTGAGATACCCAAATGTTTAGACACCATATAAAAATAAAAATAAAAATAGACTCTATTAGCTCTGTTTTCTAATGGACATGGATTACTTAAACTATCAGGAATTATAAAGCAACTAGAGGCCCAGTGCACAAGATTTGTGCATGGGTAGGCTCCTTAGGCCTGGCCAGCGATCAGGGCCGATCTGTAGGGTGACTGGTGGTGCAGTCGGGGGCCCCCACTGGCACCCAACTTGGCTGGCCTGGGACTGCCCACTCGCCAGCCCCCCTGCCACTGCCAGTTGGGCCTGTGGGCTGGGGGCAGCTCCTGCATTGAGCATCTACCACCTGGTGGTCAGTGCACATCATAGCAATTGGCCATTTGGTCAATGTGCATATTAGTCTTTTATTATATAGGATAAACTATTTTTTGGTAATTTTTATGTGTGCTTGTCAGAGATATCCTATTCTGACTTGATGATCACCTGTCCACACTGTATAAACTGTCATATAATTCAAAAATATTCTGGTGATTTATGTCAATAAAACAGCATTTATCTAGTTTATTAAGGATAAATCTGATGGTATCTTAATATGCACAAAGGTTCTGTCATATAAAAAGTCATGTACATTTACACTTAGGACTTTAAAGCCAGGACATAGAGAAGAGTTTCTGTAAAAAGGCTCAGCTTGATAAAAATAGCACTCTGGTTGCATCGCTTCTCAGAAACTTGGAGAGAAGGAAAAGACATTGCGATAACACATTTGTTACTGGTTGAGGAAATAAGCAAAACTTTCAGATGGTGATGTAAACATTATCTTAATAGTTGAATTTATTTTTTATTTCATGTTCCATTGAAGATTATAATTTGTCTTAATATGCTGAAAAGTTATATAATTTCCCTCCAAGATATGATCAGATATGGTTAATTCAAATTCCATTTCCCTAATGAGATTAGTAATAAATACAGTCAAAATGCTATAAAGAAACATCAGCCAAGCATTTTACACCAATTTTGCCCATGTTTTTTTTTTTTTATAATAACTACCATTGTTCTTAGTTTTGATAAAAACGAGGAGTATGGTATGAATTTGTATGAATCTATATTTCAGCATAACTTTAAGATAATTATGATGCAAAAATAGAGTAAATTTAATTCTTGTCTTAACTCTAGTATATATAGAATGTTCGCCCAAAAATGTATATACACACTTTGAATACTTACAAAGGCATTGTTTATTAAAATACATTTCATTTTAAAAATTGAGCTATTAGCTGTTAAAGTGTGTATACGTTTTGGGGCCTATTCCTCTCTGTAAAATGAATTTATCTTTCCTCCAGAGTGGTTGAGAAACGTCATTGCAATAAGTTCGTAAAAGACACTAAGGTCAGGAACGGGAAACTTTAAGATAATTATGATGCAAAAATAGAGTAAATTTAATTCTTGTCTTAACTCTAGTATATATAGAATGTTCGCCCAAAAATGTATATACACACTTTGAATACTTACAAAGGCATTGTTTATTAAAATACATTTCATTTTAAAAATTGAGCTATTAGCTGTTAAAGTGTGTATACGTTTTGGGGCCTATTCCTCTCTAGAAAATGAATTTATCTTTCCTCCAGAGTGGTTGAGAAACGTCATTTGAAGACATCCAATCAGCCTTAAACTAACTATACCAAAAGGCTGTGATTCATTAATAATTAAATTCAAGAATAATTTTAACAAACACTTTAAATAAACTTTCAAAAATGCAATATTTGAACACTAGAAATTTGAATTAATTTTTATTACCAATTTAGAAAAATAAAAATAATTAAGTAAACATAACTTATATCCTAAACTTTTAATTAATATCAGGGACTATTTTATTATCATCATGAGAAAGCAAAATTAAGAAATCAATTAATATGACAATATGAATGATAACTTCTATTCTGTAGTGCATGATAACATTATTCAAAAAGAAGTCAATGATTCTTAAAAGAGCAATTTGTAGGTTTCTCAAATTGCTTAGTCTAAGATGCAAGTTTTTTATTTTTATTTGTTTGCATTGCTACAAAGATATGATAGGAGTTAAATTGCATCCACACATAACAACATGTAGATAGAGCTGTGTTGTGCATAAAGGAACTTTATATTTTTTTAAGAACAGTTGAGGGTAATCATATTTGCACTCCATAAAGTCCACTTTCCAATTCATCTGTTGCCATATAGTTGGAAATTTACTTCTGCCCTTTTGTCATTGTTTGATACCCTGTTCTGTAGCAATCTGCTTGAACCTAGTTGCTAAAGCAGTCAAAACATCCATAACTTTTAAAGAATTCTAATTGAACGATGAAAGCACCCTGAGCCCTCTACCAAATTATCAAGAGCTTATTAGCCACACTGTCAATAACAGCATTGTGTTCTCTTTACCAGTTTCTGCACTTCAGAATGAAAGACACTTCTTTGTGCTGAAGTGAATTAGGGATTATATTTTGTAAGAACCACTATGGGTGATGGACGCCTAAGTGATCTCCTGCTGCTGGCCTTGGACCGTGAAGCAGCCAAGAATACTAATAGCAACAAACCAAGAGCAGTTTTTGCTAGTTTAAGATCATGCCAGTCTCTATTGAGGTAAACAGGGATTTGATGGATGCAATGATCTGTCTGCTCTTACAAGCAGCACATAAAACTTATTTTAAATTGCTTATCCTCTTAGATTTCATCTGAAATGTAGGACAGGCTGTGACAGAACTGATGATAATATTGGAATACGACTTTGAGGCACACAATTAAACTAGCACACTGCTTTTTTATCACTGTGTCTTTTTGCTTTCTGTCAGTTACCATCCCTGCAGAATTTAATGAAAGCAAAATAAAAATTTAAAAGAAAAAAATGAAATGAAAAAAGTGATGCTTCGGGGAAGACCTACTGCTTCAAATCAGGGATGAAGGGAGAATATAGCAGTGTGAGTTGCAGAAACAGCATTTAGGGCCCTCACTTAACTGTTGATTTCCCCACTATATTCTATCAGTATGTGTGTGTCTCAGATGTGCAGTACCTTGCAGCAAGAGACTCTCCTAGAGAGAAAAACTGTTTTCAGACTCTCTGTTTTGTGGCGCCTTCCTCGCCAAGATTCACAAAATGAACTCTTGTTTTCCAGACTCAGCATTTATTCCTCTTGTGTTTTGCTACTGAATAATAGTTATGTACAGTTTGGCCTAAAAATGGCACCCTGGAGTGAATCGTTGTAGCAGTAACTAATGTGAAAAGTTGATTTACAGATTTCCCTGTGTCAAATGCTCATTTCATGGCATTATCACAAAGCATTTCTTCAAGCAACAGAAAAATAGAGGACTGACATTTCTAGACTAACATGCTGAAATTCTTCTAAGGAAGGGTAAGAACCAGGAAATAAAACAGTAAGTGCAGAATGAGGCAAAAGGAGGTTTATAGTTGTGAGTATGTGAAACACAGTTCAATATTGTACTATTATTTAGTAATTATTGTATTATTTTCTACACAAACAACTGCAAATCTATTTTTGTTCTATCCTGTATTTATTACCAATGCTTCCATACCTGTCTGATCAGCCGACCTGGTACCAGGAGGATGGCATCATATCCACTTGGAAAATGCAAAATATAAAATGTATAGCTTATCAGGGACACACATGGGGTATAATGGTTTTATTACTCAGATTCGCCTCAGTGATACCCAAAACATGCATAAAAGAACCACCGTCTTTCCGTGTACAGCTGTATCTTGTTGTATTGTGCTTCATGTTATTGTGTTTTACAGATGTGGGATTTTTTTCAAATTGAAGACAAGACCCTCCATCAGCAAAAAGAATATGACTCACTTTATTGCATCACTCACTTTATTCAGAAGCCCCTCAAACCCATCTTTCCCTCCTTCTTTGTAATCATCACCTACTCAATAATGTTTATCTTTTTAAAAAATATATATCTTTATTGATTTCAGAGAGGAAGGGGAGGCAAAGAGAGATACATACATCAATGATAAAAGAGGATCATTGATTGTCTGCTTCCTGCACGCCCCCTACTTGGGATCAAGCCTGCAACCAGGCATATGCCCTGACCAGGAATCGAACTGTGACATCCTGGTTCATAGGTCCATGCTCAACCACTGAGCTAGGCCAGCCGGGCAATAGTGTTTATCTTCACTGCCCTCAAACCCAATGCTGTTTCAATGATTTTTATTCTCTCTCCAAACTCTAAGTTCTTTCCCTCTCAGGCTATATCTGGATCTTCCTTTCCAACCTACACAGTGGAAAGAAACCTCCTTTCCGATAGTCTTCCATTGGTTATGAACTGGTGAATCATTTAAACTAAGTTATTAATAAAAGACAATTCTTGATGTGTAGCTCCTTCCAGGAACAAAAATCCGATCTGAAATTAATAAAAAGGGAGAAAATGAAAGAACGATGTATGGAGGCAGTATATTCTCTTTTATGCTCCTCAAATGTCACCACATCCTAAAGGAAATGTGTTCTCTCTCATTTGGAATAACTCTCCCAAGGGTACTCTCTTAAAATGAATCCGTAGAAACAACATGCATCCCAAGGTGCTGAGGACAATCCCCCTGGGCTCCTACACTGTACTCCCTTGTGGACTGATTAAGGCATTGCATCTTTGCTTCTGGTAGAAGGTGGCACATTTATCACTATGACAGAGAGCTGCTAGAATTGAATTCTGTCTCTAGTATAATAAGCAAGATATCAGAAAATTTGCCTAAAAGAGTGAATAGAATTAATTCAAATAATCGTTTTTGTTTAGTTATATATTCTTTTTACTTAGGTGATCTTTAAATCCCCTTTGGATTTTATATCTAGCAACTGCTATCTTTATGTGATAGCACTAAGAGATACCATTGACCTGGACTGCGGACTTATGGATGGACCTCCTAAAGCTTGGTTTATTTCTCAATTAACCTTGATTTAATAGCCTAATTCTAGGTGATAATGGAGGAGAGCTGCCTACAAATTCTCTAAATCACTTTGTATACCACACAAGAGATACTCTGTAAACAAATATCCCTGATATAGAGGATCATCAATACAAAAATGAGTTTAATGCTTGCTATGAAAATGTTGTTTTCCCTCACCTATGCCACTGCTGAAAATGATACCAAAAATAGTTATAACCATAAGCATATATCATATATTTACATAATGCTTTAGAATTTTCAAAGAGGTTATGCATTTATTATCCTGTTTGATTCTCACGACTACATGGGATTTTTGAGAACTTGTTTGGAGATTCTAGGAGGGGAGCGCAGTTACTCTTATACCCTTGATGGAAGACTGTGTCCCCTCCTCTGGGGGGAAGCTTGTCCTCTTTGACCTAGGGTACAGCTGTGGGAGGGATGCACACAGATCGGTGAGGGAGGAGGGGGACACCTGCTTAGCCAGCCAGATCAGCCAAATCAACCCTGGTGATCAATGGGGTGACAGATGTCGCAGCCAGATTGCTCTCACATCCTACATTGAATTTTTGGATTTAAAAACAGTATATAAAGGTTAATGGGTTATACAATAGCATAAAGTATTGTAGAGTTAGTAAATTAGAGAATATTCTTAGCCTGAACATGTATATTTAATTTTGTTGATTAAAACCTTAATTGTGGAGGATTACTTCAATTAAAATGATTTAAAACTTGAAGTTTTATTTTTAAAAGTAGTTATTCTGTTACATAAAAATGGATGGAATTAAATTTTAAGGAGATTAATGTGTTAGCATACATATCACAAAGTCTGTTATTACATAATAACTTTCTATTAAGATAAAAACCTTTTCAAAAGTAAACAGTATGGAATATACCAGGTGCACTGGTTAATGAAGATTTATTTCACTAGATGGAGTTACACGTATGTTGATATATATGCGATTTGATAAGTATGCTATTTTGTTGTAGTGACAAACTTCAAAACTTCATAAATCAAATTTGCTGAAGGTATTAACATCATAGATATTTTTACGCTTAAAAATATCGAATTTCATGCCAAAAAAAGAGCATTTGCGGGAAGTTTTAATTCATTACTTAATTTTGAAGAAAAGTGCTGCTGAAAGTTATCATATACTTAGGGAAGCTTATGGTGAACATGCTCCATCTCAAGATACTTGTGAATGCTGGTTTAAATGCTTTAAATGTAATGATTCAGATGTGAAAGAAAGAATGTCCAGGTCAACCGATAAAGTTTGAAGACCAACAATTTCAAGCATTATTGGCTGAAGATGCGTGTCAAACTCAAAAACAACTTGCAGAAAGATTAAACGTGGTTCAGAAAACAATTTCTGATCCAAGCAATGGGAAAGATTTTAAAGGGAAGAAAAGAGATGCCCCTTAGGGAAGCTTATGGTGAACAGTCTCCATCTCAAGATACTTGTGAATGCTGGTTTAAATGCTTTAAATGTAATGATTCAGATGTGAAAGAAAGAATGTCCAGGTCAACCGATAAAGTTTGAAGACCAACAATTTCAAGCATTATTGGCTGAAGATGCGTGTCAAACTCAAAAACAACTTGCAGAAAGATTAAACGTGGTTCAGAAAACAATTTCTGATCCAAGCAATGGGAAAGATTTTAAAGGAAAGAAAATGGGTGCCACATCAACTGAATGAAAGACAAATGGAAAATAGAAAAGTCATCAGTAAAATGTTGCTTCAATGGCACGAAAGAAAGTCTTTTTTGAATCGAATTGTGACTAGATGAAGAGTGGATTTATTTTGAGAATCCTAAACGCACAAAATCATAACACGATCCAAGTCAACCATCAACATTGACTGCAAGGCCAAATCGCTCCGGAAAGAAGACAATGCTCTGCGTTTGGTGGGATCAGGAAGGTGTGGTGCATTATGAGCTTCTAAAACCAGGTGAAACCGTTAATACTGATCGCTACCAACAACAAATAATCAATTTGAACCACACTTTGATTGTAAAATGACCAGAATGAGCCAGAAGACACGGCAAAGTAATTTTGCTTCATGATAATGCACCATCACACACTTTAAAACCAGTTAAAGACACGTTAAAAGATCTTGCCTGGGAAGTATTAACCTACCCGCTGTATTCACCAGACCTTGCTCCTTCACATTACCACTTGTTCCACTTGATGGTACACACACTTTCTGAGCAGCACTTCAAAACTAAAGAAGTGGAAAATTTGGTCTCTGAATGGTTTACCTCAAAACAAGAAAAGTCCTATTGGGACAGTATCCACAAATTAACTGAAAGATGGGGGAAATGTATAGCTAGCGGACATTACTTTGAATAAAGCACTTTTGATGTGTCTCCTGAAATTATCATTTTTCTTTGATTACAAAATCCTTATTATTAACCAGTACACCTGGTAAAACTATAATTTACTATATATGTCCTGGAAGAGAAAAAATATATCTGTATTTGTCCAGGTCTTCTTAGAAGCTGATATCAGAATGGAATTAGTTGTTCAATCACTGTATTAGGGCAACCATCTATGTGAGAAAGAATGGGGAGGGAGCCTGAAAAGGCTGGGAAAGCCATTAGACCATACTGCAAATTTAACCCCAAGTAAAGGCGACAAGGAGAGAAGGTTGAGAGGAAGCATTCCAGAATGCTGTACAATTCAGAAAGGTTCAACAGAGCCATCTGGAGTACATGAGCCAAAGCCAACCATCAAAGAATTAGGTCCTCAAGAATTGGGCATGCCTTACTCTCCCCATATGCACTTAGTCATGGGGTGAGAACAGCCTATCCATATTTGAGTACTGTGTGGTGCATTCTCATGATCACTGCCACA
This sequence comes from Myotis davidii, assembly GCF_000327345.1. Taxonomy (NCBI): domain Eukaryota; kingdom Metazoa; phylum Chordata; class Mammalia; order Chiroptera; family Vespertilionidae; genus Myotis; species Myotis davidii. Next base: position 3,513,243 of record NW_006294243.1, on the reverse strand, counting down.
TCTTCCTCAATTCAGTTTCTTCAGATACAATAGCATCTGTTGGTACAATAGGAAAACTGGATTTAAATGTTCTGAATTCTGTACTCCTAAGTTTTTCAACTTGACGAGATGTTTCTTTATAAAAGACTAGAACTTTCCTAACACTTCCATGGATTATAAAATATGTCACTTCTCTGTGCAGTTGACAGAACAAAAACTGTGTTTTCTAGTAGATGCTCTAGGGTGGCAGTACATCAGCCTTTTCTGCTACCCTCTTTCCCCTTCTCTTCCTCTACTGTAGAAACTATAAATATTAATATTCACATCTTGGGTGGGTTCCCTTGAAAGTAGGGGAGCTACTTCATACAGTTCTGGGGGGAAAATGTAAGCAAATAATCCAATATAATAAAAGGGTAATATGCAAAGTGACTCTAACAGAAGGAATGACCCATAGCTATGATGTGCACTGACCACCAGGGGGCAGATGCTCAACGCAGGAGCTTCCCCCTGGTGGTCAGTGCACTCCCACAGGTGGAGCTCTACTCAGCCACAAGCCAGGCTGATGGCTGGCTGCAAGTGCAACAGCAGTGGCAGGAGCCTCTCCCACCTTCTCTGCAGCACTAAGGATGCCCTACTGCCGGCTTAGGCTTGCTCTCCTAAGCCATCATTTGGACATCCCCCGTGGGCTCCTGGGCTGCCAGAGGGATGTCTGACTGCCAGCTTAGGCCTACCACCCCCACCCCCAGGGAACATCCCCTGAGGGGTCCTGGACTGCAATAGGGCACAGGCCTGGCTGAAGGACACCCCTGAGTGCATGGATTTTTAATATTTATTTGTACAAACTTAATAATATTTGTATATTTGAGAATGCTTTCTGGAGAATCAATGTCTTAGATCTAAAACAATTTTTAAAATATGGAGGCATCATTTAAAAAATCCCTCACCTTCCATGAGGACGGCAGTTATAGACTATGCATTTACTTATACTACAACCAATAAATAGCAGATTTTTTAGATTCTATATTTAAAATAGTTTAGTCACATGAGTTTTGTTTGGGTTGAGTACATTGAGTCAGAAATATGGTTTTGAGGGGATTGAAAATGGAAGCAAAAATTTCCAGAAGTTGTAGGAGTTATGTTGGAAGTGTTTTGTTTCTGATGAAAAAGACTTCTTTATTTTTGACTCCAATTTAAGATATTTTTATTTAAAATTTTTAAGACTAACAAAGGACCAATTTACACCATCTGCTTCAGTTTCATTTGATGCAGATTTTCTCTACATTTTTTTTTCTTCTTTAAATAGATATTATGTTTGGCACCTTGTGCTTAAGTACATGTATTCGAGTAAAAAATGCAGTTTGTCTGACTTCTTGTCAAACCAATATTTATTCACAAATATCTGTTTTGTTGCTTTCTCACATCAAATCATACAGCACTTTTCCCATGTGAGGAGTTGGCTAGTTCTTGGTAGTGTGAGGTGCCAGCTGGAGTTTTTACAGTTTTTAGGATGCCAGCTGCTTGCATGATGGACAAATTGTTCCCTGCCTTTAGGTTTACTTTTTTTTCCTTTTTATTGGAAGTGCATTTCTTTTGCTCTAATTATGAGAGGACAGGTTATTGCCTCCTATTCTCTACCTGTATACATTCTCATTGTTGGGTTAACAATAGCAACAGCATTTCTTTTATCACTATTATCCTGGTGAACCATTCTTGAGACAGACGCCAGCCAAGTACGATCATGCATCTTTTTGTAAGATAACTTTCAAGCATCTTCATTCATGGGAAGTTCTGTTAAGATGGCACTATAAATAAGACAAATGTAGACTAGTTGTTGGAAGGGTAGACCAGGATATTTTACTCATAAAGGTATATTTTGTATGGAGTTGCTGCTGCAGAAATCTCACATCTTGCCTGCCTCCTCCTGCTGCTTTAGGAAAGTGAGGCTTGGACCTGCCTATCCTGACTCAGCTTTGGGAATATTTTACAATGAATGAGACTATCATAAAATCATTTTCTCTAACTTATTTAACTACTAGAGACCTGGTGCACAAAATTCATGCACTGGGCTGGGGTCCCTCAGCCTGGCCTGTGCCCTCTCACAGTCTGGGAGCCCGGTGCTTGATCTCCCCAAAGAGGTAGGCCCTGTCCACTCTGCTGGGGTTCCGTGATGGATCGCCCCGCGGAAGGAGGCCCCACCTTACGCCGCAGCCCGCTGGCCGGTTGCCTGGGCATCCCTCTGCAGGGCGATCATGTGATTGATTGCATCCTCACAGAGGGAAACCCCACCCACCCGCTGCAGCCCGCAGGTCAGTGGCCTGGGCCTCCCTCTGCAGGGTGATCATGGGGCAATGGCTGGGCCTCTGACCAATCACATTGCACCCACCTTGGCTGGTCTGGCGCCAGTGGGTGTCATAGCATGGTCGTCTGGATGGTCATTCCACTGTTTAGCAGTTTGGTCGATTTGCATATTACATTTTATTATAGATATTTCTGAAATAAAAATTGAAATGTGAGTAATGAGTAAGAAAAATCCCAGTATACTGAAAAGATACTTATTTTTCTTGGCTATTTATTTGACTCTTTCATTTAGATAAGAATACTTCTGTTTGTCATTCTCCTTACAGAACATTTTTCAGTCTATCTGACAATTGAGACACAAAGTAATTTCAGCACTGATTAAATAGAAAATTCTTAGTCTTGAAACCCACCATATATATAGTAACCATTATCTTAAAGAGAGAAGCTTAAAATTGCATCTATTAACAATAAAACTATTCATTTTTAAGTTAAATCAGAAAATAAATAAAACTAAGTCATTATATACACAGTCTAAGAGTTTAGAAATAAAGATATTGCTGAGTAGCAAAAGGGTGTTTCCAAATTCTTGTATGATAAAAATAAGACAGGCGTAAAAGTAAGGTAATGTTCACTTTTTAAAAATGTGACTATCAAATACCCCTTTCCCTAATACAAATCCTACCTAAATAAGCTTAAAAAAAAGTTGAACACTTTTCCCCAAGTGCATTTTTTAGCCAAATAATTTAGAAAGAAAAAGAGTATTCACATAATAATTCATTAATTCACTCATTAAAAAAACCCTGCTCTGGAATCTGCTATGCATATCAGCTATGTACATAACGCAAAATCAGTTTTATTCTAAGGTTTTCACTGGTTCTTCATTTCATTAACCTGAAAAGTGAGTAATAGTTGAAGTGGTATCTTTTTTAAAATATGTTGTTATTGATTTCAGAGAGGGGAAAGGGAAGGGAGAGAGAGATGGAAACATCAATGATGAAAGAGAATCATCCATCAGCTGCCTCCTGCATACCCCCTACTGGAGATCCAGCCTGAACCGTGATCTCAAGGTTCATGAGTGGACACTCAACCACTGAGTCACACTGGCCAGGCTGAGGTGGTATCTTGAGGGTGATATTGTAGATGTCAGTTTATCTTATGTATACTTCAGATAATGCAGAGTTGATAATCTGCTTTATATGTCATGTTTTAGAGCAGTGGTCGGCACACCGCAGCTCGTGAGCCACATGCGGCTTTTTGGCCCCTTGAGTGGGGCTCTTCCACAAAATACCATGTGCGGGCATGCACGTACAGTGTGATTGAAACTTCATGGCCCATGCACAGAAGTCCGTTTTCGGCCTGGGCGAGTCTATTTTGAAGTGACATTAGAAGAAGTGGGGGGTGCCGGTTGGTCGGGAGACGGGAGACGCAGCACAGGTGGGCCGCGGGATACACAAAGTGGGGGAGGTACATTGTTTTGAGGTATGTTCTCTGAGGTTCACCCCTTCCAACTCTCTCATCCACACTCATCTATCTGAAACAAGTATACAAGACAAGTGTGGATGGAAGATTTGGAAGGGGTCAACCTCAGCGAACGTACCTTAATCAGATAAAAATGTTCTGTAAGCGATCCATAGATGCAATGCAAGAATTTTGATGGTTGAATGTATTCTTTCTTATGTATAAACTAGAGGCCCAGTGCATGAAAATTCATGCACTGGAGGGAAGGTCCCTCAGCCTGACCTGCCCCCTATCACATTCCGGAGCCCTCAGGGGCAGGAGGCTACCCGGCGATCAGGGGAAGGTAATACCCCATCACACCTCTGCTGCTACAGTGCCGGCAGCGGAAGCCTCAGCCATCCCTGGTTACCTGAGTCTTGGGCGGCCCTGGGTGGCTGGAGTGGCTGAGGGGACTGGGCGCCACCATATTGTGGCTGTGGGTACCACCATATTTGAGGGAGGGGCAGTCAATTAGCATATCCCCTCCTTATTGGCTGTGGGTGCCACCATCTTTGTGATGGTGTGAGGGTCAATTAGCATATTCCCTCTTCATTAGATAGGATAAATATATGTGTGGCTGTATAATATAATCATACTTGTCTTTCAGATTATTTGGAGTTTAATAAGCAGTTTATAGTGTTTTATTTTCTTGAACTGATTAAGGGAGTGCAATAGAATATATTTTAAACATTGTTATTTAAGTACACATGTCGAAATACCTCCCTATCATTTTTTTTGTTTCATTTTAACCCACCCCTGAGAATATGTTCATTGATTTTTAGAGAAAGAGGAAAGCAGAGAGACAGATAGGAATATCCATGTGAGAGAGAAACATTGATTGATTGCCTCCCTTCACGCCTCATCTGGGAATCAAACCTGAAACCGAGGTATGTGTCCTGATGGGAATCAAACCCACAACCTTTTGGTGTATGGCATGATGCTCTTCTAATCAAGGGAACCACCCAGCAGGACTCTATCTCTCTATATTGACATAGTTTTAGATCCTTTGTGCATTCGTTATTTTATCTTCATTTTTTGAGGCATAATGTACAAATCATTTACTAATATCAGTATTGCATTAAAAATTAAGGTGTTAAGCCTGGCTGGAGTGGCTCAGTTGATTGCACATAGTTCTTTGCACCAAAAGGTCAGTGAGGGCATATACCTGGGTTTTTGGTTTGATCCCTGGTCAGTTCATGTACAGAAAGCAACTGATCAATGTTTCTCTCCCCCCTCAATGCTTCTCTCTCTCTCTCCTCAAGTGAGAATTAAAAAACAAAATAAAATAATAAATTAAGGCTTTAAGAAATATTATCAAATTATTTAAGCAAGTTAACATTTCTATTTCTATTGTCAACTGTTTTTGAAATTCTGGATGTTTATACTTATAGTAACAAGTCACAGAATGTATATTTATTCTTGAGAAAAGAATGGCATTTGCTATCTATATATATAAAAGCTAAGCGACTGGAACGACAGAACGACCTGAATGACCTGTCCCTATGCTGTGCATTGCAGCAGCCAACGGGCCCGACTGGGGCCCTGATCAGGCCCCCGCCACTGCCTATGGCCCCTCCCTCCCTTCGGCCCTGCCCCTGAACACCCCCCATCAAGGGCTGGGCCAGCCCCTCCCCTCAGCCGGCCTGGCCCCAATTGGCCCCCATCTGGGCAGGCCAGCCAGACCACACCGTGCACAAGTTCATGCACCAGGCCTCTAGTTGATTTATAAATGAAAAAACAAACACTGAGAAAACAAGTAAATGGGTATTTTGCTGAATTGCTGCTGATTCAACATTTGTTAACACTGTTTACCTAAATTCTATTCTTACAAAAAACAATGCATACAAAAACAAAACAAAACAAAACCACAATTTTTATATTGTTCAAAATTTGCTTTAAAATTTATATATGTTTGCTTTAAATATATATTCAAATTTGCTATTGGGTAAAACAGCAGAATTCACATCAATTTAGGAAGGAACTTTCTCTTTGTTCATCTTTTTGAAATTGATTATATTTTGATCAATTGGTCTAGTTAAATAAGCTGTTCCGATGTTTAGCAGGTTTTTTTTTTTTTGAGAAACATGTAAATTAATTTCAAAGAAGTGTTACTTATATAATTTACATATATATATGTTTGTCTTGGTTTTTTGGTGTGTTGTATTTCCTTCTTAAAGTGAACATTGGCCCCTTTATTTTCCCAAATGTTCTGTTTAAAGGCCGACCATATTACATTTGTTGGATATTCTTTGTTCTACAAGGCTTAGTTCTTCCTTTGCTACCTTTGCACTTCCAGCCAGGGACTGTCACCCCAGTGTTCCCATCTAAACCCTGGGGGTGAGAGCAGAGCCATGGAGGGGCCCAAATTTGAGCCAGGGGTACCTGCTTCTCACCTGTCTGACCAGCCTGGAGTTCACTGAGGACTAGCAGAGGATGGCCAGGCCAAAGGGTCTACCTCCTGGACCTTCAACCACAGCCTCCCAAGCCTCGGTGGTGAGAGCATGGTTCCAGGCTCCAGGCTGTTCCTGTAGATCCAGTTCATACTCCATGCCCATAGGCCCAGCCATGGTCCCTGATTGTTACCTCTTCCAAGGAGCCTTTGCTGAAGTGAGATTCCTGGTCCTCTGTTCTGACACTGTCATGCGTGCTCCTCTATGTGAACTTCCCCTCATTGTGATAAGTCGACTTGGAGTCTGTGGCTCCTAATTAGACCTGGAGGTCAAGGCTGTATCAGCGTGTTTCCAAGAACCTTGCATTAGTGTTTGGCAATTGGAATCCAGTGAGTGGGATGTGGGAGCCATTTCTTACCCTGAAACATTTTCTCTCCTCCTCCATCTAAATTTCAGCTGCTCCACCCTCCGGGAGTAGCTGAAATTCCCTCATTCCTGAAGCTTCTTCAGCCTGAAGTGGCTCTTCACCATTTGTAGGATGATAAAACTCAAAAGGGCCTTAGCAGGGATGAGCTTGTAACAACAGTAGAGAAATATAACTCACCCACCATTCTTTTACATTGTTTCTGTAAATGCTGACTCTGACTAGTCTGCAGCTTGTAGGTAAACAGCATTTTGTGTAAGAATCCTAGAAACTAACTTCAGAAGATATAGACTCCAACCTTCAATCACCCCTGCTCTAAGAGAATTGCTGACCTTCAACTGTATATATATATATGTGTGTATTAAAATTAAATTACACCAAAGCAACATGTGTATGGTGAGAAATAAGAATCACACACATATATAAAAAAAAAGCTGTGTTTTCACCACCTTACCTTTCCTACTTCCCTTGAGGCAATTATTTGATATCTTTCTTATTTTAGCAATTCTGATGATTTCCTGAAGTATGCCTAATCTTTCCTTGTTGGCAGATTAAATTTGAACAGCACATATTTGATTGGGTTCAAATTTTTACTTTAGTTGTGTGTTCCTGTGCTAGGCCCTGAGAAAGAAGATACCTACCAAGAACAGTTCCTGGTAGCTAACTGGGCTCAAATTAAAAGACAGAGCCTAGGAGCCATTTCTAAACAGGGGCCTCTAGTGCAAGCCACACTTTACAGAGAAGCCTGCACTAAACTGCCTGTCTCCTGCCTGAATTATGTTCCTGCCATCTGACCTAGCCCTTATAGTAGAGTTCCAGGAATTGCATTTCAATGAAAAGGGCTGATACTTTCCCTATCTAAGTGGAGCCGAGCAGCTATATCTGCGTTAGCATCTTCACTGACCAGTCAGAGTGGCTCCATTCTGATCCATCAGGACAGTGCCTTTGGACCAAACAGTGAGAATGTGGAGCCCTCGTTTGCATGAGGACAGTCTAATCACAGACTGGAAGTGCAGACTTCTCTCCATATGAAAGTAAGCTCCCCTCTGACACAGGGAGCACACTTTCCCTTTACACCAAACACAGAAGGTTGCAATTTCCAGGCTGAAGAGCAAACACTACAGAAGTCTTGCCACACCAGAGCAGAGCAGAATGGAGCAGGCCAGCAAGGGCCAGAGAAGACCAAAGCGGTGTCACAGGAGGGGCGTATCATAGCAATGCTGCTCCATAGCCTTTCTGCTGCATAATTGAGCTGTAACACTATTCAGTTATGAACTACCGTATTTGCCGGCGTATAAGACGATTTTTTGGCCCTGAAAAATATGCCTCCAAGTGGGGGGTCGTCTTATACGCCAGGTACACTTCAGATAGACTGCCCATAGTGCTTGCCCCGTGCCATAGTGGCCTCCCGATGCCCGCCCACTTCATTCCACATACCGTTCAGGCATCAGCAGCGTTGCTGGGTGTATATTCGGCTGTTATGCGAT
>NW_006294243.1:3489121-3498659 GCF_000327345.1 Myotis davidii | reverse complement strand
ACATAGCCATGATGTTTCCCAGTTGAGCTGTTTGCACTGGATAGTTTTCTTCTTAACAGCACCCCAAATTGGGGATTCCTGTTGGCATTGAATTGGCAACAGCTGCCATGGGTTGACTGTGTGTGTGTGTGTGTGTGTGTGTGTGTGTGTGTGTGTGTTTTATTATCATGCCCTCAAGTCAGAGCCTTTCTGCCCAGTCGTCTTATACGCCGGCAAATACGATAGTCCATAGCCATGATGTTTCCCAGTTGAGCTGTTTGCACTGGATAGTTTTCTTCTTAACAGCACCCCAAATTGGGGATTCCTGTTGGCATTGAATTGGCAACAGCTGCCATGGGTTGACTGTGTGTGTGTGTGTGAGTGTGTGTGTGTGTGTGTGTGTGTGTTTTATTATCATGCCCTCAAGTCAGTCAGCCTTTCTGTACTACCAAGCCTACCATGCCTGTTTTATGTCTAGATTCTGTCTCAAGGAGTTCTTCACTCTCCTGGTAAATTATTCCTTATTCATCCCTTTAACCAATGTTTTTCAGCCCTTATAGGTGTCAGATATTGTTTTAGGCATTTGGATATATTAGTAGCCCAATTTTTCTTTGACCTTTATTTTAAGACCTTTTACTACTTTTATATGTGAGAACCTATGGTTTTCAAGAGTCTGTTCCTGTCTAATTCTTGAATTTTGTTTCATTTTATTGGAGAATATCCTGAAATAAGAATTCATATACTAGAAATAACATTTTTGAGTGTATCTTTATTTAAATGTGGCTTTAGTCAGTCCTCCCAAACTCATTTGCATATATCTCTTTCTAGACTCCAAATTTTCCTCAGAAGCAAGAAGACATTTCCTTATTGTCTTCTAGTATTGATATTTCTGACAGTTAATCTGATACCATTCTATAGGGAGCTTACTTTCTCCCATTTAGAAGAATTTAGGATCCTTAACTTAGACATAGGTATCATATATTTTATGAGACTAAAGCCTTTATCCTTTCTCTGCTTTTGAAATTGTTGGCTATTACTTCATAGATAATTACTTCTCTTCCATCTTATTTTCTGTTCTCATTCTGATAATGATAATAAAATAAAGAGAATAATAATTATGAGAGTAATGATAATAAAATAAAGATAAAATATTTTTATTATATTTTTAATCCCATGTTTAATTTTGTTTTCTGATATTTATTCTTTTTAAGATAACATTTCATGTATGCTTTATGCTCTTAAATAGTTCTGCAAATAATGTGCAGAAATTAAAATATATTTTCTCTAGTCTCGTTAATTATGTTTCTCCAAAAACCAGTATTTTTATTTTATTTTGTTATTTCTATTTTATGCTACTGATTATATAAATAGATCAGCTTATTGACTCTGTTTATACTAAGATAGTAAGTTTGAGTAGCTGCTATGTACTTCCTTTATTTCATGCAAGTACATTTTTATTTTTTTTGCCTTGAAGTCCAAAAAGGAAGTTGACCTATAGGTGTGATTGATATTTCCTGGAGTGTGATGAAAATTTAATTAGGAAAAGAGAAGTTAAATACTATAACTAAAATATACATATGGGGAAAAATAGAATAATGCTGTATACATAACAATAGTACACTCATATATACTGCATGGGGATAGAGATGCAATAGTGTTTGAGATTGGCACTATGGACAAGAATAGGTCATAGGGATCTTGGACGTGTTTCAGCACATACTGGAAAGAGAGATATAGAGTCCAATTAGAAAGCCCAATAAGCTTCCAGACGAAAATTAAGATGAATCTGAACTAGAGAAGAATTAGTATATATATGAAAAATGACATAACTGGGAAATTGGTAGTTGTGATAGAAACTAAAAAGAAAAAGGTATACAAAACATTGTGAGCATACACACACACACACACACACACACACACACACACACGCACATCCAAACCCGTAGGGAACCTTTATGAGTTTATTTGAGCCAAATTGATGATATATTATGAGCAAGATCTCAAATGCTACTGAGAATAACCGTTTTTGTAGTTTCTCTTATGTATTTGACTTTAAGGGTGACTGGTAAGGAAGATTGCATGGAGGTGAGAGAGAAAGAATAGCTGGGATTGGATTACAGGATAGTTAACAAGATGATGTGCTCTCTTGAGGGTTGTTCAGGATTATCTTAAAGGTGTGTTAACTTAGATGCATGGAAACAATGGGCAGGGCTTGTTTACTGCAAAGATGAACCTTTTATCAAAAAGTTATATGCCTGGGACATAAGTGCCCACCATGACTTGCACAATTAGGATTTTATAATCAGATCAACCTGTGAGGTTACTTTCCACAGAACTCCCTTTTTTCCTCATCCATAACATGCAGAAAAGAAAATAAGTTGACTAACAGAGAGGAGAGAAAAGTGGGTCAGGAATGACTGTCAGGTGTGTAGCTTGATTGGCTGAGTAGATGGTTTTGCTATTGATGACTGTAGACCATTCACAAAAAGAATTGATGATAAAGGATCATTGATTCAGATTTAAATATGTTGCAAATGAGAGGACACTTTGGTGTCCAGATGAGATGTTATAACAAATAGTGGGTTAAAATTCTGAAGTTTACTAAAATAAAATAGCTAAATTTTAAATTGCAGACTGGAGAGTTAATTACACATAAGTGGTGATCATAAGCATGATATCTGAAAAAAATATTAGGAAATATTCTGAAGAAAGACAATAATCTGAAGAAGAAATCTTTAGGAAATGCCCCCCCCCCGCCAATATATATATATTTATTTAAATATATTTCATTGATTTTTACAGACAGGAAGGGAGAGGGATAGAGAGTTAGAAACATCGATGAGAAAGAAACATCAATCAGCTGCCTCTTGCATGCTCCCTACTAGGGATCGAGCCCATAACTACAGTACATGCCCTTGACCAGATTCAAACCCAGGACATTACAGTCCAAAGGCCGATGGTCTATTCACTGAGCCAAACCGGTTAGGGCCCACATATATTTTTTAAAAGGGTAGTAAAATAGGCATCAGAAAACTGAAATATGATTAATAGAAAGTTAAGAGTTCTAAATGAGATAATGAATTTATGGCAACTGAGGGATAGAATAGTTTCAGATGGAAGTTGTAGTGAACATTTTGACAGTAGAGCTTTGTACCAGTGACCTCCTTTGCTGTGTATCAACTTACTATACTCAGGCTATCTCCTGATAGGTCTATGCTTAAGTACCATCTTCTTAGAAAAAGTGTCCCAGACTTATCACTCTAAAGTAATTCCCCAATATTATCCCTTTTATAATAACTGTTGTTTTTTTAAGTAAATTGTCCTATCACAATGATCCTCACATACATATATTTAGACGTTTGTTTGTTCATTATTTTTCCCTTTAGATTGGTTAACCATGGAGAAAGGAGGGTTCTTTATTTTATCATTGATATCTATGTATATAAAAGCCTAAGTGACTATTATGACCGAACGACCAGAAGGACCAGAACGACTGGTCGACCAGTCACTATGATGCACACTGATAACCAGGGGGCAGACACTCAATGCAGGAGCTGCACCCTGGTGACCAGTGCACTCCACAGCCAATCTCCTATGGCCCCTGCCCCTGGCTGACCAACCTCCTACAGCCCCTCCGCCCAGCTGGCCAACCCCCCATGGTCCCACCTCCCTTCTTGCTTACCCCCCCAGTGGGCCCCAATTGGGAGGGCGCAGTAAGCCAACCTCTTGGGGTCCCTTTCCTCGGCTGGCCAGCCCCCTGATAGGCCTTGATCACAGGTCAGGTGGAGGGACCCCAACCATGCATGATTTTGTGCAATGGACCTCTAGTATATCACAAATTTAGCTGTGTTCCTGATATATAGCAGTTACTCAGTAACTATCTATTCAATGAATGAAGGAAATTATAGTAGAGAAGGTTAGGAAAATAGGGAAGGAAATTTTTCCATTGGATTTAAAAAAATGAAAGATTAGTGGATACCTTATTAAGAGAATTACAGGTGGACTAATAACAATAACAAAAAAATTGTTTACTGTGCTTCAGGTACTGTGTTCATTACATTTACTGCATTATCTCATTTAATCCTCAGAACAACTATGTGAGGTTGTTATGATTTCCATCTCGATTGTAAACAGACAATAGAAGTCAGGTAAATTTAGTTAAGACTTGTTGAAGCTAGAATTCAAATTCATGTAGACATCATGCTTTGAAAATGCCCTGATACCAGGGTGGTGATGAGTAAATGGGAAGTGAGAATATACTCTACTTTTGGTAGTTTAAAAGAGAGAATGAAAGACTATTGTCTTGTTAAGGGTATTGGGGAAGGGCACATTATTGAACCCGATTGTATTTATAAACTATGATTAAAAGGTACTTAAGTTCTTGTCATTCATACTTTGAAACAGAAAAGGTCAATTGATGATTTTTGTAAAGTCTTGAAGGGTTCAGTTAGCCAAGTGAAGATAACACTAAAATACTCTTAGATTGAAAGAAAGAGGAGCATATTGGAAGTGGACACAATAAATTTGTAGTTGGAAAGGGCACAACATTAAAATACTTTACAAATAAAGACTTCAGGCTATTGGGAGGGGGCATGTAAGATAAAAGGCTATATGTTAGATCAGAAGGTCATGGAGAAATAAAAATTTGGTCTTCACTAAAATCTTGGTCAAATATAAGAAATTGGGAGAGAGGAAGTGAGGAAGCATATGGTGTACTATCTCCCTATTTCATAGTGTTGGTAGTGAAGCTCATCTGACCAACCAAGTTGTACCGGGGCTAAACCCCCAGAAGAGTTCATAATTGCTTTATGAGCTGTGCATTATATATTATATAGATAACATAATGCATACATAGTAGAAGACTTTCAGAATGATAAGCTTTAAGATATTAGAACTGTGTGAGACTTGGACTGGTCTAAAGTGAGATATTATGCCTAGTTTGTGAAATATACAAAACAGAAAAAAAAATGAATCAGCATATGCCCAGCTCGTTAATATAAAAATCCAAATATAATATTTACCCAGCAATTTATTTTCAAAATTGCTGAAAAACTGGGTTTTAACAGTCTTAGTGGTTGATATGTAAGCAAACAGTAAGTCAACATTATTTTTTCATTTATTTTTGCACATGTGTGTATAGTTACTGTAGTGAATATATAAATAATAATAATAATAATAATAATAATATAGAGCATGACCTTTGCCTTCAAGAGGCTAATAATGCAACTGTAGTGATAGAAGAAAACATATGAAATAATTAGAGAATATTCATGAGATAAAGTGTGAAACTGAATTACATATACAATAGATGGAAATGAAAGTAAAGTTCAGTGTCAGCTAAAGTAATCAAAAGAAGGCTACAATGAGGCAGATTGGACTTATTATTCTGGTCATGGGAAATAAGCTTTAGATAAACAGAAGGAAGGTGAGTGAGAATCACAAGATAACAGCTAGAGCCAAGGCTTAAATATGACAAAGGGCAAGGGTCTTGAAGGATGTAAATGGTGCTAAAGTCATCAGACCACAATCTAAAGTAATTACACTAAATTCCCAGCAAAAGGAACCAGAGGCACTGTGGCAGATATTCTAACTGCTTGCAAAGTTAGAAGCAGCAGACCGTCCAGATGGGACTGCGGACACCAGAAATGGGGTGGATCTTTTTAAAAATAGGCATCAAGCTACCCATTAAATTAAAAAGCAAAGCCAAGGACGGTGACAGGTTTTGAAAATGATACCGAATTTTTGGACTGGAACCCGGATCCTTTGTCCGCTAGAATCGAAAAATGAATCCACGGACAGAAAGCGGTATAGCAAAGGTGGAGATTTATTGAAGAACAAGTACAGACTTCCACATGGGAAGAGGGAAGAGTCCCACAGAATGAACTCCCATGTAGGGAGGGGGAAAGGGTCCCACTGAGTTCCTGTTCCCATGGTTTATGAAGGCTGCAGATCCTGGTGCCTTGATATCCCCTCTGATTGGTCACTATTCCCTTAGACTGGTTACTATAGTTACTCCTGGGCTCAAAAGTCTTCCCCCCCACCCATTCCTTATTGTTTTCCTGTTCCCTTTGGGCTTTCTTATTCTCCTTCTGAATGAAGGGCTTCCTTTTCTTTATTTTGTAAATGTAGACCTTTTGCTGTTCCCAGCTTCCTCATTCTATTTAAATGTTCCTGTTGCAGCCAGCCCCTCCATTCTATGGAAATATCCCTTCTGCTGCTCTGCAGCCCTGTGCTTCCTCCATGGTCCCCTTAATTTCCAGAATTTCTAGTATTTCCTAATCCTGTCCTATCTTATCCCTAAAATTCCTGTTTCAGAAAGAATGGGTGGAAAGAAACATAAGCCACAATTTTGTTTTTCAGAGTCATGTTTGCATGAACAGAAAATGTCCTCAAATATGAAAGTTTAGAGAATAGAGCACAAAACTCAGAAAACTTTATTTTCTAAAATTAACTTTCTTCATATTTTATAGTCTATTATTATATAACATATCATTTACTATATAAAATATTATCCTCTGATATTAGATTAAATATTTAATTTCTCTAATGAGGTAAAAGAAAAGTCTTGGGAAATAGCCAAATCAGTAATAAATAGTATCCATGAGATAACAGTGCTTTTTAAGGTGATTGAAGCACTTGTAAAATTTACATCTACTCTGCTCATTTTGGAAATTATTATTTTGTACCACTTGTTACTTCTCTTATATATTATATATGACTCATTTATCTGAAATCCTATACTAATTTTGAATTGTGCCTTTCATGTATGATCTGATTTTAAAATAGGCCATACTGATTTGTTGGTACTTCAGTTAAATTATGTACATGTTTACTGACTTCATGTAATTGATAAAACAACATGAAGTATATTGAGAATTTCAAAATTTTCCTGACAAAATAGAGATGAGTGAATAAATGAATTAAAAAAATAAATGCATAGGTTAATGTATGAACAAATAACCAGCTTATAAATGTTTTCATGAGATTATCTGATAATGTAATGCTAATGAAATGTAAAAAAAATGTAATTTTTTTGTTAATCTTGTTTCTTTTTGATTCGAGAATTTTGGATTGGAAACATACAGTGTTTCCCTGGGCAGGGTGGTTTTTTCCCCAGCTCTTTGTCCATCAGAGTAAAAAAAATGAAATCACATATGGAAGATGGTATAGTAAAATGGAAATTTATTGAAGAACAAGTATAGACTCCCACATGAGGAGGGGGAAAGTCCCTCTGAGTCCCTTTTCCCTACTGTTTATAAAGGCTGCAGATCTTTATGCATTGATATCCCTTCTGATTGGTCACCAGCCCCTTCTGATTTGGCCACTATAGCAACTCCAACTCAAAGGTACCCCTGAGGCTCTCTTCCCTCATTGTTCTCCTTCTCCCTCTGGGCTTTCCTCCTCCTTCCCTTATCCTGTAAATGTGTACCTTTCGCTACTCCTAGCTCCCTTGTCTTATAGAAATGAAACTTCTGCTGTTCCATTGTCTTATGGAAATGTACCCTTTTGCAACTCTATAGCCCTGTATTTCTTTCATGGACCCCTTAATTTTTAAAATTTCCTAAACCTGCCTATTTCACCCCCCAAAATTCCTATTTTATGCCCCCAAAACTCCTTTTATTATTTTCAAAGTAAAATATTAAAAAAAATAGAATATAATTTGGTTATATTTTATAGTGGTCTTAGTGAGGACGAAACTGGTCTTGCAAGGTGTGTCAGGCCATAAAAACTGTGAACAATGCATTGCCCTGGGGAGGTGGAGTTGTTATCGCTGGCCCCAGGACAGATCATCTTATCCTGGGGGCCTTCCTGTAAGCCCACGAAAGGGGACGGAACCATATCTGCAAGACAATGACCCCAGAACTTTATAAAAATTGAAGCCTCTGGGTGTTACTTCACTCTGATTAGGAAATTACTGCTGGAGTCCACTCATTTTAATAAATGGGGTCCCTCCCTTTCTCTAGGAAGCGCTCTTGTTATTTCTTTGCTCTTCTGTAACATTAGTAAGCTTAAGTTAATATTAGACTGAAGAAAATGAATACTACTAAAAATTTTTTTTTTTTGCCACAGTGATAAGAAGTTTTGTTTTTTGGTCCTTTCCCACTCCCCAGAATGACATAAACAAGTAAATAAAAAATGAAAAAATTAAATAAGACATGGTATAAAAGTATAGTAAATTATTTATCTTTGTTTTAATTATTATAAGATTTGAAAGTATAGCTATTATTCAAAAGTACTTTCTTTAAAATCATTATGTAAAGCCAGCATAACTTTCCTGCTAGACCCTTAGTAAGCTCAGAAGAAAACTATGCAACAACTTCTTTCATATTCACAGAAGAAATAAAAACCTAAACAAAATATTAATAGTGGAATCGAAAGACATTTTGAAACAAATTTTGGGGGAACATAGGCAGGCTTAGGGATTTTTTTAGAATTGGCATCCATGGAAAAGTGTGGGGCTTGAGACTGGGAGAAGGTACATTTCCATAACACAAGGAAGCCAGGTGCAGTTACATCTCCATAAGACAAGGGAGCAGCAATAGTTTCATTTACATAAGACAAGGGAACTGGAAGTAGCCAGGAAAGGTCTATATTTACAAAATAAAGAGAAGGAAGCCCTTCATTCAGATGGAAAAGAAGAAAGTCAGAGGAATGGAAGGACTATGGGGAAGGAGGGCCTTAGGAATCACTATAGTAACCAATTTGAAGGGGAATATTGACCAATAATAGGGGATATCAAGACACAGGACCTGCAGCCTTTATAAGCCATAGAGAAAGGAACCCAGTGGGACTCTTCCCACTCCCTATGTGGGAGTCTGTACTTGTTCTTCAATAAATCTCCATCTTTGCTATACCACTTTCTCTCCGTGGATTCATTCTTCGATTCCGGTGGACGAAGAATCCGGGTTCCAGTCCAAAAATTCGGTATCAATTTGAAGGGATAATATATAATGTCTAAATTAGCTTTATTTGAATAATGAAAAAATGGTACAATATTTGGAAATTAATTAATGTAACTCACCACATTAATAGATTACATAAAAATCATATAATCATCTCATAAATGTGAAAAATATATTTCATAAAATTCAAAACAACTTTATAGTAAAAACACATCATGTATGTAATATGTAGGAACACTTTATTCTGATAAAGAGTATCTCAATTATAAAGTAAATGTGATATTGAACCCTTTGGAATTTCTTTGTTCCCCTATTACCCTCCTGCATGCAGCCCCTCCCTGATGTGTGATTTTTGCCTATAAATATCTGAAAGACTCTTTGCCCGGGGCCCAACTCCTCTCCTGCATGAGTTTCGTGAGTTTCGAGTTGAGCCCCAGCGCGCTGGAATAAAGCCTCCTGCTGTTTGCATCAAGTGACACCTCCGGCGGTTGATTGGGGTCGCCGTCGGTTTGCGGGGCAGAGTGAGGGTCCCGTTTTGGGGGTCTCACAATATTTCATGATGAAATATTGCAAACCATCCATTTGAAATTGGCAATGAGATGACAGTGCCCACAATTGCCAGTTCAAGTTAGCATATTTTTAGAATATTTTGGGCA
>NW_006294243.1:3474316-3489071 GCF_000327345.1 Myotis davidii | reverse complement strand
AAAAAGCAATAGTGAAGTTGAAATATAATTGTCCCTATTCTCAGACGACATGAAGAAATTTTTAAAAATTTCAAATAATCTATGGCTAATTAAGAGAGTTTTAAAAACAAATTTTAAAAATTGATAGTTTCAAAGTTTATATAAATATGCATTCTGATTTCTTTATATTGGAAACATAAAACTGAAAAACTTAAAAGATACTATTCTCAAAAGCAGCAAGATTATCAATTACCTCTGAAAGAATTTAATGAAAAACACAGAAGAATTCTCTATATATGGAAATATACATAATACTGAGAAACATCAAGGACATGGTATAAAAGTATAGTAAATTATTTATCTTTGTTTTAATTATTATAGGATTTGTTTTAATTAATATTGAATTAAATGGAAGTATATATTACATTATGTATTGAAAGATTCAGTTTTCAAAAGATGCTAATATTCTTCATATTTACCTAATGAAATTCTTGTTAAAATGATTAGGTTTTTGCTGCTGTTTGTTTGGTTTTTTTCCAGAGGAATTGATAGGGTGGGGATTTTCAATTTTATGTAGAAAATCAAAGGAGCAAGCATAGTCAAGACAATTTTAAGGTAGAACAACAAAATGGAGTCTTCAACTATCAAGACTTATTATAAAGTGATAGTATTTAAGACCATGTGATATTGGTTCATTTCAGAGAGACAATTTCAAAAACACTCACAGCTGGTGCTGCTCAGAGGGTGAGCATCAACCTGTGAACTGTGAGGTCACAGTTAGATTCCTAGTAGGGGCACATGCTGGGGTTGCGGGCTCAGTCTCTTGTCTGGGACATGTGGGGGACAGCTGATCAGTGATTCTCTCTCATCATTGTTGTTTCTCTCTCTCTCTCCCTCTTCCTTTCTCTCAAAAATCAATAAAAATACATTTAAAAAATCAAAAATCAAAACAATCACACCTACATAGTCACCTAAGTTATGACAATCCTTTAGTGCTGAAAGGTAGTGATAGACTTTTTCAAATAGCTTTCAGTCAATTGAATGAACCATATTGAAAAAAATAAGGTTTTGATTTGCCATCACACACAAAAATTAATTCCAGACAGAATACTATGAAATACTACATTAAGAATTTTGAGAATTCAACAAAATAAAAAACAATTAGAAAGAAAAAAAAAGCAAAATGCTTCAACAGGCATTTCATAAAAGTGCTAATTCTTATTATTAATAAACTCAACTTCATTAGTAATCATGGAAATAAAAATTTATATCACAATAAGATGTCACCACCCCCACTAGAATGTCTAATTATAAAAAAATATCAAGTATTTGCAAAAAAATAAACCATTGAAACTTGCATATTAGTAATAGAGGCCTAATGCATAAAATTTATGCATGGGTACGGTCCTTAGACCTGGCCTGTGATCACGGCTAATCTGTGGGGTGACCAGCAGGGTGACAGGGGCCCTCTCCACCCGATGGCACCCATCTTGGCTGGCCTGGGGTCTGGAGGCTGGGGGAAGCTCATGAATTGAGTATCCAGCCCCTGGTGGTCAGTGTGAGTCATAGTAACAGATCTTGTGATCAGTCATTCTGCCATTCAGTCGATTTGCATATTAGGCTTTTATTATATAGGATTGTAGAGTATTAATGGGAGTGTAATTTACTTCAATCACCTTGGGAAATTGGGATTGCAAGCTGAACATACATTAGTCTATGAAGTTTTTATATGCTCCAAACATAATTGTGCACATGTGAGTAAGAAAATGACATACTTAGTAGCACTATTCTAGTGGGAAAAAAGGGAAAAAAAATATAAATACCCATCAACTATAAATGATAAATATTGATATAGTCATACAATAAAATAATGAACAGTAAAAAAGAACAAAATTTTCTAGCTACAATATGGATAAATCTTATAAGCATAATTGCTGAGTAAAGAAACCAGACATGCAAAAATACACATGCACATTATGTTTGATTTCCAACCAGACAAAATTAATTTTTTAGACTAAACTAACAGAAACCAAGATAGCAGTGATTAATCACACAAAGTGGTATCACTAGATGCTCTAGTAATATTCTAATTCATGATTCTGATGAGTAAAATATCAACTTTAGATCTTCTGTGCTTTTCTTTATTAGTTTCCTAGGGCTGTTATAACAAATTGCCACAATTTTAAAACTTAAAAAAATACACATTTATCCTTTCACAGTTTATAATTTCAAGATCAAGATCATGGTGTTGCTTTCCAAAATGGTGGTAGAGTAAGTGGAAGCTACATGGACATTCTCCCAGGACCAAACTGGAAATACAACTAAAATACTGAAAAAATGAAAAATCAACTGAAGATTAGCTGGAAAGGACCCTGTTAACCAAGGATAAAAAGTGGAGACTGCATAAAGACTGGTAGGAAGTGTGGAGATGCAAAAGGGCTGGCCAGACCCCTACAGACAGCAACAGAGGTTCCAGAAGAATATCTCAGCTGTAGGGGGTTCCTACTGAGAATTGTGGGATCTTAGACACCAAACTGAGCTCCCTATCCCAGAGCACCAGAACTGAGAAAAGTGCTCACATAGTTGGCTGTGTTGCTGCCTGCCAGCCAGAAGCAGCTGAAAATGCAGGCATACTCTTAAAGAGCCAATGTACAACATTTTATGTGCAGCCACTCATCTTGGGCTCCAGCAGAGGGGGGATAGAGTGAACTGGAGCTGTGTGAGCAGAAGCAAGAATTGGGGGCTACAGTGTTGGAACTCAGAGGGAAGCCATCCTGGTTTCCTGTGCTGAGTCATTCCCTCATTCTGCAGAGGAAATCTTTCTCCTGTAGGACTTTGCAATCTAGATGGTTTAGCATGGGAGAAAGGCAGTTGCCCCACCCTCTTAGAAGACCTCTTACCCCACCCTGTGGTTGATAGTCTGAGGTTAATCAAGTCTGAGTTTCAATGGGATTGAAGGCAGAAGTGGGTCTGTGTAGGCTTTGAGACTGCCTGATCTAAGCCTGGCCCAGGGCTAGAAAAGGTGCACATCTTGTTCCTTTCCAAAGGCACACAGCCCAGTAGAGGCGCAAGAAGCCATGGATTGGTGATAGCTCCAAACATGGTACTCATGGCCAGTCATAAACAGTGTCTGACATTGTCCTGCACTAGAGATTGGGAGTCATAACAGATCTATCTAATATACAGACACAAACCCAAACATGCAGCCAAAATGGAGGGATTAAAAAAAAACAAGCCCCCAAAGAAAGACCAAGAATGCTCCAGAAAAAGAGCTAAATGAAATGGAGATAAGAAATTTATCAGACACTAGAGGCCCAGTGCACGAAATTTGAGCATGGGTAGGGTCCCTAGCAGCTGCTGGCCACTGGCCGGGGCCACCCTTCCCTGGATGCTGGCCAGGGCCTTTCTTCATTTTGTGCCACCCCCTGGTGGTCAGCACACATCATAGCGAGCAATCGAACTCCTGGTCAGTTGAAATATCGAGGGGACACTTTGCATATTAGGCTTTTATGTTTATACTAATAAAAGGGGAATATGCTACTTAGAGCGGATTTATTCCAGATGTCCTTCTGGATGTCCTTCCAGACAGCCATAGTGGCTGCAAGGGCTGAGGGCAGGCAGCTATGGAGGCAGCTGTGAGAGCTGAGGGCAGGCAGCCATGGAGGCAGGTGCGAGACCCAGGGCTCAGGCCTTGCAGCTGTGGCTACAGACAGTGGCAGCAACAGTAAGGGGGTGATGGGGGTAGCGCCTTCCCCTGATCGGCTGGTCACCTCCCATAGAGGGCGGCCTAAGTCGTCAGTAGGACAACCTCTGAGGGTTCCCAGACTGTGAGAGAGGGCAGGCCAGGCTGAGGGACCCCCCCCCCCACACACTCCCCAGTGCATGAATGTTTGTTCAATGGGCCTCTAGTACATAGATAAGAGTACAGAATAATGATGGCAAATATACTCAACAGCATGAGAAAACATAGTAACTATGAAGACTGATATAACAGTAATAAAAAACACAGTAAAAGGAATTCACAGAAGATTAAGGAAAACCAAAGATTGGATCAGTGAATTAGAAGATAGAGTAGAAAAAAAAATTACTCAATCAGAGAACCAAAAAGAAAAAAGACAATTAAAACTGGAGGACAGCTTAAGGGTTAGGGTATTCCCAGAGATAGTACACATGTTAGGACATAACACAAGTCTCTACAAGTTCAAGAAGATTGAAATCATATCAAGCAACTTCTCAGATCACAATGGAATGAAATTAGAAATCAACTACAGTAAAAGCGCTCATAAATATTCAAACACATGGAGGCTACATAGCATATTATTAAACAATGAGTGAGTTACCAATGAAATCAAGAAAGAAATAAAATACTTTCTGGAAACAAATGAAAATGAACACACAACTACCCCAAATGTCTGGGACACATAAAGCAGTCTTCAGAGGATAGTTCACAGCACTACAGGCATAACACAAAAAGAAGAAAAATTAATAATAAACTATTTAACCCTACAACTGAAAGAATTAGAAAGGAAACAATAAGAAAAACCCAGAGTAAGTAGAAGGAAGGAAATAATAAAGATTAGAGAAGAAATAAATAGTATATTGGCTAAAACAAACAAACAAAATACAAAAAATGAATGAATCCAAGAGCTGGTTCTTTGAAAAGAAAAATAACATTGATTAACAGCCAAACTCATCAAAAAATAAAGAGGACCAAAATTAACAAAATCAGAAGTGAAAGAGGAGAAGTAACAACTGACACTACAGAAATACAAAGAACTCTAAGAAAATTTTATGAACAACTATAGGCCAACAAGCTAGACAATGTGGAGGAAATGGACAAATTCCTAAAAAAATACAATCTTCCAAAACTGAATCAGGAAGAATCAGAAAAGCTGAATACCCAAAAAACAATTGATGAAATAGAAGCAGTGATAAAACACACACACACACACACACACACACACAAAAAAAAAAAAAAAAATCTCACAGCGAACAAAAGCCCTGATCTAGATGGCTTCACAGGGGAATTTTACCAAACCTTCAAAAAACAACTAACACCTATCCTCAAATTATCTAAAAAAAATCCATGAGGAAACTTTATTTTTTTTATGAGGAAGCATTATCTTAATTTGAAAACCAGATAAAGACATCACAAAGAAAGAGAACTATAGGCCAATATCCATGATGAGAATAGATGCTAAAATCCTCAACAAAATATTAGCAAATCAGATCCAGGGATATATTATAAAGATCATACACTAAGACAACGTGGGATTTATTCCATGGATTTGGAAGCACTAGCCACAGTGATAATAAAAAGAAAACATAAAAGTCATAAATTGGAAAGGAGGAAGTAAAACCGTCATTATGCACAGATGATTGATATTGTACATAGAAAATACTAAAGATTCCACCAAAAATCTACTAGAATTAATAAATGAATTTGTCAATGTCACATGATAAAAAATTAACACCAATAAATCGATGGCATTTTTATACACCAATAATAAATTCTCAAAGAGAAATTAAACAATTAATCCTATTTACAACTGCAACAAAAAAATTAAGATGCTTAAGAATAAACTTAAAGAAGAAGGTAAAACACTTGTACTCAGAAAATACAAGACATTGAAAAAAAAAGGTAGAGGAAAATATAAACAAATGGAAGAATATACCATGTTCATTGACTAGTAGAATTAACATCATTAAAATATCCATATTACACAAAGTAATCTACAGATTCAATGCAATCTTTATTAAAATACTAAGGACATATTTCACAGATTTAGAACAAATACTCAAAAAATGTATATGAAATTGAAATAAAACCCAAATAGCTGCAGCAATCTTCAGAAATGAGAACAAAGTTACAGGGATCACAATTCCAGATATCAAGCTATATTACAAAGCCACCGTAATCAAAAGAGCCTGATACTGGCATGCTGGGAGCTGGTCCATCCTTGCTGCTTGACAAAGTTGCTGCAGGGAAGAAACATCTGCACAGCATATGTTTCAAGGGACCTGGCTTATATGGTATACTGTTCTTAATATGTTTACTCACCTTCTTAGCTCTATGTGTTTTAAGCAAGGTCACCTCTCTGAGAAAGGTTTTTTCCCCAGATAGGGATTTTCCCCTGAAGTTAGGGAGGGAATAAAACCCCTTATCTAAGTGCCAGGCAGGTAGTTAATCACTTTAACTAGGAACAATTATGCTTAAGCTAAATAATCTTTACTCCCTGGAATGGAGATAAGAAACGCCCTAACCTTTGGAATAGAGATTGATAGGATTGGAATCAACTGGTATAAATACAGATGTAACAAGACAACTAGACACAGAACCTAGAGACAGAACCTGGCTGAAGAACCTAGGGACAAAACCTGGCTACAGAACATTGATAGAACGTGGCAAGAGAACCTGACTAGAGAACCTGGACAGAACCTGGCTGGAGAACCTAGCAAGAGAACATGGACACAGAACCTGGCTGGAGATCCTAACCAGAACTTGGCTGGAGATCCTGACCAGAACTTGAATAGAGATCCTGGCTAGGCTGCTGATCAACTGAATGCTGTCTCTGTGTCATTCCTTCTTTGCCGACTCCATCCACACCTTTGGGGACCCCTGGACCTGCTGGGGCTGGACCCCAGCACTAGCACACATATATAGATCAATGGAACAGAATAGAGACCTCAGAAATGGACCCAAGCCATTACCCTCAATTAATATATGACTAAGCAAGAACTCACAATGTAGTTAAGACAGTCTCTTCAATAAATGGTGCAGGGAAAATTGGACAGCTACATGCAAAAAAGTGAAACTAGATCTCCAAGTTATACCATACACAAGAATAAACTCAGAATGGATAAAAGGCTTAAATATAAGTTGTGAAACCATAAAAATCCTAGAAGAAACCAAAGGTAGCAAAATCTCAAACATCTGTCATAACAATATGTTATGGATATATCTCCTAGGTCAAAGGAAACCAAGGAGAAAATAAACAAATGGGACCAAATCAAAATAAAAAAGATTCTTCATAGCCAAAGAAACCATCAACAAAATGAAAAGGGAGCCCACTGTATGAGAGAAGTTATTTGGCAATGATACATCTGGTAAAGGTTTATATCCTAAATATATAAAAAACTCAATTTAACAAAAGAAAGACAAACAATCGAATTAAAAGATGGGCAAAGGACCTACTAGTAAATAGACACTTCTCCAAAATGGACATACAAATGGCAAAAAGATATATGAGAAAATGCTCAAAGTCACTGATCATCACAGAGATGCAAATTAACATGACAATGAGGTATCACCTCACACCTGTTGAAATGGCTACCATCAACAAATGACAAGTGCTTGTAAGGATGTGGAGAAAAGGAAATCCTAGTACACTGCTGGTGGGAATGCAGAGTGGTGCAGCCATTATGGAAAACAGCATGGAATTTCCTCAAAAAATTAAATATAGAACTGTCATTTGACCCAGTGATCCCACTTCTAGGAACATATACTAAGAAACCTGAAACACCAATCAGAAAGAATGTTTGCACCCCTAAGTTCATGGCAGCACAATTTACAATAGTTAAGATCTGGAAAGAGCCTAAGTTCCCATCAGTAGATGAGGGGATAAAAAAGCTGTGGTATGTTTATACCATGGAATATTATGCAGAAGTAAAAAAGAAGGCCCTTTTACCCATTGAAACAGCATGGAGGGCCTTAGAGAGTATTGCCAAGTGAAATAAGCCAGCCAGGGAATGACAATTATCACATGATCTCATTCATATGTAAAATCTAATGAACAAAATAAACTGATGAATAAAATAGATCCATAGCTGGCCCTCGAGTCAAAACAGTTTGCCCACCCCTGCAATAGGGTGATGAAGGCCTGGGGTGTGGGATGTGGGCAGGCTAGAAGGAGACAATGGGGGAAATGGGGGACCTATGTAATACTTTCAACAATAAATATTTAATTTAAAACAAAATCATGGTGTTGGCAGAATTGGTTTCTTTTGGAGTCTATCAGGGAAAACCTGTTCATTCCTCTCTCCTGGCTTCTGGCGGCTTCCAGCAATATTTGCCATTCCCTGGTTTGTAGATACATCCCTCCAATCTTTGGCTCTATCTTCACATAGCATTCTTCTCTATGTTTCCATTTTTTCTTTTCTGTCTCTTATAAACACATTCATTGGACTTAAAACCCACATTAATTATAATATGAACTTACCTTGATCCTAACCTTAATTACATCAGCAAAGACCATTTTCTCAAAAAAAGATAAAATTTTAAAGTTCTGGGTGTATACAAATTTGGAGTTCACATTATTCAACCCATTACAGATATGCTTCAATAAGTTTTTCACAGAAAATAAATATATGCTGTAAAAATATTTAGCATTATGTTAATCAGGTTACTTACTCATGGGGGTACATTACTTTAGCAAAGTCTACTTTATAGACAACTTGTATCTTGTGTTCCTTCTTATCATAAATAAAAATCATTAAAATCATATAAATAAACATTTTTAAAATATATTTTTATTGACTTCAGAGAGGAAGGGTGAGGGAGAGAGAGATAGAAACATTGATTGGCTGCCTCTTGCATGCCCCCTATAGGGGATCAAGCCTACAATCCGGGCATGTGCCCTTGACCAGAATTGAACCTGGGACCCTTCAGTCCACAGGCTAATGTTCTATCTATTCAGCCAAATCAGCTAGGGCACAAACATATTTTTATAAAAAATGTTTCATATTAAAGAACATATGAGTGTTTTTCATCATTTGTACTAGATATTGCTTATTTTTTCTTTACTTTGATAGAACAAATTAATAATTTTAAATTTGTTAAAATGAAACAAAAAATTCCTGATTGTGTGGATATAGATTAACTTAATAACTACACTAGTAAGCTTAAAAATCAGTGACCATAGAATGAAGGTACTTTTCTTATATTAATAATTCCATACCTTAATATGCTATAGAACTGAGAGTAATCTTTAAAGTTAAAATTTGAAATCCAAAAATGCTTTTTGTCTGAAATTTGTACATAATTTTTAAAACCATCTTAAAGTACACATGAAGACACTAATCACATAAACAAATAATTACAACTTCCTTGCCTATAAAACTCATTTTTAAAAAAATTCTAGAGACAGTTTTGCATTAGTCCTCTCCATTTCATAAATCAATTTCTTTCTTATTTTACATGCAATATGTTCATTATGATTTTTATGTGAGATAATAGAATAGAGAATTCTATCTTTATTTAATCCATATAGCTTTTTAAACTAAATCTCAATTTCCAAATTAAGAAAGGTGTGCTTTAGCATTGTTTGTTTATATGCATACCAAAATACCTTATCTTGGTTTTATGATGTTGTTTGTATGCTCTAGAGATACTAATGCTAATTTCATCTTTGTTACATTCTTAGATAATCTGTTCTGAGGCTCTGTGTATTGCTGACATACAATGTTCAGATTTTATTTTTCCTTAGTGGAGCCTGTTGTTTAGTCTTGTTAGTACTAAAGCTTGTTATCATTTATCCTGCTCATTCAGCTGCAAGGTTCAATCCCTGTCCATCATGCTCCCTAATGCCCAATGTCTGTACTTTTCTGGAAATTTTTTACTTTTGTTTATTGGCATTAGCTCTTCTTCCCTTTTGGGAAGATCATATCTGATCTTATGGTAAGAATCACCTAAAGATATTCTCTTATTTTCAAAATACAGTTCAGCCTTTAAATAGAGAAAAAAAAAGAAATTTGTGGAGTTTTTCAGTAATACTATGCTTAAAACGGTAAAGAAAGTAAAGAAAGCTATTAGAAAACTGTTGTGCCCAGATTTCAAGATTCCCAAGGGCCCACCAGGGAGCCAGCGAGTCCGATGCAAAAGCAAAGAGTCATTTATTTCAAACCTAGGTTTGGCTCCCCTGCCACCCCCACCCCCCCGCCTTACTGGCACAGCAGCAAGTGGCAGAGAGAGAGGGAAAACTCTGTGTGGAGAGAGGTTTTATAGGGAGTTGGGGTAAGGGGAGGAGAAAGGCCTGTGGGCCCTGCCGATTGGCCAGGCACGAGTCGGTGTCTCATTACACAGGATGTGGTCATAGTGATGGTGTGCACTTCCCTTGACTATCATTGGCCAGTCCAGAGAAATCCTGGGCGTGGCCAGCAGCAGCTTGGCTTCTGGGAAGAAGCCTTGCTGAGCACATGGCCAAGGTAAGATGGAGGGCATAGCCCTTACCCTGGGGCAAGGTGGAGGGCGTAGTCCTCGCCCTTTCAAAAACAAAGTCAGTCAGTATAGTAGTGTAACAGAATCAGGGAACCTAACATATAAAATGTGTGTAAAAAGAAAACACAGAAACTATTGTGTTGGGATCCAACCCCAGCAGGTCCAGGGGTTCCCAAAGGTGTGGATGGAGTCGGCAAAGAAGGAATGACATAGAGACAGCGTTCAGTTGATCAGCAGCCTAGCCAGGTTCTGTCTGTATTGTCCTGTTACATCTATATTTATATCAGTTGATTTTAATCCTATCCATTCTATTCCAAAGGTTAGGTCTTTTCTTATCTCCATTCCAAGGTTACTCTATTGTTCTATTAAGCTACAAGGAAGTGACTGAAGGAGATTATCCTACCCAGTAAAGATTATGTAGCTTAAGCGTGATTGTTCGTAGTTAAAGTGATTAACTACCTGCCTAGGACTTAATTACCTGCCTGGCACTTAGTTAAGGGTTTTTATTCCCTTCCTTAGTCCTGATAATCCCTAACTTTAGGGAAAATATCCCACCTGGGGAAACAACCTTTCTCAGAGAGGTGACCTTGATTAAAACACATAGCGCTAAGAAGAGGAGCAAACATATTAAGAACAGTATGCCATATACACCAGGTCCCTTGAAACATATGCTGTGCAGATGTTTCTTCCCTGCAGCGACTGTGTCAAGCAGCAAGGATGGACTGGCTTCCGGCACTATTGACCTTTCAAATCATCTAGGAAGTGAAACATTAAACACAACTGTCTCAGAACAATTACATCTCCAGTGGCACAAGGACCAGTTAATAAAGTTATAAGAAATAGGACTGAAGACTTTCTGTCATCCCCAAATGTATAAATTGGAAAAATTTTATTTGAAAAATAGTATGAAGATCTTCCACTATATCACTTGTAGATAACACAATAAGTAATAAAAGACAGTTGTGTGTGTAAGATGTTATAGGTATCCCATTCTAATCACCTTGGCACCTGGCAGTAGGAAGTATTGGCTACCCCTCATCACCTTTATTTTCTACCCCAAAACTCTCCTCCTGAAGAGTTTTGCAAATTCAATTTGAGTGGGTGAATAGAAATGACGTGACTTTCTGAGTCCCTGAGACTTTGAGATTCTAATGCTAAGTGCCCAGAAGTTGCCAACAGGGGAGTCCCCAATGTGAAAGTGGCAACCTGTACAGGACCTGTGCAGCAGTAAGGTGCAGCCATTTGTTGGTGAGGCAGGTGCCCGGAGCAGAGGGAGACAGGGACAAAGAACCTTTAAAGTTGGTCTCAGTGCTAGACTGCTGGAGTTGTAGTGCCCCTGACTGCAGTGGGTACAAAAACAGGTGCTGTACCAGATTTGATCAGCAAAGTTGTAGTTTGCTGATCTATATTGTGCACCATCTCCTAAAAGTCACTATTAGAATTGGGGTCTGGTGGTCCCCAAAAGTGACCTGCCCATATCAGTACCCTCTATTTACTCCCCTCCTTCCTGTCTCACTGACTCTCACTCCACTAATATTTCCAAAATAACTTCCCAAATAAACTATGTACATTTAAATTCTTTATTTAAGAATGCTTTCCAAGTAGCTAAGACTTGCAGCTAGAGATGGTAGAAATGTTTCTTAAAGTCAGTTCTATTTGTCAAATGTATATCAATTATAAACTTGATTTTCATGTAATAGGCTTTTAGTAGATAGAAATATATGTAGGAGTTTTTTTTTTTAATACTCATATTTTCCCATTTGTTTATGTGCTAATTTTCACAGTACTGTGTACACATGGGAGAGCATAGTAATATTAATAAGACAAAATCCATGGAGAATCCCTAAATGAAGCAACCAATAGAGGGAAGAATTATCTAGAAATATCAAAAAATTAATGATAACTAAAAGACCATTCTGTACTGCAATTTGTTGTTTGACCTGTAATACTTAAAAATCATTCTGGAAGAATGAAGAGTTAGTAATGTTTTGCCCACTTGAGGGAGGATTTTCTAAGTCCACTTGTAGCCAGTGCTCTGCTAAAGGCCTGAATAATGAATCTTCAGTACAAAGTCAAAATGATAGTTTGAAGTAAAAAAAAAAAGTTTGTTTTCAATTATATGAAAGAAGGAACCATTTTAAACTAGCTGCATATTTACAAAAGAAAAAAAAGTATTTTTCCTGTCCTAGGGCAAAATAAGAATAGGTACCAGAGATGGACTATGCATAAAGATAATTTGTATATTTCAGTTATGACAACCTATTTTGGTTAGAAAAGAAAATACAAACTTTTAATCCATTACTAAAGTTTTGTGGGTTTTTTTTTTCCCAAAATATGTGCCTGATGCAATAAGATCCCACATTTTACAAGTTTCAACTAAGCAACTAACAGTTTTCACAGCATATCTTCATCTAATATCATAATTAGGAAGAAACATTTCATGTAGTGCAATTGTCACTAGACAGATTCCAATTTAACTATAATAGCATTAGTGGATTATATAGCATGGAAATGAGCTCTACAAACTTGCAACATAAAAAAAAAAAATTATATCCACACTCTATTTAGATTGTTATCACGACTGTCTTAGTACCTCTGTGATTGCTCAATTTCTCAGGTAAAAATAAACTTAACACGTTTGAACAAGTAACATTTAAAATGAAAAATTCAAGTTTATTTAGTCAGAGTTTGAGGCAACTAGACAATAATTCATGTTTCTTTTACCCATGCCCCTCCATACACACATAACTAAAAACAAAGTAATAATACTTATCCTTTCAATTAATAGTATAGATTAAAATATATGTTCATTCATTTTAAGAGTTTCCATTGTCCCAAATTTTCAGGATATTTTATTATATACAGGTATATAGATACAAATTAAAGTTGATAAAGATTTAGATTCAGCCCCAGCTGGTTTGGCTCAGTGGATAGAGCATTGGTCTGTGGACTGAAGGGCTCTGGGTTCGATTCCAGTCAAGGGCACATGCCTGGGTTGCAGGCTCGATCCCCAGTAAGGGACGTGCAGGAGGCAGCCAATCAATGATTCTCTCATCACTGATGTTTCTATCTCTCCCTTCCTCTCCTTTTCTCTCAGATATCAATAAAAATATTTTTAAACAGATTTAGATTCAGATAGAAGCCTGCAATATAGGAATTTATGCAGGTATGAACAAATATATAATGATGGAAGTATATATATTTATTAATTTCAATAACTTTTGGACACATGACAATGAGGTAATTCCCAAACTGGGAAACACTTTCATTATCTTTCCAACTTATAGATTTTAATATAAGATACTTAATATTATATCCAGTTATATAACATATTCGATTATTTATAAAATAAATGTAATACTGTTTCTATAAAAGAAACCCAAAAACTTTGAAGTTCACCAAATTTTGGCCTGTGGTGATTTATTAATTAAAGATTAATATATCCATGTATCTAAGAGAAGGAGTTGAATTTCAGATAATTTACAAGTATGTGAGACATTTGCATTTTAAAGAGATCACAAAACAGAAAAGGAAAAGGACCATATGTTTTCACTCATATGTGAGATACAAAATGAAAATCAATAATCAAACTTATAGACACAAAGAATGGTGGCTACCATGGGAAAATGGGTGGGGGAAGGATGAAGAGGGTAAAGGGGTCAAATATATAGTGATGGAAGGACACTAAGCTTTGGGTGGTAAACACACTATACAATATAGAGATGATATATTATAGAATTGTACACTTGAAACATATAATGTTAATAACCAATGTTTCCCCAATAAATTTTGTGTGTCTGGATCTATAGTGAGTCTCTTGAAGACATATAGTTGAATCATATTTTTTTTGATCCATTCTGCCAATCTCTGTGTTTTAGATGATTTAATCAACTTACAATTAAAGTAATTACTGATAAGGAGGAACTGCTGTCATTTTTCTATTTGGCTTATACTTGCCTTAGAAAATTCTTACTCCCTCATTTTTTGCAATGCGTTACCATATTTTGTGTTTAGTTGATTGACTGTGATAAACATTTAAATAATTTTCTCATTTTATTTTTTGTATATTCTATAGCTATTGTCCTTCATAGTGGTTACTTTGGAGATTACATTCAACATCCTAAAATTAGAACACTAATTTGAAGTAATATCAGTTTAACTTTAATAACATATGAAAACTCTGCTCCTTTACAATTCCATCCCTACCTCTTTCAGTTGTGGCTGTTACAAAATTACATCTTTTTATATGTACTACATAAATTAATATTTTAATGAATTAATCTTTTAAATTATGCATAAAACAAAATGTGGAGTCTCAAACCAAAATTGCAATAATTCTAACTTTTAAATTAATAATTGCATTTCAAAAAGTGTATTTGTTTCCATTCCCTGGCCAGTGTTATTCAGTGGTTGGAGCATCAGACTGCACACCGAAGGTCCAAGGGTTCAATTCCTGGTCAAAGGCATATACCTGAGCTGCGGATTAGATGCCCTACTGCAGAGGCAACCAATCCACGTGTCTCTCTCACATTTCACTCACTCTTTCTCTTCCTTACTCTT
>NW_006294243.1:3456951-3474006 GCF_000327345.1 Myotis davidii | reverse complement strand
TGAAATCAATAAAAAACATTTCTTAAAAAGTACCAGTTTCCAGTACCATGTGGAAAACATAAGGTAATTATCAACCATTGTTAAGATAACAAATTATTTTATATATTAACTGTTAAAGGCAGCTAATAAACACTCGGGCGGCTTTAATTATGTCGGCTGCCTCAGAGCGCAGGCAGAGTCACGCCCTGGAGGGAGACCTTATCAAGAGATTGGGACACCACTCAGTTTGACCTTCCTGCCCAGTTTTAAGGGGATGGATCTCATGATGTTGCCAGGAACTCAAGGCCCACCCAGATATGATGTAACTTCCTGTTATTCCAGTATAAATAAATCTGCTTGCAGTGCTGATGCTCTCTGTGTCTGCCCCTCCATCAGAGGGCAGATGCCACACCCAGGCCCAGCTTTCACTCTATTTTTGTCTCAGTCTTGTATTTTTCCATTTTTCCTTAAACCTCATCGCATTCTATTCAAGATTCATTGACCCCCGCATTCTCTCTCTCTGCGCTGGTCACAGGAAAAGAGAAACCCCCCTCCCATAATTAACTAGAGGCTCAGTACATGAAATTCGTGCACTGGTCGGGGTGGGAGGTGTCCCTCAGCCCAGCCTGCATCCTCTCCAATCTGGGACACATCAAGGTATGTCTGACTGCCTGTTTAGGCACTATCCTAGAGGGATCGGGCCTAAATGGGCAGTCGGACATCCCTCTCACAATCCAGGACTGCTGGCTCCCAACCACTCACCTGCCTGCCTGATTGCCCTATCTGCTTCAGCCTGTCAGCCTGATCAACCCTAACCACTCCCCTGCCAGGATAATTGACACCTAATTGCTCCCCTGCTGGCCTGGTCAATCCCAATTGCCCTCCCATGCAGGCCTGGTTGCCCCCAACTGCCTTCCCCTGCTGGCCTGATCACACACAACTGCCATCTTGTGTCCACATGGGGATGGACATCTTTGACCACTTGGGGTGGCCATCTGTGTGTTGGAGTAATGGTCAATTTGCATGTTACCTCTTTAATATATAGGATAATTTCCTATGTATTTACTGAGAACTTTTTTTAATACATCTTTGAGTTTTTCCTAGTGGTCTTACATTTCAACTGATGGAACTCTCTTTTGCATTTCTTACAAAGCAGGGTTTGTAACAAAGTCCCACACGTATTTTTTTATCTGATAACTAGAGGTCTCATGCACAAAAATTTGTGCACTCTGGGGGGGTCCCTCGGCCTGGCCTGTGCCCTCTCACAGTCTGGGACCCCTTGGGGGATGTCCACCTGATGGCTTAGGCCTGCTCCCTGGGGGACTGGGCCCAAGCTGGCAGTCAGACATCCTTCTGGCAGCCCGGGAGCCCTCGGGGGATGTCTACTTGACAGCGGGGAGCAGGCCTAAGCTGCAGTTGGACATCCTTAGCACTGCTGAGGAGGTGGGAGAGGTTCCCACCACCACCGCTGTGCTGGCAGCCATCAGCCTGGCTTGTGGCTGAGCAGAGCTCCCTCTGTGGGAGCACACTGACCACTGGGAGGCAGCTCCTGCATTGAGCGTCTACCCCCTGGTAGTCAGTGTGTGTCATAGTGACCAGTCATTCCCAGTTGTTCTGCTGTTAGGGTCAATTTGCATATTATCCTTTTATTATATAGGATAGAAGCCTGGTGCACGGGTGGGGACTGGCTGATTTGCCCAGAAGCATGTCCTGGATCAGTGTGGGGGTCCCGCTGGGGTGCCTGGCCAGCCTGGGCAAGGGGCTTATGGCTGTTTGCAGGCTGGCCACAGCCCCTTCAGGGTGGGTGGCCTTATTGGGGTGCTTTGCCAGCCTGGTGAGGGGCTGATGGCTGTTTTCAGGCTGGCCACGGCCCTGGGCTGGAAGCAGGTATTTGGGATTTATTTATCTTCTATAATTGAAACTTTGTAGCCTTAAGTCGGGCCCAGGTCCTGAAAGCCTGGGTTGCCCTGGGCCACAGAGGCTCCTAGCCCCTCCTTGAGCAGAGGCCATGCTTGCTAGAAGCAGGTATCTGGGTTTTATTTATCTTTTATAATTGAAACTTTGTAGCCTTGAGCGGAGTTCAGGGCCAGCAGGGCAGGTGGGAAACTTGGCTTCCTCCATTGCCAGGGGCAACTCAAGACTCCTGCTCACTCCAGCTCTATGGTCGCTGCCATCTTAGTTGGGTTAATTTGCATATTTGCTCCTGATTGGCTTGTGGGCATGGCTTGTGGGTGTGGCTTGTGGGTGTAGGGGAGATATGGTCAATTTGCATGTTTCTCTTTTATTAGTTTAAATGTCTTAATTTCTCTCACTTTTGAAGTACAGTTTTGCTAGATATAGGATTCTTGGTTGATAATTTTTCTTTCTTTTGAAAATTTGAATATATCAGTCTACTCTCTTCTGATCTCTAATATTTCTGATGAAAACTCTGCTTATTTTCGAATTCAGGGTTTCTTGTATATGATGAATCTCTTCTATCTTGCCACTTTTTAAGATTCCCTCTTTGTCTTTGGCTTTGATATGTATCTCTGAGTCCATCCTGATTGGATTTCATAGAGCTTCTTTGCTGTTTCTATCCATACCTTTCATCAATTTTTTTGGAAGCTTTGTCCATTATTTTTTCAAATATTCTCTCCTCTCTTTCACCTTTTTTTCTGGGACTCCCACAATGTATATATTGGTCTACTTCATAATGTTCTGGGTCTCTGTTTACTTTGTTTAAACTTTTTTTTTCTTTCTGTTCCTCATAGTTGATAATTTCTACTGTCTTTTTTTGAAAGATGATTGCTTCTTTCACTTACTACTCAAATCTGCCTTTGAATCCATCTAGTAATTTTTTTTTTCAGAATAGTTACTGTACTTTTCAATTGCAGAATTTCTTTTGGAGTTCTTTTTAGGTTTTTTCATGTTTATACTTTGTTCATACATAATTTTTCTTGACTTTTTCCATATCTTCCTCTAGTTCTTAAAGCATCTTTAAACAGTTGTTTAAAAGTCTTTGTCTAAGAGATTTGCCATCTTATTTTCAGACAGTTTTTTTATTTACAATTTCCCTTTGAATAAACCATACTTACCTGTTTCTTTTCATGACTTGTCCTTTTTTTCATTTTTTTGCAGAAAACTAGACATTTAAATCTATTAATGCCACAACTCTAGAAATCAGAAACTTCCCCTTCTTCAAAGTTTTTTGTTTTTATGTTGTTGTGGTTTTCTATTTTTGTTGGCTGTCTCTGTTCCCAGGGGATCAGCCTAAGATGTAAACTCAGATGTTTTCTGAGTCTGTGTTTTCCCTTGGGCATGAGTGGTGATTTCTCAATTCCCCTTGTATATGTGGTTGTTTTTGAATTGTCTAGTCTTGAATGTCTGGTCATAGAAAGGTTTGAAAAAGAGCAAAACAATGAGGGGAGAAAGGAGCCATCCTTTAGAGATTCTGGAAGTCACTTTATCTGAAGGGGGAGATTTGCAGCAAGAGGAGATATGTATCAATGGCTATCTGCTTCTGTAACAGCACTTTCATAATTAGAAACAACAATCATTGATCAGAACATATATCCCTAATATTTTTAAAATGTGTTCCTTATTGTCCACTCTGTCTCCTGCAAGCTGTTTCAGGATGTGCAGGACTGCCTGACATGGAGGGTGAGGGATGGGTAGCTGCTAATGAGCTAAGAGGTGAAACTGACTGAAATGAAGCACAATTTATCATCCAAGACACCTCCTGGAAGTTGCAAGCCTACTATAGACTCTAGGGTTCCAAAAGGTTTCATCAGACTGATTCCCTTAGTGCAATTGTTGCCAGGTGGAAAGACAGGTTTCTGAGGCCTTTTACTCTGCCATCTTCCCTGAATCCTCTCTTAAAAAGTCAATTATCATTTAAAGAGCATTATATAATATAAAAATATCTTACATATTTATCTATGTAGTTACCATTTCTGGTATTCCTCATTTTTTTTTGTAGATCCACTTTTCATCTTTTTTCTTCACTCTGAAGGACCTTTGGAAACATTTTTCTGTCATGTAGGACTCATGGTGACAAAAATCTTTAATTTTGCCTTTATTTTTGTGACATTTCTTGCTGACTATAAAATTCTAAGTCAAACTATTCTTTGCTTTAAGTACTTGTGTGATTGACTTTTTGCTGGCCCTGTTTGTGAGAAAAATCTGCTGTCCTATCTCTGTACCTTGGTACATAATTTTTTTCTTTTCTTTTGCTTGGGAGGGTGGTGTTTCAAAGATTTTTCTCTTTAACACTGGTTTTGAGCAATTAGAGTATAAAGTGATTTGAGTATTTATTTTTTATGTCTTGTGCATGGGTTTATTGGATTCTTTAAATATCTGGAGATTATAATTTTAATAAAATTTGAAATATCTTCAGCTATTATTCCTTCAGATATATTTTTTGACCCTTCATTTGTCTCCTTTTTTTGGAAACTAAAATGATACATATATTAGGTCAAATTATGTCACACAACTTATTCATGTTTTTTCATTCTTTTAATTTATTTTTTTCACGGTTTTCTTTTCAAGTTTCAATTTTATTTTCTTAAATTTCATGAATATTTTTATTTGCAGTGTCTAATCTGCTTATTCCAATCAAGTGTATTATTCAACTCTGCCATTGTAATTTTTTTCCTCCAGAAGTTCAGTTTGTGTAATTTTTATATTTTCAATACCTAATTAATTTGAATATGTGAAATACAATAATTATTTTAACATCACTATCTACTCGTTCTTGCTCTTTTATCAGGTCTGGATCAGCTTTAATTGATTAGTTTTCCTCTTCAGTATGATATGTGTTTTGTGTGTGTTTGTTTTGTTGTTGTTGTTGCCTCTTTGCATATATCGTAACTTTTTATTAATTGGTAGTCATTGGTACATTTTTATTTGTTTATTGATATATTTTTTTTCATTTTTATAAACATAACTAAACTTTGTTCTGAGACTCAGTTAACTTACCTGTACAGTGTTTGATCTTTTCAGGCCTTGTTTTTATGATTTATTATGTGAGGAAAGAGCAGCATTAATTCTATGGCAATTTGTGTTATGACCTTTCAGAGCCTTCTACCCAATGCTCCATGAATTGTGAGGTTGTTGTTCTGCTTAATAAATTTCTATTCACTTCTCTCTTGGACAAATTATAATATTCTTCATACTGAGATTGTTTTGTCATTTTCTTCTATTTCTTCTCTAAGCTAAGTCAATTCAATATTGCTTTTGATGCAGCATTTGAATTTCTGGGTTTTTCTTTCATATGCTTTTTTAGTCTATTTAAATTAGTTTCTTTTGTGAATGGTATTGTTTTCTTTTACTTTAAATTAGTTTCATTTGTGAATGGTATTGTTTTTTTTTATTTTGTGATTACTTTTGGTGGAGAATTTCATTACCTCAAATGTTTTGATTCTTCTTATCTGTTTTCATTTACAGCAATTTTGTATGGAGTTGGTTTAATGTTTCCCACTCTTAAACTTTTCATGGACAGATTCCTACTTTAAGATTGCATTCTATCATCAGCTTATTGATCAATTTCATTTTTAGAAAAGGTTTCAGTTGGTGAGAGCAGTGAAATTTTTTTATAGTCACAACTTCATTTTAATTTTATTCTCTCTTGCTAAGGTAGATTTGTGTGGATTTTATTTGTCATTTTTATTCCTAGGTATTTCATGGACAGATTTAGTTTTAAAATGCAATTTCTTTAAAGATTAAGCAGCTCATGTTGTTTTTTTTAATTCAATATACTTTTCTTTTCTGTTTATTGACTCATCTCAAATGGCTACTTCCCCTCCTCTATTAATCTTCTTCTGCAGAGCAATGTATCTCCCTGGTTTCCACCTCTAATCTTATTAACTTCAAAGTTTCATCTCTGGAACAAGGAATGTGTAGTATTGGTTTCCAGAGTTCTGTTTACTAATTTAGTTCTTAATGTTGGACTTGCTCTTTCAGGGAAAATTTGTCTCTGCTTTGACTTTAGTTTTGAACCCCCTCCTCTCTTTTTCATAGAATCTCTTCAGCTTCCTGTACTGGACTGACTAGTGTTGACCAAAAATATATGTCCATTGGAACCCTAGGAAAGTGACCAGATATGAAATAGGGTCTTTGTAGGTATAATCAAGTTAACATGAGGACATGATGGCTTGAGGTGGGCCATAAATCCAATATGAATGGTATCTTTATAAAAAGAGAGATTTGGACACAGGCCCAACAGGGGAGAACACCATGAAAACACGGGTAAAGAATAGGGTATTTCATCTACAAGTCAAGTGATGCCAAAGATGGCCAACAACCACCAGAATCTACAAGCGAACCACAGAACAGATTCTTTCTCAAAATACTCCAGTAGAAACCCATCTTGTCAACACCTTGATTTTGGACTTCTGACCTCTGGATTGTGAGAGAATTAGTTTCTCTTGTGTTAAGTCACTCAATGTGTGGTCATTTGTTATAGCGGCCCTAGGAAATTAATTAAACTCCCTTCACTTACTATTTATGTCCATAAGCTTGCAGCTGCAGAAGCTTCAGTTGCAGCTCTACTGGAATACATTAGTATTTCAAAAATTAAAATAGTAAATTCATGGTATACTCCATATCCAAGTAACGGTGAATATATTGTTCATGTGAGATTATATAGTGTTAGGGTGTTTGGAAAG
This sequence comes from Myotis davidii, assembly GCF_000327345.1. NCBI lineage: Eukaryota > Metazoa > Chordata > Mammalia > Chiroptera > Vespertilionidae > Myotis > Myotis davidii. Next base: position 3,467,383 of record NW_006294243.1, on the reverse strand, counting down.
TGTATGGAAATTTTAGGTTCATGTGGATACAATAAATAAACCTGGGGTTCTTGCTTTTTTGTTTTGTTCTGTTACCATTTTAAGATGTGCCCAAGTATGATCTTGAAAAAGGAAGGATTTCCAAGAGCATGGAGCCAATTTTTAAACAGGACAATAGACTTGGAAGACATTTCTAAGGAGGGGAGAATGGCCTATATAAGATTTCCTCCCCGGAACTTTGAGTGCCTTCATTAGGTTTCTCAGAAGTATTTCAGAGCTTCAATGAGCCACTGACTGCTGTAAACCTTTCACTCTTCCCCTTTTCTGAAATAACTTATTGTGGCTATCTTGTACATATTCGCCATTGTATATTGGTGTGTGGTGAGGAAGTAACTATTTTTATTGATTATTGTTGCTATTATTTTAGAGGGTAGGTTTCAGATGGTATGAACTGAGGATTGAAGTGAAGATTGTGACACTTCAAACAGGATGCAGTGATTACATAGGACTTTTTCTGGAGTAACTTCCTTTGAGAGTGCATGAGTGATCAAGAGGGCAGACACTGGCACTTTTACTGTTATGCCCATTTATTTGCTTGCTATAAGAGTATATTACATCCCTTCTTATTGCTATAGGAATTATAGCTTCCCACCCACTGTGATAGAAGAATACATCCATACATGCACCCATTCGTACATGAAGATGAGATGTGATTTGACTGTTTGAGTGTGACCAGATATAACTTAGAACACACCTGAGCAGCAAAATAATTTTAAGTTTCTTTCAGCTATTTTTCCCCTTTGCCAATATCAGAGATGCCCCAAATAGAGATTGTTCCTCAGTCAAAGTCCAAGTGGAAAGACACATGGAGCAGAGCAGCTGCTTCAGACATGGAGCCCCTGACAGTAATGTTTCATGCCACTGAAGTTTGGGGGCTGTTTGTTACCACAGCAAATCTTTCAAGCATAGCCTTTAGAAACTTTAAAAATGTAAAAATAATTATAAAACTAACTAATTTAATAGCTGGCCAATGGTTAACGGGTGAAATGAAATTTTGTAAATTCTTTCAACTTTCAAAGTGTAGATGGAATACACTTTTCTAATTGAAACATTGATTAAAATGGAACATATTATTACTACATTTAATTATATTTTTATTAATCCTCTTTCTTATTCATAGTGTTGCGATGTTTAGCAAGGGTTAGCAGATGCATGCCTACTACAGTGGGACTTCGCAGCGTTTCATATTATGGTTTGGAGTCTCTCTCTACATCTTTGAAGTGGACTATTCCTGTGACATGCTCTGGGTAATAAAATACAAATGAAATGATAGTGTATTAATTCTGTGTTTAGGTCTCAAGTAGTATTGAATACTTCTGCCTATTTCCTGGGACTCATGCTAGCTATCACTGTGAGGACAAGCCCGGGATAGCCTGCTGGAAGATGAGAAACAGAGGGTGCTGGAGCCAGCTTGAATTAACTAGCAGTAGCCAGTGATGTAAATTTTTTTCAACTTCATATCCAGTTACATCATGTTGATAGACTGAAATTACTTTGAGAATAAATTTTGACTTGTCTTTGTGGATCAAATTATTTTCTCAATTTTGTCTCTTCATCCAGGGGTCCTAATTCAGTCTATTTTTCTATAGTTGAAGTCCCCAAATTTCTAAAATCTTTTCTTTTCTCTTTTATTCCTACTTGCAAGCTGGCCACTTTTTTTTTCTGAGCTTGTCTCTTTCTTTTAATATATTTCTTAACTAAACCACCAGCAACTGAAACACACTACCAATATTTGTTTTCCAAACTTCATATCTAAAGTACCAAATCTTCCTCCTAAATTATTTCAAACAATTTTATAAGGATATTTCACCATTGTAATTTTTAACTGCCAATAAAAGTTCTATTTTATAATATGCTGAATTCATAAGTCAATTCCATGTAACTTATTTTTAAAGGCAGCATTCGTGTTTGATACCAAGGACAGGGTGTAGTCTCCACATTGTATTCCCTCAATAATTAATCTGATGGAGATTCTATTGTCTGCAGAGATGTAGATTGCTGTGTCAATGGAAAAGGGAGATGGCAAATTATACCATTTCTTAAAGGTAAAAAATCCATGAGTTTATACAATGCCCGGTGTGTCAAAGAGGAACACTACCATTTCCAAGAAAGAAGAAAAACAATTATCTGAGAATAATAGTAATGATTTCCATGGTACCTATTAAAAGGACAAATAATAGAAGATCACATATACCAGATAGAAAGACTGGCATGATTAAAGGAAGAAAGACATGGCAGATATTGAACAAAATGTTCACTTGTTTTCTAGTGCATTAATATAATCACATGCAGAGTGTAGAGTGGGTATAAATGGAGATTGGGTATTTGGATGCCTGCCACACAGAAAGCATCAGTGGCGCTAGTCTGAGTGAGGGCAGTAGGAGTATAGAAAAGGGAACTATAGCAACTCTAAGATGAGTAAAGCAAATGCCCTTTTCCATTTCAGCACAGGAGAAGGAAACCCAGAATAGTAAGAAGAAGAAAAGTTGCAACCTGATACCCATTCTTGGGTTAGTTATCTGGTTAGTTTTAGGAGAAAGGAGGTGAGAATAAAATGGATGAGATTGAAGCTTCAAAGTTGGCCAAAGGTATGTTTGTACATTGAAATGATAAGAAAGTCAGAAAACTGCACAAGAAATGTGCTATTGTGGAATTTAAAAGGAGAGTAAAAAAAGAAAAGAAAAGGATCATGGCAGTTTACAAACAAATAAAATAGGTACATAGGGTCGATTCTTGTTATTGACACAGTTATGTTCTTGAAAGTCACCACAAACCCTAAAATAGTGAATATAAAACCATTGTTTCTGGGGGAGATGTAGGATTAGATTCCTGAGCACCTCTGACTATAACATTTTTATTAACTGATCAATATGTTACCTTTTTATGTGTTTCTGTTTAAAGACACCTTATTTCATATATAGTTGATTAATTAGCTTTGAATTCATGGCAAATAACACTATAACTCCTGCCTGTATATTCTTTCTTTTTCTTTAAGGTAGCAAATCAATTGATTTTTTTTTGTATATTTTATTTATTTTTTACAGAAAGGAAGGGAGAGGGATACAGAGTTAGAAACATCGATGAGAGAGAAACATCAATGAGAGAGAAACATCGACCAGCTGCCTCCTGCACATGACCTACTGGGGATGTCCCCACAACCAAGGTACTTGCCCTTGACCGGAATCGAACCTGGGACCCTTCAGTCTGCAGGCAGATGCTCTGTCAACTGAGCAAAACCGGCTAGGGCTCAATTGATTTTTTAAAAATTGAATTTATTGTAGTGATGTTGGTTAATACAGTTATATAGGTTTCAGGGGTACAGTTCTATAATATATCATCTGTATAATGTATTGTATGTTTACCACCCCAAGTTCAGTCTCCTTCCATCACCATTTATTCCCCATTTACCCTTTCCTACCTCTTCTACCCCCTTTCCTTCTTGTAATCATCATACTGTTGTCTGTCTACAAGGTTTTCTCTCTTTCTCTCTCTCTCTTCTTCTTCTTCTCCTTCTTCTTCTTCTTCTTCTTTTCTCTCTCTCTCTCTCTCTCTCTCTCTCTCTCTCTCTCTCTCTCTCTCTCTCTCTCTCTCTCTCTCTCTCTCTCTCTCTCTCTCTCTCTCTCTCTCTCTCTCTCTCTCTCTCTCTCTCTCTCTCTCTCTCTCTCTCTCTCTCTCTCTCTCTCTCTCTCTCTCTCTCTCTCTCTCTCTCTCTCTCTCTCTCTCTCTCTCTCTCTGTCTCTCTCTCTCCTTTTATTTCCCCTTTGTAAGGCACATCATAGGCTTTTGCACTTAGAAACACTAGACAACACTTCAGCATTATACTCAGAGATCATTTTAAGCAGCAAAATCAAAAACAAGAAGCACAAATAAATTTTTAAAATGTAGTTCCAGAGATTGAGGACTATGACAGGAAGAGGAATGTCTGGTTCAAGGCTATTCCACTTATAAGTGGGAAATGTTGAGTGTACAGTTTTTTTAGGATAGTGTGAAAGTCCAAGGCTCTAAGAGATATTGTGAGAAGAGAACAATGAAGATATTTCCATGGTTGGAATAGTTATTCTTCTCAAACTCTAGTTTGAAGTTTGAGAAGAGTAACTTCAAAAATCATAATTAAAAATAAGTATATATACTTATTGGTATCTCTTTATCCAGGGGTCCTAATTAGTCTATTTTTCTACAGTTGAAGTCCCCAAATTTCTAAAATCTTTTCTTTTCATATATATATATATATATATATATATATGTAGCTAGGGCAAGGAGGGTGAGGAGAGAGAGAGAGAGAGAGAGAGAGAGAGAGAGAGAGAGAGAGAGAAATTTTTAAAAAAATATGAAAGGGCACAAAAATCACAAAAGAATTGTCCCTTTTACTTAGTCCTCCAATAAGTCAGAACTTCCCATTGGATGGTATTTGGGAGAGTTGTAATGGGTCCTCTGATTTGGAGAGATGAAGATGGATTATTAGTGCATTTGCAGAGACATTGAGAGAATCTTCATGGGAAGAGATCACAGAAAGAAGGTTGGAATAGGAAGAAAATTTCCAATTACAGATTTACTGAAAAATTTTAAGTTACATGATCATAATTCTCTTTTGTGTTAAATATTCCAAGGAATAGAAATTATATCAGTGATCTCAGAAATGTATTTTTAATTTTCCTTCACTATTAGAAGTGTTCCTTAATACCCAATGAAAATTACCTATTAATTTTATCCCAGTGATTTATTTTAGTAGGAGAAGGATTATGAAAGTCTAGAGAAAAGACAAATCCAGCAGTAAAAAATAAATCAATAAAATACAACCTTGTTTGAATTTCAAAGTTATTCCTGAGAGTTTCAAAAGCCTTTAGAGTTTTAAACAAACTCCACTGAAATAGTTCTACAGTCCCATGAAGTAGGGGCAGGCACTATAATCTCTATATTACAGCTGGGGACTTTGAGGCACAAAGCCATTTAAGTGATATGTCCAAGGTCACTGAGCAAGTCACTGGTGAGGCCAAAAATAGAATCCCAATTCTTCAGCTAGTCCTTTGTTCAGGAGACCATATTGGTTCTTTTATTACACTGAGGATAAAATTTAGCTTTATACCAGAGGATTTTTTTCTTATATGCCAACCTAAAAATCAACATTTAAAAAGACCACTAAATTGATATTAAATCTAATCATATGTCATGCTTGAGATTTTCAAACTCTTCAAAAGTGTTTTCTTGTTGTTTAAGATGAAAATATGCATAGGTAGTTTTTCACTATTATCATTTCAATTCATAAAACTTTCCTCTCTCCCCTAAATATTTAATGGCTCTATTTAACAATGAATATGTTCTGGTTTCTGCACAAGGAAATGCGAGCCATAGTAATTGGCTTTGCCTTCAGACAGCTGAGTCGGCAAGAAATCAGGCAGCCTATAGAAAACCTTTTATTTGCTATCAGTTTTTCAGAGTTTCAAGCCATTGAAGTATGTTGAAAAAAATCTGTGAGGCAACTAAACCATGCAAATTAACCTTACATCTGCTTTATATGGCTCCTGAACCTCCAGATTTGTAATTCCTTATCTGTGGCTGCTCAAACAATTTTCTGGTTCATAATGCTGTCGGTGCAAAGGTAGGAAAGGAAAGTGGATTATAGTCTCAGATACATATTTGTCTAAAAGTATTTGTATTTTTCCAGTCATGAAAAGAATCTTTTCCCCTCTTGTATGAATCCTTGAGAACTAGAAATTCTACTTTTTGAGCTTCATATCTATACATACTAATTTTGTGGAAAATGATTTTATAAAGACCCAAATTGTTAAATATTTTTAAAGAAGTACATGCACAATCCATATAAGATCTTGCATGTATATGTGAATATATATATGTGTGTATATATGTGTGTGTATATATATATGTATATATATATACATATATATATTCTGTTTTAGAATTACATACAATTATAACATAATAGATAACATTTATTAAGCAATAACCTTGTGCCAAGCACTCTGTGAGGGTCTTAACATATAATTTCTCACTTATCCTCATAACATTATGAAGTGACTATAATTATTATTCCCATTTACTTAATGAGGAAACTGAGAACTTAAGTTAACTGCCCAAACTTATACAGCTTTCAAGTGGGATATCAGCATTATAAATATGTTAGTCTAATTCTCCTGCCCTAGGTGTGAATTGAAATTATATGTGGACATCTATAATAGTAAAAGCATAATATGCCAATCGACCCAATAGCAGAAAACCATCCGAAGGACCATGCTATGACACGCACTGGTGCCAGGCCAGCCAAGGAAGGTGCAATGCGATTGGTGAGGAGGCTGGGAGGGGGTATTGCCCCACAATCGCCCTGCAGAGGGAGGCCCAGGCCACCAGCCAGTGGGGCAATCAATGGGGGGCTCCACAATCACCCCAAAGTGGGAGGCCCAAGCCATCTTCTGCAGGGCCATCAATGGCAGCGGGGTGTGGGGCGGGGGAGCATTCACGGACCAGGGAACCCAGGATGTGTGGTGATGGAAGCAGGCAGCTCCAGGCCAAGGCAGGTGTGGGGGCGGGGCGGGGAGAGTGGCTGGGGCTGCAGCTGGGGCTGGGAAAGCCTACCCTTGTACAAATATCGCGCATCAGGCCTCTGGTATGAATATAAAAAAATATATAACATCTAGAGGTTGAATCAAAACTGACTCAATTCATAAACTGAGATCCAGACAAAATAAATGTTTTCAATAGTTTGCACAGCTACCAAGTTCTCTAATCTGAAGTGTTATTTAGATAGCAATCCACTAGAGCTTTCATAGTTGACATCATCAGATAATGTAAAATTGCAAACCAGGCAGAAACTATATATTTATAGCGGTTACACAACAGGCACACATTTTCTAGCTGAGCTAATTTCAAAAATTAGATAGATAAAATAGTTTTCATTTGTTTAATTTTCTGTTGATTTTTTTAAACAGTTTGTTTTAAAAACTGTTTAAAACCTATAAGGACTTCCATACTTCCTCATGGTGGGTTATTTAACAACTTTTCTCTACTCTCCATTCTTTATTCAAACGACTCTGCTCTGATGTTACAAAAATACCTCTTGCTAAGACACTTAGATCTCTTCAAAGTGCAACCTGAAATTGACTATCTGAGTATATAGCTTAGGGACAGTTTTTTGCAGGATTTGTTACTCTTTATTATTCCCCCTTCCTATTTTTTTTTACTCCATGTTTTTCTGGTCCCAACTTTTTAATTCTGTTTTCTCTCATTTCTGTATAAGCAATTCTTTAATAAACACTGATGTTTCTCAATGTTCAGTCTGTAGACTCCTACTTTTCTTACTGTACCCCCCATAGGTGAGCATCTATAATAAATACATTTGTATAACTGTGTGTGGGCACACACATATGCATGTGAAAAAGAGAAGGCCTGTGAACTTCAGATTCAATTTGTTCTACTGTAATTTCCCAACTCCACTATTCATGATTGAGGAGAAAAAACAGTTAAATATGATGATCACAGGTTTTCCAGGAACTTAACACCTGAGAGTTGAAGACTGAGAAAAATTCTGTTGTATGAATGTATTTGGCATAAATTTTTAAAAATTTTATTCTTAAAAATAAAAACTATCTTTAAATGGTACCATGCTAATAAAATTTCCTTCTAAAAGTTCATTAAAAGATCAAATTCAAAACATTTTCTGGTCTTTTTTTTTTAGTTTCTAGACTGATCTCATTTTCCCACTTTTTAAAGGCTTTGCTGCAAATTGAAGCTTCAGTTTCAAACTCAACAGTAAATTTTCTTCCTCTCCTTTTCTAGTTCAAGCACAGACCAGCATTACTTCTGTGGGAAAGATGAAGTTAAGGTGAGGAAGTTAGTGTCTGTTCTCTATATACTTCTTTCCCCACTCTTTTAGGTGCTAGATCCTCTCGTGTGTTGAGCCATGAGTAGGAAAAGGAAAATGTTCAATAATCCCTTCTTTACCTGGGCAGGATTACAGTCTTTTCCTTGCTTGGATATAACTATCTTATTCCTTGACTGTGAGCTCCAACATGTCATGATGATAGGGTATGCATTCGTGTGCTGCTACTCTAGGCATTTTTACATCTGAGGTTTGGCCTCACTTGTTAGTCTGCCTTTAGCTGATGACCTTTATACTGTTTTCCTCTAATGCTTATGTCCCTCTTGCTCTTTATTCCTCACATCTGTAGGTGTAAAGTCAATCCTATATCCTACAATGCTACCTCTCTTTATAGGTCTAGTGGGCCCCTGCAGAATGCTTCTTTATACACTTAGAGGAGATATTCTTGGTTCCCTCTATGTCTTGCAACCCACACACACATTAATATTCTTTCTCTGGCTTGCTTTCTCTTTCTCTGCCCCTTTTATTCTCCTTCCAAGTCTCTTCTGTTCAGTTAGCATAAGTACCTATGACAGTGTCCTCCTCCTAAACAGATGCACAAGGAATGAAAAGTGTTTTCTCTTCTTGAAGACTTTACCAATTTTAGAAAGGACTCTCATAGAGTCCCCTTCCATCTCTTCAAAGTGGGAAAAGTTCACTTTCCATAAGGAGGCATCTCTACAAAATGTCAACCACGGCTTTATTTTCATTCTATAGAAATGAGTAGGAATGAGTAGGTTGACATATGTCCATTCTCTTACTTACACCCCTCAATAGTGTCAACTTCTGGTGACTCTGAATTTAGAGTATGAAGTGCTTAGGGCAGTCTACACAGAGTGGCCAGATTATTATGATCACCTGATGTTTGTAGGCAAATTATCTATAATTTTGCGCTGAAGTTGCTAGAGGGCCAGACCATTATAAACTTATGAATAGCACAACATATCTAAATATCATTGTTGATCAAGTTCATCCTAACATGTTGATGGCGTATCCCAATGGAGATGGCTTCATCCAACAAGACAATGTGCCATGCCACGGTGCTCATATTGTGCTTTCAAGAATATGAGGGAAACTTTACCTTGCTTAGGTGGCCCCCACAATCACCAGATCTCAATCCAATTGAGCATTTGTGGGACGAAGTTAAAAGAGCCATCAGGCAGCTGGTTCCACAACCATCGAATCTCACAGAACTGGACAGTGCTATTCATCAGGCATGGTGTCAGATTCCTCGCATCACCTTTCAGCATCTCGTGGAGTCAATGCCAAGAAGAATCGCCGCAGCATTGAAGGCAAAAGGTGGCCTAACGAAGTACTGCTGGGGTGGTCATAATGATCTGGCCACTCAGTGTATTATGATCTTAAGCCACAATTCTATAATAACAAAAGAAATCTGCAACATCTGCCAGACCGGTTTGGCTCAGTGGATGGAGCCTCGGCCTGCGGACTGAAGGGTGCGGGTCGATTTTCCGGTCAAGGGCATGTACCTGGGTTGCGGGCACATCCCCGGTCCGGTTTGGCTCAGTGGATAGAGCGTTGGCCTGCGGACTGAAAGGTCCCAGGTTCGATTCTGGTCAAGGGCATGTACCTTGGTTGCGGGCACATCCCCAGTGGGGGGCGTGTAGGAGGCAGCTGATCGATGTTTCTCTCTCATCGATGTTTCTAACTCTCTATCCCTCTCCCTTTCTTCTCTGTGGAAAATCAATAAAATATATTTAAAAAAAAAAAGAAATCTGCAACATCTTGCCACATGTTGATGAATAGAAAGAATATTCATGCCATACAAAGAAGTAGTTGCAAAGGCTCTGCTGTAGGGAACTAGCATTTTAATGACTCCAACCTCATTTTTGACATTTAATTACTGACAGTTTTCAAGAACTACTATTTTTCTTTGTACTTCTGCCCCATAACTGCTAAAACGATAAGAAAAACTAGGTGTTCCCTCCTATGGCAAGAGCAAGAATTTCAAACACTACAAACTCCAGCCCACTCACCGGAACCCTCACACCACGCCCACCCCTAATCACAATAAAAGCCAAACTGGCCTCTGCTCTCTCAAGCTACCGCTTTTTGACCTTCTTGAGAGCTCACTCTGCTTTCTAATGAAAACTTCTTAATGTGATTAATAAACCGTTTCATGCCCTCTAAATTTTTTTTTTGCAAGAAATATTTTTTGGGGTTTAATTACATATAACACTACATTAGTTTCATGTGTACAGCATAATGATTTGTATATATTGTGAAATTAACCCCCCCACCACCACCACCATTACATGCCACCAACTATGTGCTGGCGGAGGAAGGAGGATCCCTACCTGAAGCCAATGCAGAGAACAGGTTGCGATGCGCAGTGACGTGGGCCCCGGGGGACGTGCCTCACAGGGCAGTCCTGGGCCCGGTTTGCGCTGACCAGTCCGGGTGAAGACTGGCACCAGCACCACCTTTGGGCACCAGCACATCCACACGCGGGGGATGAAGTTCAGCGTGAACCTGTCTTCAGGATCGCCCTGGAGGCCGAGGACC
>NW_006294243.1:3446429-3456849 GCF_000327345.1 Myotis davidii | reverse complement strand
CCAGCGAGGCCGGCAGCGGGGAGGCCTGGCCCCCAAGCAGTTTGCCCTCCATGAAAACGGGCCAGTCCCCAGTCCCTTGCCTGGGACACCCTCCAGGGCACCGTGGCCACGCAGCTTAGGTGGCAAGACCCCCTGCCTGGCCGGGTAGTATGAGTGGGGGCGGCCGAGACCACCAGAGGGGGTACTTTGGGCCCCACCGCACCGACCCCAACACCACCGAGAGGGCCTCCAGGAGCTCAAGGCACGGTGACAGGCTGCCTGCGCTGCCCGGGAGGGGAGCCGGGAGAAGGTGCTGCCTCCCCCCAGGGATGACCACTCAGCCCACCAGGGAGCCTCGGACCTGGCGGCGATCCCGTGTTTGCACACAGAGGTGGCATCTGTCATGTGTGAATAGGAAGCCGGGCTACGTCCTCGAGGAGCCCCAGGTGCTGGAAACCCCAGATTTGTGAGGCCTGGCGGCCGGTGAGCCCTGTGGCTTCCCTGCTGCCCGAGGCGCCGGGCCTCCTCCCCGACGTGTCTGACCGCCGGCAGATTCTATTCGGAGAACCCTTCCAGGACACCAGCCGCCCCGCCAGGTGGTGGCTGACACCCACTCGCGCAGATGCCAGAAGGAAGGCACCCCAGCCTAGACCCCTTCTTGGCCAAATCCAGGCGGGCGTCGCCTCAGCGCCTACAGCCCCTGGCGGCACTCAGAGCCGCACCAGCGGGGCCACGATCAACTACAGCGACCAGCCCGGCATTGGCATTGTCAGGGCACCTCGGGACCGACCAGGTACAGGGATGCTCCGCCGGGCATGTTTCTGGGGCCCACGCCGTGCCACCGCTCACCCTGACACTCGATGCCTTTTCTTTTGGTAATTCTTTATTTCAAGATTTCAGAGACAATAGAGATTCCCTTGCAGCAGGTGGCCAACGGTGGTCGGGGAGGGTATAGGACACCCCACATTTAAAATTGTTTTTTTCAGGAGGGAATTCAAACGTTCCTCCAAAATTAGAGGTAAACACATTAAGAGGTTTATTTGGGTAAATGGCCCCTAGTGGATTTCCCCCCAGAATGTGGGGTGGGGAGTGGAGAAACAATGGGAAGACATTCTCTTTGGGCAGAAACAAGAAGGCAGATAATTGTGTGATGTCACCATGAGCACCTCTGGCTATATTAGTGGCATCGGAATAACAAATTTGATATAGTGGTGACCATGGAAAAAACACAAAAAAATCTCTTAATTGAGTCTTAATATTATAAACAAACTTTAGGTTTATGTGTGTGGAGGGATCCATCCTACCTCGGTGGGGTAAATAAATCAACTTAGCACTGTGAGGACGAAAGCTAGGCAATGGCCACAACCGGGGCAAAATGAAGGTGTCTTCTGAGGCTTTTGCTTGCTAACTGGCTTTGTTGCCTGCTGGTAAGCATGCACTTTGAGCTGCTGCCCGCTGGCTAGTTGGTGCTTTGAGCTGTAATGTTTTGTGCTTCATTTGCTCAGCCCTCCAAAGTCTCTCCTACAGATTTAACTGACCTGAGTTGGCTGTTTTGATAATTGGCATTTAGGGACAGTAGTATGGAACTGGGGACTTCCTCAAAATGACTGTAGTTCATGTGTCTTGGCCAGGAGCTATTTGTGTGTCTCAGGTTGAATGATGTGTTTTGATTCTAAAATAAGCCATAACTGAATCAGGTTGAAAGGAATGACTCTTACCCTGTGACCACTGTGTGTCTCAGTCTGGCACTTACCCCATCCTATTGAGTGCTTAAGGGAAATGTGCAGGCCCATCGGTGGTTGCTCATGTAGTGAAGAGCAGTCACTATGTAGTATGCTGACAGCCATATCCCTGAAACAGATGACCCACTATGGTCTTAATAATCCCTTTGCCTGTGTTAAAAAAAAAAAAATCTGTATACTTACAATATAGGGAAAAACACCCAAGATACCCTTATGGCTCAGTTAAGGCACTATTCAAATTCAATTTCAGTGGAGGGTCCTTAAAGAGGGTTCTTTTTTTTATTAAATATATTTTATTGATTTCTTATAGAGAGGAAAGGAGAGGGATAGAGAGTTAGAAACATCGATGAGAGAGAAATATCGATCAGCTCCCTCTTGCACACCCCCTAATGGTACTTGCCCTTGACCAGAATCGAACTTGGGACCTTTCAGTCTGCAGGCTGATGCTCTATCCACTGAGCCAAACCAGTTACAGCGAGAGGGTTCTTAAGCCCAATAAAGCTAATGTTGCCATGGGAGAGACCCTTAGCTCTGATGTGTGACTTTCTGAAGGAAGAAACTTATAAATATGAGCAGGATATAGAGGACTCCCTCGAAATATATTCAGTAGTCAGTCAAAAAACAAAGAAAAAAATGCTGAAATAGAGGTCCACAATTTGCTAAATTGTAAATTCAAACTTTTCTGTAAATCTAAAATTTACTAAAACAATTTCTGCAACAAATAGATAAAAATACTAATTAAATTTTATGCCTCTACACATAGGTTCTGAATTAATTTTAACTTCTGCTCTAATGTACCAAATGGGGATATTTCATGGCTTTATCAATACTGAAGCTCAAGTTTCATTTATCCCTGGGGATCCCACTAAATTTAAATAAGGTATAACTTTATTCTTAGAGAAGTTAGGAAATATGAAACGGGGGGGGGGGGGGGGGGGGGGAAAGGAATTCTTTTCCAACATTTGTACCTGAAAGGTATGTTTCACCTTAACTGTCAGAATTATCACTTTGCTTGATTCCCCATGGTCAGAGTACCCATTATCCTAAAATATTCCAAAGTAGGCATGGGCATTCTGAACCAACCAATAATAAATTAAAATTAATGAAATCTTTGGTACTCACAATCAGGTTTTTGAAATGGGAATCATCAACTTTATCTCTCAATGTCCTACATTTTGGGCTTGGGAAACAGGATTGAACAATGGCTTGACCAGTGTACCTCACTTTGTCCCATCTCTCCCATTCATCTTTACTGACAAACTGAAGATGGCAAAGAGCGAAGCATGAAAATAGGTCATGAATGGAAGGACTGAGGTGGATGAGGTACTTAGAGTCATCCTTCAGCAGCATAATTTCAACCACAGAGGACTTCATCCTGAATCTTTAGTAGTAGTTTGAGGAAGTTTAGATTTGGATGAGGTATGGGTTTTTCGAGAAGAATATTTTAGGTGACCAGTGGGATCTACTGTAGGTAGAATGAAAGAGGAGGGTGAGAATTCCCAGGAATATCAGGGAAATGAAGGATCTCCTATTTAAATTTATCTGTACAAAGGATAATTTCTGAATGAGGGGACTTAGGCTATTCTAACTTTCCCCTTTGTGCCTAAGGCAGATTGCAGCATTTGGGGAAGGTAATGTTTTCGTTCAGCTGTCCTAATCTAGTGATCAGTCTTTCCTTATTCTAAATGATTTGAGACTCAGTTTGATCAATTTAAAGTGAAAAACGGTTACTTAAAAAAGTACAATGTTAAAAAGTAGATACAGCCCTCCAGGAGTGGCTCAGTAGTTGAGCATTGACCTATCAACCAGGATGTCACGGTTAGATTCTCATGCCTGAGTTGTGGGTTCAATCCTTAATAGGGGGTGTCCAGGAGGCAGCCGATTATTGATTCACTCTCATCATTGATGTTTCTATCTCTCTCTCCCTTTCCCTTCCTCTTTGAAATCAATACAAATATTTTTTTTTTTTTAAAGTAAGTGCAAAGGAAATAGCTGCCAGTATAATACCATTGAGGTACGTATCTACCTTTAAATAAAATAGCACATTTTCATGCAACTGTTTGTTATCTATTTCAAAGTTCTGAGAATTAAGGTATTAACTGATCCTTCTTGAGTCACTGTAGTTTTTTTTTGTTTTGTTTTGTTCAAAAATAGTAGAGCGAATTAAGGTAATTAAAAAACATGATTTAAATTTTACAAATATTTCTCAGATTGAAAATCTTATTAATTTGTTTTTGTATTCTTGATAGAACATATGGTTATAAACATGACTTGTCAGTTATTCAAAAGTGTTTAAGTACCGTTTACTATATTTCTACACCATAAGAGAAAAAAATAAAAGAAAAAAAGGTATGTGAGGATAGGAAAATAAAAAACAAGGCATGGAGTAGGCCTCAAAATACTTTAAAACTGTTTCTCTGTTTCTCAAGTTGTACTGATTATACATGTATAGTAGCTTGTGTAGCTTTCTCTTAAGCACCATATTTTAATAAAATTTATGACTTATTATCTTTGTCCTAAGCCTGTGAACATATGGAAGGACAGATGCTATTGGCTTTTCCTCTCTGTCTCTCTAATGTCAATCTTGTGTCTGATAAATGATGGAATTGGTAAAGATTTGATAGATGGTTAGCTAATATGAACCAATTAGGAGATAAGAGACCATAAACTGAAATCATAAATGAGTGTAACCAAAGAGGAAATAAACAACAGTTTACATAGCTTTTTGTTTTAAAACTATTGCATTCATCTTTTTGTTTTAAATATACAGTATAAATATGCTATTTAGGTCATCTGAGTTAGAGAAGTCCCAATCTCTTCAACTAGGTGAGATTTCAATTTTAAACTAGTCCATAAGGAAGACTTGGTGTTTAGGAAAAAATAAGATTACCTTAATATTAATAATTTGAACACAGTGTCATGTGGTTCAGAATAGTTAATCTGAAGTTACTGACTCCAACTTCCAAAAATTAGCATGATATTTTCATGAATGGAAAGATTTGATAAGATACTTGTTTACAGATATATAGCAGGTTATTACCAATTGTTCTGGCAATTGTTCTGAAGCATCATCTTTATATTGAAATTTGTACCTTGAGTCCAGATGTCATTACAGAAACACCTTTAAAAATTTTTGAGTATATCCTCACATGAGCATCTTGCAATCTAAATTCTGCTTTTCTTCTTTGTTATTTTCAAACTGCACTGTCATTTTATCAGTTATTAATATTGAAATATTAAAATCAATGACAAGTTGCCTTTATCCCTAAATATAGTCTCTCCAGGATCTATCAGATCTTCTCTTTCATTTGTTGCTGCTCACTCACTATCTTGTGTTTCTATCCTATTTCAGGATAACATCGACTATGGCCAGACTCAGACATTTAGAATAGAGTTTCTCATAGTTAACTATGCTTTGAAATTATATGTAGATCTTGGTAACATGACGATTTTATTTTAGCAGTTCTTGGGTGAATCCTGGTGAATTCTTCATTTCCAAGAAACTTGCAGCTTTGTTGGTGCTGCTGAGCCAGGGTCACATGTTGGGAGTAAGGTGTTAGAGGTCTTACCAATGTCCTTACCACTGCCACCTAAATGTCACTCCAAATTAAAAATATACAATAATAAAAGTGTAATGTGCTACTTAGACCAGATGTCATTCTGGACAGCCTTCCAGATAAAGCTGGAGCTGCTAGGGAAGCCCAGGTCCCAGGTGCCAGAGGGAAGCCGGTGCTGGCAGCCAGGGGACGGAAGGCCTATTCTTGCATGAATTTCATGCATCAGGCCTCTAGTAAGTATATAAAACAATCAATGAAATATAAGAACATATAATAAAATTCTGATTTTTCTCATATTAAAAATGTGTTTCAGCCCTACCTTGTTTGGCTCAGTGGATAGAGCATCGACCTGTGGACTGAAGGGTCCTACATTTGATTCTGGTCAAGGGCATATGCTCCTGTTGCGTGCTTGATCCCTAGTAGGGGAGTGCAGGAGGCAATTGATTAATGATTCTCTGTCATCATTGATGTTTCCATCTCTCTCTCCTACTACCTTCCTCTCTGAAATCAATAAAAATATATTTTATAAAAATGTACTTTCTTGAAAATTTCAGTTATTCTATCATTGAGCAATTTGTCTCATTTATCACTTCATGTGTCTCTTTGTAAGAATACCCTACTTACTTAGATTTCAATCTTTACCCTTCCCACAAAACTTTCCTAAAAGCTATATGAACTAATACTGAAAAAATGAACAAGAATCAAATTTTAAACAAACAAACAAAAAAAGTAAAACCACAAAATCTTTAATTCCTTTTTTTATAAGAAAAAGTTAGACTAATAATCAAAACTCTCCATCAACTGACTCCATCTAACCTGATAATATCTTATTTTTTAGCTTAAGTATTTTCTTTCATGTAAGTTAGTTTCCAAACAAATTCAGAAAAGGTTGAAAACTTATTGCATGTTCATTCATTCACGCATTTGTGTATCAGCTATACACATTGAATGTTTAGTATGCTGGGTGCTATTTTAGGCTCACTGTGCTATCTTGGTATACGAATCACATATGGTTCTTATTTCCATGGGATTCAAAGTTCAGTGGGGGAACTGAAAGATTTGTAAAGTTACACAGATAAAAAAAAATTTAAAAATATATTTTATTGATTTTTTACAGAGAAGAAGGGAGAGGGATAGAGAGTCAGAAACATCGATGAGAGAGAAACATCGATCAGCTGCCTCCTGCACACCCCCCACTGGGGATGTGCCTGCAACCCAGGTACATGCCCTTGACCGGAATTGAACCCAGGCCCCTCAGTCCACAGGCTGACACTCTATCCACTGAGCCAAACTGGTTAGGGCCACAGATAAATTGTTAATCATGATTTTTGTCTTTCAAAATTCAATGAGATTTTAAGTAAGAACTGCTGTAATTGGGGCTTATGCATGTCTTGGTGAAGATTTTCCTGAAGATGGGACAATAAATTAAAAGCCAAAGAATAAACAAGTCCTTGTCGTTTAGTGGTTGAGTGTCTGCCCATGAACTAGGAGGTCAGGGCATTCCCAGTCAGGACACATGTCCAGGTTGTGGGCTCAGGCCCCAGGAGGGAGCTTAAAGGAGGGAGCTGCTTGATAATTCTCTCTCATCACTGATATTTCTAACTCTCTCTCTCTCTCTCTCTCTCGCTGAAATCAATTAGATAGATAGATAGATAGATAGATAGATAGATAGATAGATAGATAGATAATAAAACCTGATGTATGAACAGGATTTAGACAGGTAAAAGATGACAGTCTGAAGATGGGGAGAATCTGAGCATGTTCAATGAAATGAATGCCAGTGTGGCTAAATTGCAATGAATGTTGAGATGGCTTGAAAGGAGTTTAGAGATCAATAGAAACTAGATCACACAGGGTGATGAAGACTGTGTAAAGAATATCTTTATTCTAAGATTTATTCATCATTCTTGTCCACTGCTGGACTGCTCTCCCTTTGCTACTCTGTCTGTGCTAATTCTTCTCACCCTCCACGCCCCATCACCTGGAACTAGTCACAGTGGCTATATTCATTAAATGTTTATCATTTGCCTACCACAGTGGGAAGTGTTCCACATACAGCATCTAATTTATTTCCTAACTTTATTATAAACAATGACTTTGTTATCCTTCTACGAAAGAAAGTGATGCTTATAAAGATTAAGTGAATTATTGGGTTTGTATGTGGCAGTGTCAGGTGGTGAATCTAAGCTGTCTGACTCAAAATTGTTTAACCACTAGGCAATACTGACTCTTTTAAAACAAATCATCCATTGGCTGCCTTCTGCAAGCCCCCTACTGGAGACCAAGCTGCAACCTGGACATTTTATTGTATTTCATTAACTTCTGCTCTACTTAAAATTCAACTGAAGTTCTAGGGTCTTTAGTTTTTCAGACATTTGGTGATATATATGGCCCCAATGCAACCCACTCCTTGGCGTTAATTTCTGCCATGCAAACATTAACAAAAGAATACTCAGATCAAATGACTTTGGGTAGTAGAGAGCTACGCCTGCAGAGCCATCCAGTTAATATATTGTGGGGTAAACTTCTCAGTGATCACATTTCATATTAATCTGTGGCTCAGCTTTGTTGTGCCTATCTAGAGGTACAGGTTCCCTGAGTCCAATCAGACGAGGCTGGGACACAGAGAAGGAAGCACGTGTGTGTTTATTTTGAATGTAAATGTTTGTTCAAAATTCATAGTGTTTCCACAAAAACCCTATTGTATCTCCCGATAAATGAAAGAGAGACTCAAGAATGAGTGGCTCTTCATTTATTATAAATATCCAAGAATGTTCAGTTTTTCATCAAGCAAATGTAAGAAACTTAGGATTCCATAGAACTTAGAATCTTAATAAATGTGCCTCAGTAAGTTTTCAGTAATAATATAAATTAATGATCTGCCCATCTTTGTATTAGAATAATAGTATTTAGGTGCAAGCTTGATGAAAATCATATACAATTTTGGAAAAACTCTCTGTGTCCTCATTTGAGTATCACTATCAAGGGAGAATCTATTGTATATATTAACCATTTATTAAATTAAAAACCTCTTGCAAATTAATAACATTTATGAGAGTAATAGAAATAATTTAACCATAAATCAATAATAACTGGAGACCCTAAATTGTGATTTCTCTTCAATTTTTGAAATAGCTAACACACAAGAGAGCTTAATTAACAGAAACAGATGGCATATATTTTGTTGTATGCTATCATTGGTATTCAGTGGATATAAAGAGGAAAATCTATCATTTGTTCAAAATCACAGTTATCTGACCTGAGATGATGGTTATTTATATCAGGGAAGGAATAGTTAAGAGAAGATGTTTTAACATTTAATGTTCCAAGATTGGCTCTTTCATTAAATATAAGTATTCTGAGAATTGGGTCTGTCCATTAGCACATAGTTACATAAAAATTGCTGTATTTTTAGTATATGTTTGTGGACAATATGCTGATCTTTTGTATTTTTCAGGCCCTGGTTCGGGCTCCTCCCTCGCTGCCTGCCACTTGGTGCACTGCTACATCCCTCGGGGGATGTCTGACTGCCAGTTTAGGCCCAATCCCCAAGTTGGCCTGTGGGGATTGGGCCTAAATCAGCAGTTGGCTATCCCCTGAGGGAGCCAGAAGCCAGGCTCACGGCTGGTGAGCACAACTGCACTGGCAGGAGCCTCTCCCAACTCCGCAGCAGCACTACTGAGCAGCGGCAGCAGGCACAGCAGGCTGGGTTGAGTGTGAGGAGTGTGGTGGCTGGCCCTGGTTCGGGCTCCTCCCTCGCTGCCTGCCACTTGGTGCACTGCTACATCCCTCGGGGGATGTCTGACTGCCAGTTTAGGCCCAATCCCCAAGTTGGCCTGTGGGGATTGGGCCTAAATCAGCAGTTGGCTATCCCCTGAGGGATCCTGGATTATGAGAGGGCACAGGCTGGGCTGAGGGACACCCTCCCAGTGCATGAATTTTGTAGACCAGGCCTCTAGTGTCTACACTAATAAAAAGAAATCTGCAAATTGGTATCACTCTGCTATTCCCACCAGCCAATCAGAGCGAGTATGCAAATTAACCCAACAAAGATGGTGGTTAATTTGCATATGCAGGAACTGAAGACAGCATAGAAGGAAGCTAAGCGCTGAAGGGGGAACAAAGTGGCAGAGAAGGGAGGGAGCCGAGGCAGTGGACCCTGGAGCGGAGCCGAGGCAGCAGAGATGGGAGGGAGCAAGGTAGCGGAGAAGGCAGCTCCCTTCTCTGCTTTGCTTTGGCCACAGGAAGCCCTATTCTTGCAGGAATCTTCCTGCAATGGGCCTCTAGTCCTATATAATAAAAGCCCAGTGACCATTACAGTGGAACAACCAGAACGACCAGTCACCAGTCGCTATGATGTTCACTGACCACCAGGGGCCAGATGCTCAACCCTGGAGGAGGGGGAGAACTGGAGGTGCATGCTATGGCCCTGGGATCCCAGGAACTGCAAGCCTAGAGCTTGCTTTCTAATAAAAAAATAAACTGAAAATAAAAAGCAGCCCAACGTTGCCACTCTGGGAAGAACAGCTCCAGGAGGGAAAGACCTCCCCAGGCCCCGCCCGTACTGGCTGGCACACTTCGGGCTTGCGGTGACTCACCAGTGGTATGCAGGAAGCACAGCCCCTCTGACTCCAAAGCTGGTTGCATGTCAGCTGCTACCCATCCAGCTCCATGGCGGACACATTGCTGTCAGGCGCCTCAGCTCTGGCTTCCTGCCCACCCCTTCATATACTACATGAGGTTGCGGGTATCGCTTTGGCCTCCTAGGTCAATAGTGCTGCCCACAGCCAGAGAGTGGCAGGATACAGCCACCAGGGCTGGCTGGGCATTGATTTGGCCGCTGACTGATATCTATGTGCAATAACACTGCGTGTTTACATTTGTAGGGAAGCAGGGCAATCCACTCCTGCTAGCTGCATCATCTTCTAGGCTAAGAAAGCCCCACTGATCTCCATGTTTCTCCTCCCATCCAGAATCAAAACCTCTTGGGGATGAATGATCCCAGCAATGGCCCCAACACATGCTCGGTATCACTGTCACAGACATTCCCAGTCATTATAGTCTGTTCCTCAGCCTGCTGTGCCCTGCTCCACCCACTGCCACTCTTCACCTGTCACCCCCCTGAGTACCACGTTATGTTAT
>NW_006294243.1:3441423-3446318 GCF_000327345.1 Myotis davidii | reverse complement strand
GGAAAATGGAGATAGAAGCATCAATGATGATTGAGAATCATTGATTGGCTGCCTCCTGCACATTCCAAATTGGGGACTGAAACCTCCCTCTCTCCCTTCCTCCACCCCTCCCCCGGCCAGCAGGCCCCCAGAGGCAGCATGGCACCAATGGAAGGATGCGGGGGGGGCGGGAGGGGATGGAGAACCATGGGGTGGTGGGGCACTGAGGGCAGTGTTGGCGTCTAGCATCTCTTCCTTCTGCACCTGGCCTGGCAATAGTCACCTACTCTCCTGACCCTGCCGGGGACTTTGGGCCCCAATTGGCCTGGCCCCGATCAGCCCTGATTACCTGCCAGGCCTAGGGACCCCCACCTGTGCATGAATTTCATGCACGAGGCCTTTAGTAATACCTAATAGTCCAAGGAACTGGACCCACATATATACCTGAATAGTTGCTATTGTCACTATGTACTTCTGCCATGAGATAGAGTTCCTAGGGCTTCTTTAATTATTTGAATGCCAAATATGGCTCTCTTTATATGGTCATTGCAATCATCTATTCTTTCTTGGAAAGCTGAATTTATATATAACTTTTCTAAATTACACTCGCCTTGGTTAACATTCCTTCTGCCCTCTTAATGTTCTTTCCCTTTGGTTAATATTCCTTCCGCCCTCTTTGTGTTCTTTCCCCTCTATCTAGAGAAACAAGGTCAAGCATGTTCTCAGACGCCTGCTCATTAACAGCTCTGCAGGTGATGCTCCTACAGAGGTCTGATGTGTTGTGTGATGTTCGCACACAAACTATGTTAATTTTTGATCAGTCATTATGAGTTTTGTGTTTAGGTAATTGGAGGGTTATTAAATAGGCCTTACTTTGAAATGCTAAGTTAGAGCAGTGAATCTTAAAACCAAGGAATTCCCCCAACTTCTTGTTCTTTATTTTCACATATTAATTCCTAAGGAGGAAAATCAGGTGGATTGATGAAGTGTTTATGCAAAGTCACAAATATGAATATGACTATGACTCAGTAATTTTTTCTTTTGCTGGCATGAAAAAAATTTTTTTTTTTTGTCTTGCAAACACAACCTTTTAAAAATTGTTCCACAAGGTATTCAGGTATGAAGAGCAAGTGGAAGGCATATATATATAAAAAGATATGTTGTTGTTGCTTTTTAGTGCGTTCAGAGAGGAAGGGATAGGGAGAGAGAGCTAGAAGCATCAATGATGAGAGACAGTCATCAACCAGCTGCCCTCCTGCATGCCCCGACTGGGGATTGAGCCTGCAACCCGGGCATGTGCCCTTCGTCAGAATCGAACCTGGGACCCTTCAGTTTGCAGGCCAATGTTCTACCCACTAAGCCAAACCAGTATATATACAGAATTTGGTTTAAAACCCAGGAAGTCTGACTCCCAAGCCACCACCCAAGTAGGACTGCTCTGGAAACTCTGGAAACTTTGGGTCTCCTGGTCATTGCCTATAGTAAATCTATTTTTATCTATTTTAACTTAAAATAAACATTGTATTTTTTCAATATTTAGACTTTTTGCTTTGAAGTTTTTGGTCACTCTTTTTATTAAATTTTTGAAGTATTTTAATAGTTTCTTCTTGTTTTTATCACTGGCAACTTAATCTCTTAGCCTTTGTAGTCAGATAATGCATATCAAAGCACCTCCTTAGCCTCTTCAGACCCTGTCACTGCAGTCTTTTCTGTGCTTTTTAGAAGAGGAAGGAAATAATATTGTTTTTTATTGAGATAAAATTTTTCCTCTTTCTTCATTTCTCCCTCATTCCTTTCTTTGAAGAATTGTTGCACTCATTTATATGTAACATGTAATTAGTGTCTACTTTGCTTTGCTCTACAAAGTGGTTTGAGACTAGTGACTTAATGTAGCCCAGAAAAATTTTTTAGTAGGTCTTTAATTTCTTTATCTTTATAATATTATTTTTATCTCTGAGTTGATTTTGACCACTTAAAATGCTAATGCTTTAGTTTTTAAAAATGTGACATGTATGATGATAGTATAAGCATTGAAGTTTCAATACAGTATGTAGCAAATAGTAAGGAATCTTTCAACCCCCGTTGTCCACCCAGCCATTGATTTAAATTGTTTTTATAACAAACAGTCATATCTACCCTCTGCTACCCCTTAAAATATTTTTTCTCCTCCAAAATTAATTAAATAATTCTTGGTAATGTTTGCTTCAATTACGTATATAGTTTGATCTGAATAGAAATATATCAGATTTCAGCCAAGCTTCTTTGTAATATCATTTTTCTTCAAAATCTAATATACTGAAGTTCCAAACAGTAATGGTTAAGTTTAATTATATGGACCACTGGTTTTGTTTCCTTAACAAAGGCTGGCTGAAAAATATTAGGGTTTATATCTAATTTCATAGTTGTATTCAGTAGGAAATAACTAAATTAATTTAATGGAATGGGTCAAGAGGTCAGATCCAGACAGAGTGTTAATTTGTCCACATTTTACCAAGCAGGTTGCCAGTATTCAAGTTCATTAGGCAGGATCGTAAGTTCTCTTTGGGGCTACAACATAAAATACTTGAATATATCAGTTATGTTAAGATTATGAAAAGTTTAGCTTCTGATCTCATAGTCTCAGGAGTTGAGTAGATTTCAGGGGACTTAAGTTGGTCAAAACCTAGTGGTTTTGGATTAGAATAAGGGCAAAAAGTGACATGTGACATGTCACATTTTAAAAGTGCAATCCTGCTATTGCACTTGGGAAATATTAACTGAATAGTAAGAAACTGGGATACTTAAAACAGCCTATTTAAAAAGCTGTCTTCCCCCTAGCCTAGAGCAAAGGTGGAAAATGTCCAGCCTACAGGCCATGTAAGGCCCACAAAATCATTTGGTCTGGCCCTGCCAAGGCATTGGAGTGAGTTAATTAAATGTTTGACCAAATATAGCAGGCTAAATTTTAAGTTGATAATTTTATATGGCTCGTGAATGATGTAATAAATGTCCAAATACCCTGGGCAGAAAAGCAGTTTACCACCCCTGCCCTGGAGGGTAGACTTTGTTAAGGTTAGTGTTCTTACTACGTGTGTTGTTATGCAAGCTTAATGCACTCTTATAGTCCCAGGCTTTAGCTTGGTATAAGGTAAGAATTCACCTTAAGAAATTGTAGCTCTATCCAAAGATTTGGTTTCTTACACACCAATTTTGACTTCTGTTTCTGCATGACCTTGAGCTAGCTTTTTGAGAGATGCCAAGGATAGATTAGGCTATACATATGCTGACAAGGCAGTCTCATTAGGGCATTTTTTTCATATTGCCTACCATTAGAAATTCGGGCTGTAAGTGTATAGACTACTATAAAAAACGAATCTGAAGGAAAATGAAACTCTAGCTTGCTTATTGTCAGTGTCTCTATGCATAGCTTTTTTTCTGAAAATAAATTTAAGACAGCATATTAAATTCATTCATAACTTGATGCTGAAGGGTTACAACAAAGAAAAGGACAGTTTTTATTCCCAGGTTTTAGTTCTTGGTAACTCCTTGATTGGATTCTGATTCTAAGTGTATGGCATTGTTAAACACTTTGTAAAACAAAACAATAAAACAAAAAAGAGAAGAAAATAGGAAGGAAGGGAGGAAGATAAAATAAAGGATTATTGAAATAAAATATATGTCTATTACAGACCTGAAATTTGACTGTGCTTGAAGTAAAAACAGTTGATGTAATGTATCCCAATTTACATCTGCTTAACCTTGAGCATAGATATAGAATAGAATTATCTGGATATTTAGTGATGAACTTAATAAGAAAATGCATTATTATATAATCAAGTTTCAATAACTAAGGAGAATGTATATGGTAATTTAGAGAAGAAGCAACATGCATTAAAATGCTTTTAATAGACATATGTACTTGAAATGATGTGATAAGTTTTCATCTTTAGCAGTATTATTTTAAGATTCATATATGACCAAAATATCAGTAAGGTTTATTCTCTGAGACCATAGGAAAACCAAGTCAATATCCCCATAGCTACATCATATCGATCATTAATTAGATTTAGGGAGAAAAAAGACAAATATGTTAGTGAAAGAGAGACAAATGAATAGCATGCCTAGCCAACTCCTGTCTCATTTATAAAGAAGGCTAATGCAACCCTATTACACACTTATGGGAAATATGATAGATCTGATTATATAATTAATGCCTCCTCTCAGACTTTGTGCACCCCACTAATTGTCAATTCTCCACTTTTTGTTGAAGTATTTGGCAGGTATTCCACTTTTTGGAGATTCTTTTTTAGGATATTACTATCAATCTTACGCCTACAACTAAACAGCTCACCAATGAAGAAAATCCCATTTTTAGCCTTAATATATGAAAATTGCTTAAGAGGTAATATAAGGGAAAAAATTAAGCATTCACCCACATATGTGACTAGTTTTAACATTTTACTTAAAATTACATAATCAAAGCAATAACTATATTTTTGCTGCATAGTGTTAAAAATAGCAAATTGATTGCTTTAAATGGATTTTTCTTTATCTTGGAAATTTGGTGCAATAATATATATATGCACTGAGTGGCCAGATTATCATGACCACCCCATCAGTACTTCGTTGGGCCACCTTTTGCCTTCAATACTGCGGCGATTCTTCTTGGCATTGACTCCACGAGATGTTGAAAGGTGATGCGAGGAATCTGACACCATGCCTGATGAATAGCACTGTCCAGTTCTGTGAGATCTGATGTTTGAGGAACCAGCTGCCTGATGGCTCTTTTAACTTCATCCCACAAATGCTCAATTGGATTGAGACCTGGTGATTGTGGGGGCCACCTAAGCAAGGTAAAATCTCCCTCATGCTCTTGAAACCACTCCTGCACAATATGAGCACCGTGACATGACATATTGTCTTGTCGG
The DNA here is from genome assembly GCF_000327345.1 of Myotis davidii. NCBI lineage: Eukaryota > Metazoa > Chordata > Mammalia > Chiroptera > Vespertilionidae > Myotis > Myotis davidii. The sequence goes on along the minus strand of NW_006294243.1, from coordinate 3,441,432 downwards.
AAGAAGCCA
>NW_006294243.1:3434234-3441207 GCF_000327345.1 Myotis davidii | reverse complement strand
GTTTTATCTTGGTAACTGCAGACAGCAAAGGTGTTCAAACAGGCCTTTGGCTTCCATATCCCATATGATGTAGTGTACGGCGAATTTGCCTACAAACGTCAGGTGGTCATAATAATCTGGCCACTCAGTGTGTGTGTGTATATATATACATTTTTTTCTTCTAAGATTTAAAAAAAAATTATTGTTGAGAGTATTACAGATATCCTGCTTTTTCCCCCCCATTGTTCCTCTCTACCCAGTTCCCACTTCACTCCGGGACTTCACCACCATATTGGCTGTGTCCACAGGTAAGATCTTTGGGTAATCTCTTCCCGCATCCCTCCTTCTTACCTCTGAGATTTGTCAGTCTGTTCCATGCTTCCATGCCTCTGATTCTGCTTTATTCACCCATTTATTTTGTTCATTAGATTTCTTGTTTATTTTGAATTTTAGATTTGATTGTTGATAGATATGTATTTATTGCTATTTTATTGTTCATATTTTAATTTCTTCTCCTTCTCTGGAAGACCCTTTAACATTTCATGTAATACTGGTTTGCTGATGATGAACTCCTGCCGCCTCCTCCTCCTCCTCCTTCTTCTTCTTCTTCTTCTTCTTCTTCTTCTTCTTCTTCTTCTTAATATCCTTCAAAAATTTTCATATAATCCTGGTTTGGTGGTGACCTTAGCTTTTTCTTGTTTGTGAAGGTCTTTATCTGATCCTCAATTCTAAATGAAAGCTTTAGGTCCTTATTATTTATCACTTTGAATATTTCTTGCCACTCCCTTCTGGTCTGCAAAGTTTCTGTTGAGAAATCAGCTGACAGTCGTATGGGCACTCTCTTGTAGGTAACTGCTTTTCTCTTGCTACTTTAAGATTCCTTCTTTGTCTTTAACCCTTGGTATTTTAATTATGATGTGTCTTGGTGTGGGCCTCTTTAGATTCCTCTTATTTGGGACTCTCTGTACTTCCTGGACTTGTAAGTCTATTTCTTTCATCAGGTAGGGGAAGTTTTCTGTCATTATTTCTTCAAATAGGTTTTCAATATCTTGCTCTCTCCTCATTCTGGCACCCACATAATGCAAATATTGGTATGCTTAAAGTTATCCCAGAGGCTCCTTACACTATCTTCATGTTTTTGGATTCTTTTTATTTTTGCTCTTCGGCTTGGGTGTTTTTTTTTTTTTCTTCCTCATATTCTAAATAATTGATTTGATTCTCAGAATCTTTTACTGTACTGTTGATTCCCTGTAAATTTTTTCTTTATTTCAGTTAGTGCATGCTTAATTTCTGGCTGGTCTTTTTTCATGTCTTTGACCTTCTCATTAAGATCCTTGAAAGTCTCATAAAGATACTTATAACCATGGTTTTGAACTCTGTAGTTTGTTTGCTTCCATTTCTTTCATTTTTGACATGTTTCTTTGTCTCCACATTTTGGCTGCTTCCCTGTGTTTGTTTCTATGTATTAGGTAGAGCTGGTGTGTCTCCTGGAATTGGTAGAGTGGCCTTGTATAGTAGGTGTCCTGTGTTGCCCCTGGCTCAGCCTTCCAGTCACCTGAGCTGGACATTCTAGGTGCCCTGTGTGGGCTGTGTGTACAGTCTTGTAGTTGAGCCTTGATTGCTATTGGCATCTGTGGGAGAAGTTGGCCTTCAAGCCAGTTGGTTGTGAGGATAAGCTGTAACTACAATGGGAAAGCTGCTGCACTGGAGGCAAGGTTCAGCTGTAAAGCAGGGCAGGCTGGTGCTAGTGCTGGGTCTTGGGCCTTTTATTGATATTTGGGGGGCATGCTGTCACCAGCTACAGCTTTTTTGAGAGACTTTAGCAAAGTCTGAAGCCTGAGCCAGGACAGGCCATTCATATGGAAAAGCTGCTGCAATCAGTGTGGGTGGGCTGCAAATTGGATGGAGTGGAGTCTCAGGGAATCCCCAACGTGGAGCTAACAGTGTGCTCCAGGCTTATTGAGACTCAGATATGGATGCCAGTCAGCCCTGCAATAGAAGAGGTCCCAGTACAGGAACAATGACCCTTGTGAGAACCCTTGTCTTGGAAAAGTAGCCCCTGCATTCCTGTCCTGATCACCAACAATCCAGTTCCTCCCCATGTGTGTCTGGGTCCCCCAGAGCTGCCTGTTGCTGGAGTTCAGAGGTATGGATTCTGAGTACATTTGTGTGCCTGTCCTTTAAAAAGAACAGCTGTGTCTCCAGCAGCCTTGGTGTCTCTCAGTCACAATGCATGCTGATTTTTACAGTCTGTAGTTATGGGGTCTTCTCTTCCCAGCTCTGGAATCTTAGGCTGGGGGTCTAGTGTGGGGCTTGGAACCTTTGTTCCTCCAGGGAGGTCTCTGCAAAGATGATCTCCCTCCAGATTAAACAACCAACCAACCAACCAAACAAACAAACAAACAAAATATATCATATGTGGATGCTGGACCAGCCTGAACCGTGCCTCTACTCCTTCTGCCAGTTTCAATGTGCTTTCTTCTTCACTTCTCTAGTTGTAGGTCTTCCATGAAGCCAGATTTCAGGTGGCTTTTAATGATGGTCATTCTGTTTTTTAGTTGTAATTTTGATGTAGTTGTGGGAGACAGCTAGTACCCCACTATACTGCCATCTTGGTTCTCTCTCAAAATATTTTAAGTAATATTAATTTGGACTGGAATTGTAAATTATAGTTTTCTTAGTTAAACAAATTTTAAAACTTTAGTTTTAAATTTCAGGATTTATGCATAACATTCTGAAGTTATGGTATTAACAAAGACATATAACCTTCCTGCCACACACACACACCCCTCTTGAAACTTTATAGACATCAAAATTATGCTATAAAATGTTTGTATTAATTAGTTAAAATATATTGATTATATCCCTTTGAAATACATTTGTTTTTAAAATTGAACAACTAATGCTTAGCTGGGATGCATCATGAGGTTGTTTATTTCAAATATTTGAATTATTTTATTGACCCTAATTTAGTGCTTGTAACTAGGAAAGAATATGGAAATATAACTCCAAAATCCATTGAAATAAATGCATTAAAACAAATTTCTAAGCAACTCACATGAAACCGAATTTATATTTTTAGTGAAGACAGTCTAGACCAGCCGTGGGCAAACTACGGCCCGCGGGCCGGATCCGGCCCATTTGAAATGAATAAAACTATTGAAAAAAAGACCGTACCCTTTTATGTAATGATGTTTACTTTGAATTTATATTAGTTCACACAAACACTCCATCCATGCTTTTGTTCCGGTCCTCCGGTCCAGTTTAAGAACCCATTGTGGCCCTCGAGTCAAAAAGTTTGCCCAACCCTGGTCTAGACCAATGTTTCTCAGACTTCATGGTACGTATCAAAGTGCCTGGAGAATTTAATAAAAGCAGATATAATTCAGATTGTGTCTATAGAATCTGAGATTCTGCATTTCTAAGGAGCTCCATGTGATGCTGCCACTGATATTCCATGAGCCATGCAAGAATCTAGTTACAGACCACGTGGAAAAGTTCTATTTGATTACTTGGTTTAAAATTTCAAGAAAATTGCTTCTTTTACATGATGTGATTTATGGACTATAATTTAAATTCTCCCTTCTAGCATGCCATTCATAAAGTTTTAGTTTTTTTTTGTTTATATTTTATTGATTTTTTACAGAGAGGAAGGGAGAGGGATAGAGAGTTAGAAACATCGATGAGAGAGAAACATCGATCAGCTGCCTCCTGCACATCTCCTACTGGGGATGTACCCGCAACCCAGGTACATGCCCTTGACCGGAATCGAACCTGGGACCTTTCAGTCTGCAGGCCGACGCTCTATCCACTGAGCCAAACCAGTTTCGGCTGAAGTTTTAGTTTTTATATCCTCTGAAAAGCTTGAAGCAACATACTCATGAAGATAGCTAACTTCTCTCTGCCTCTACTTAGTTACCTTGTTTTTGGTCTTAAAAAATATAGGGTTAATCTAATGCTGGGTTTTGGATTAAGGAGGCAATTGACTAGTATAATTAAAATTGCTATGGGCCATGGGAACAGATTTCAACTTCAACTAACTATATTTAAGCAAGTGTGTACAGTGAGAGTCATGGTTGTGGTTCCAGCCAAAGTAGAAACAGAGTTTAACAGTTAGTATTTCAACAGGACTAAACTTGATAGGGAATTTGCTTTGACAGAGCAAGCTTTGAAATTTTATATATGAGTTTTACTGCAATATTAATAAATCATATATTGCTTAAAGAAATAATTTTAATAGTTGTGTTAAGTATGAAGTTACAATTAGTATGTTGAATTTTTACATTTTTTGCTTTATCTTTTGATTTCTTAATGTAGAGTCCCAACATACAGGGTTCTTCATACACAGATTTCTAATAAAAATTTTGAGAATTTTCTTCTTTGATGCCTAACAAAAAGACAATGTGTTCAATAAATTTCATTTATTTATAGTGATATCTTTACAGTTGTTGATTGCTCATGTTAATCAAGACACACTTGGTCCTTTTGCTAGAATTCATAAACCTGTGCTGTGGATCAAAAAGAGACATAATTTGTTCAAATTAATCATTTAAGAAATGTATTCTTTTCTATTATGACTGGATTTAAAGAGACCCTGCACATTACATAAATATGGACTAATCAAACTTATGTTGTTGCATGAGAAATATTTAGTATATGAAAATAAATGGTGTTACTTGGGACTATAGTTAGATTTCACTCAAGAACTTGAAAATAAGTGGAGTGCAAAAGTTCTTTGAGAGAGTAACTAAAATAAACACAATAGAGTAAAAATATGCATGGCAATGGAAGGCCTATGTGACTAATTGTTACCTGAGTAAATCTGTTAACATAGCTGATGAAACAATGAGTATTCATGTGGGGAATTGATAAGTGATAAAATCTTAAATAAAGGAGAATAACTGGAACAAATTTTGTTAGCACTCTTCTGTTTTTCTTGGGTGGACTCTTAGCTGATATGAAGATTGTGCACACACATGTACTTCTCCACTTGGTAGTATTTTTTTACAATATTTTGTATGTCTGAGGGGTCAGTTGTTACTTTACCTCTTTCATTTCTCATTTGCTTATTTGGCTCCTCTCTCTTGGTTTCTTGGTGAACCTGGTTAGAGGTTAATCCATCTTGTTCATGCTTTCAAAGAATGAGCTCTTGGTTTTATTTATCTTTTGTACTTTAAAAAAAATCTCTATGTTGTTTATTTCTGCTCAGATCTTTATTATTTCCTTCTTTCTGCTTACTCTCGGCTTTTCTTATTGCTCTCTTTCTAATCCTTTAAGTTGTAGGGTTAGATAATGTATTATGATTCTTTCTTTTTTTTGAGAGACGCCTGTAGAGCTATGAACTTCCCTCTCAGAACTGTTTTCACTGTGTTCCATGGATTTTTGATTGTTGTGTTTTCATTGTCATTGTTTCCAGGATGCTTTTTATTTCTTCTTTTTTTCTTTGATCTCTTTGGTAAATCAATCATTGTTTAATACCATGCTATTTAACCTCCAACTGCTTGAGTTTTTTCATTGTTTTTTTATTGTAGTTGATTTCTAATTTTATGCCATTGTGATCTGAGAAGATACTTTATATGATTTCTATCTTCTTGAATTTGAAGAGACTTTACTTGTGAATCAATATGTGGTCTGTTTTTGAAAATGTCCTGTGTGCACTTGAGAAGAATGTATATTTTGTATCTTTGGGGTGAAATGTTCCAAAGATATTGTTTAGTTCCATATGATCTAGTGAGTCATTTAGGATTACTGTTTCTGTGCTGATTTTTTGTTTAGAGGATTTATCCAGTGGTGTCAATGGGTATTAAAGTCCCCTACTATGATTGTATTGTTCTCAATATCTCCCTTGATACCTTTCAGAAGTTTTTTTTATGTGTTTGGATGCTCCTATATTGGGTGCATATATGTTTATCAGAGTTATAGCCTTCTATTGAGTTGATTCCTTTAGTATTATGAAGTGGCCTTCTTTATCTCTTGTTATGGTCTATTTTGTCAAATATAAGTATTATATAAGTATTGCTGCTCCAGTATTTTTTTTTTTTCATTTTCATTTGCCTATTTTTTTTTTCCACCTCCTCACTATCAGTCTGTGTGAATCCTTTGTTCTGAGGTGGGTCTCTTGTAGACAGAAAATATATGGGTCATGTTTTCTTATCAATTCAGCTACCCTATGTCTTTTGGTTGGAGCATTTTATCCATTTACGTTTAAGATTATTATTGATAGGTACTTGTTTGTTGCTATTTTTATTCTTTATGCCTGTGTTTCTTCTTCCCTTTCTATTTTTTCTTTATACAGCAGTCCCTTTAGCATTTTTTGCATTTCTGGCTTGGTGGTAATAAACTCCCTTAGCCTTTTTTTTTTTTTTTTTGTCTGTGAAGCTCCTGATTTCACCTTCAATTTTGAATGATAGCCTTGCTGGGTATAGTAATCTTGGATTCAGTCCCTTGCTTTGCATCACTTTGTATATTTCATTCCATTCTCTTCCAGCCTGATGTGCTTCTGTTGAGAAATCAATTGATAGTCTAATAGGAAATCCCTTGTAGGTAATTTTCTTTCTCTCTCTGGCAGCCTTTAAGATTCTTACTTTATCGTGATGTTTGCCAATTTAATTATGATGTGTCTTGGTTTCTGTCTGTTTGGGTTCATCTTTTTTGGGACTCTGTGTGCTTCTTAGACTTATGTGACATTTTTCTTCCCAACATCAGGGAAGTTTTCTGTCATTATTTCTTTGAACAGGTTTTCTGTTTCTTGCTCAGCTTCCTCTCCTTCTGGCATGCCTATTATGCAAATTTTGTTTCATTTTGTGTTGTCCCAAAGCTCCCTTAGGCTCTCCTCCTGCTTTTTAAGTTTTCTTTCCAGTTGCTGCTCTGCTTTGGTGTTTATTCCTACTTCTTCTCACTCACTGATGTAGTCCTCAGCTCTTCCTAGTCTACTGTTGAAACTTTACATTGTGTTCTTTATTGCAGCTATGTCATTCTTCATTCCTTCTTGATC
>NW_006294243.1:3423758-3434121 GCF_000327345.1 Myotis davidii | reverse complement strand
GCCCCCCCCCTATTGGGGATGGGCCCGCAAGCAAGGTACATGCCCTTGACTGGAATTGAACCTGGGGCCCTTCAGTCCTCAGGCCGACGCTCTATCCACTGAGCCAAACCGGTTAGAGCTTTAGTTTTTCCTATATAGTAGATGTTTTGTGGGACTATATGGTGCATTCTCTCAAGTCTTCTTGGCTGGGTATTCTAGGGATGCCCCCTACTTGGGATATTACAGTTCTCTTTGGTGTAGTTGGATCTTGAGTGTTATTGTCCTTGTCGTGGATGGAGTCTCCTCTCAGGGTGTCTGGTTATGTGGCTTGCTCTCTCTCATGTTGACTGAACAGCATAAAATTCAACTCAATAAGACATGACATAAAGGAAACAAAACACAAATGTGCTCATGACACAGATAACCCCAAAAAGTGACCTCCAGAGAAAAAAAGATTTAGGAAAGAGAAAAGAATGCAAACATGATATTCAGAAAATGAAATAGGTAAGAGAGAAAATAAGGAGAAGAAAATATATGGGGAGAAAACATCAAAAACAAACAAATAAACCAAAAAATGCAAACAACAAATACCCAGAAAAAGGGACAGACAGAATTTGTAGAGGCAGAGTTATATACAGAAAGTGAGGTTAAGGAATTGAATAGGGGAAGGACCACAGTTCAGTATAGAGTAGGTAGGAGAATGAGTGGATAAGAAGAAAAGAAAGAGAGATAAATAAATAAATAAATTGTTTTTTAACTTATTCATCTATTTTTAGAAAAAGAGAATAGAGGAGAGAGCAGGTAGGCTTGAGTTTAGTGAGTAAAATTACACAATTAGGAGAAGAGAGCAAGAGAGGAGAGGAAAAATAGTCATTAAAAAAAGTGACTGATGTTGAAAGGAGAAGGGACATGGACTTAGAGAAGGGGAGAGGAAATTAGATATATGGGTAAGCCAACAGAGACTACAATAATAATAACACATCAGTAAAACAGATAAAGAAGATCCATTTTTAACAAGGAGTATAAAGCAATGAGAGAGGAAAAACTAAAGTGGGGTTAGGAGAAAACAGAATGAAAGAGGAAGAAGTGATGAAGGGTGGAAAAAGAAGATAAAATAAAATAACAATAAAAATAGAATGAAAAAATAATAATACAAAACAAGTAAAAATTAAAAATAAAGAAAAAAATTAAAAGATAAAAAATAAAAAAGTGAGTTGTCATTTGATTCAGCTGAGTGTTAATGCCCTATGGGGGCTAGTTTAAGATGCCACTCTTCCGTCTGCCACTTTTCAATTTCCTGCTAGATACTCAGCACCGTGTGGAAGTACTAAGCAATCCACTACTGCTCTGTTTGTGTCTATCTCCACAGCCTTGGCTGCAAGCAGATGGGACCAATCTGTCCACTTTATCTGTGTGCCTGCTGTCAATCTTAATCACTCAAGCATCTGTTTTTGACAGGGCTTTAGGTAAGGGTGGTGCTGTATCACTCTCTGGGCCTGAACAGCCCCTCTTCAACCCAGTCCCTGAGGGCTCTTTGGGGCTCTTCAGAATCTTTGTGTCCTTTGTAAAGCTCAAGGTGGAGGCTGGCCGTGGCTGTATTAGCTCAATGGAGGCTGCTAGGAGGGCTGGCTCTTCAGGAGCAAAATGGCTGCTTACGTTTGGAGGATAAGGAATGTCTCAGTGCCAGACATCTCTCCCCTCCCCTCCCCTCCACAGCCTCTCCCCAGACTCCACAAATCTGCACCTCCACCAGCACAGCAGCCTTGTGTGAGTGTTTGCAATTAAAAGGTCCAGTGAACTGGGTTTAGTGAATAAAAGCAAAGATAAAACAAGCAAAATAGCCATAGCACTGCGAGTTTCTCTCTCCTGGGACTGTGTGTCTTGGAAAAGTCTTCAGAACACCCTCCTGGGTGCAGTCTCGTCTCTTGCAGCTGTGGACTTAGATCTAGATCCCCCAGCTGCCAGCAGCCCTGTGGACTTCCTTTCCACAATTGGATGTTATGCCTGTCCCCAAGGAATGCAGACTTGGTGCTGTGCAGCTTCATTCTGACCCTCTCAGCCTGGTGGTCCCATGTCTCTCTTCAGCCTAGATCCTGATCCTACCGTTCTCCAGGCATCCTCTGCCCTTCCTGGCTGCAAGTTGTCTCACCAGCTGTGCCTACTTTACCAATTCCGGGTGGATGTTATTCGATCTAGCTGTTCCTTCTATCTGCTCCGAGACAAGGCACAGGGCATATCTGCCTATTCAGCTGCCATTTTCTATCCCCTCTGACTTTCATCAGCAGCCTTATTCAGAACAAATCACTTCACCTCTTTATACCTCAGTTTCATATCTCTGAATCTGGCTTCTGTGCTGCCAGAGTCTTCAAGTTTACATGGAGGCTTTAAAGGGTCCATCATGTGCATCTTCCAAGTGGTTTCATCACCATGTTGCTCTCTCAAGGCTGTATCCTTTAAAATGGCTCCCACAATGGGAACCACTGGGAGAATTTGCCTAAAATTATTATTTTGATAAAAAGTCATTATGCTAACTTCTTATAAAAACCTATATTGTTATAAAAGTCATGGGGAAGAGAAGGTAATTTTTTGTGAAGTGCAAATTACTATTACTAGATTGCTTTAATCTTAAGTATAAATACAGAGGTGGAAAGTGAAGAAAGGTAGGTTAAGTCTGTGGACATTTTTAAAATGATGTCAGTTCTAGAAGATCAGTACAACCTTCCCTTCCACAAGCCTTGCTGCCAAGATTTCAAAGTAAATGGAACTGGCTGGCATGACATAACAATGCTTCCTCTATCACACATATCCTTCAAATTCAATATTTTCTCTCTCTATTTTTTTAAACACAGAGATAGAATGACACATGTAAATAAGACTAGCACAAGGTTTTCTAGACACAGTCAGAGTGGTAGGCCCTCCATTATTAGTCCTATTATGTGTTTTTTTTCTCTTTTATTTTTCTTGGAACTGGGTGGGTATTTTAGGAGTAGAATAAAAATAAATAAATAAATAAATAAGTAGCTAATTTAAAATTGATTGTATAAAAGTTCTTAAATTCATTACTTTTTTGAATAAATTGTTTTGGTTCATTCAACAAATATTAAAGGATTATTTTATTCCGTGCATGAAGAGTTACAGTCTTCAAAACCTTGCCAACTTTTGCTTCCATGGAGTTTTTAGTCTAGCCAGGTGACAGAACTATATGCAGGCATCATAACTATATGTAAGAAATGCAAATATATGTGAATGTGTGCATTGGACAATGGGGTGGATAATAGGTGGATATAACTATTTATTCATTGATATAGGTGAATAATGGGTAGATATGGTATTTATTCATTGAAGGCAAGGAAATGTCCTAATGATTATTGACTTGAGTTATAAAGGGTGCATAGTAATTACTAGGTGAAAGTAGGGAGTAAACAATACTCCATTAATGCAGGTACACAAAGACCATGTGATGAGAATGAACAGGCTTAGATGAGAATACAGAAAGGCAGTTAGACTGGAGCTGAATGCCCAGAAGTTAAAGTTGAATAAGATCTGAAGAAGCTGACATGGAATTGACTTTGCAAGAAAAACTTTTTCAAACTGGGACAGTTTTGGGAAGGCTGAACAAAATTAATACTTATGCCAGGGTCATAGGTAAATATGGCAGTTTCCTGGGGTAGCTGAGACATATGGTCTCACGTATAGGAGTTTCCAAGGATGGTCGTTAAATTGGGATTCAACATCAGCCTTTTTTAATGGACACGAGTATGAATTGTTTGAAGCCTTTCCTGGTGAAATAGGTGGCGTTTGATTCACTGGTGATTTTAGGCTCTCTGAATTGGCATCAGAGCATGAGGGGTTCCTATTTTCCTTTGGCTCAAATTTTATCACAGGAGTTCTCTGACCTTGGATACACTGGTGTCAGGGTTACAGTCCAATAGGAGCATTTTCCAGTCAATCCCTTTGCAGACATAATGGGAAATGGAGTTTGGAAATCATGGATCATGTGAGAACTTTCTACTATTAAGCATCTGATGTTTTGGCTCTTATAGAGTAATTGGTAGTGACCTTTCTGAAAAGACCTTTTGGGGTCAAGTTCAGGACTATAGCAAGGCAGTTTTCTACAAAATACTTTGTTCAATAACACAAAAAAGCAGATATCATATATTCACTGGGGAAGGTAAATCCACTGAAAATTTAGGTAGTCATTAAACTTTTAAGGTTTGGGGAACTTTAAAGGAATAGTTTGCTTTATATTTTTACTTTTATTTAGAGGGTTAATCTTTCCTTTCTGTCGGAAGAGATTGGGCATATGGAAAAAAGTTGTTGAGAAATTCTGCTCATAAATCCTGAAAACATTCTGAAAGGATGGAAAATAAAATTGGGGATGCTCTGATTTATTCACCACTTCATAGCTGTTAGAAGACTGTGCTGTGAAAGAAATTGCATTTGTAGTAAGATTAAAGGCATTATTTGATTAAAAGTAAAAACCAATGGGTGATAGCCAAAAGGAGGATTAAAAACCTATCACACTTTATCCACAAAACGATTGAGCTTCTGCTTTTATCATCAGTTACATGAGCTTGATCCATATCTGGTCCTGAGAGATGGACATACTCTGTATGTGCTGACAGAATCAAGTTTATGTATCTGCAGTATTGAAAGTCAGACCTTTGATTTTGCTAAAGCAATGAATGTTATCCTTTAGGTTCTTGTGGACCATCTTGCTAGCCTAACACAGGAAACATAACCTCTATGCATTATTGCATTGGTTGAATTATATTTGAAATTTAGCAATTCACTTTTGGGAGGTGCCATTGATCTGAAGAGATACTGGTGCTTTGAATATAGCATTTGGAATATTCCCTTTTACTTATGAATAATGCTATGCATTATAACTGAATTCACTTGAACCAAACTATAAATTGACATTTCAGTGATTTCAAGTGAGATATTTTAAATACAAACTAATGACTGACTTTCGGAGGAAGTCTCTGTTTTTTCAAAATTTATGAGGCCAGTTTTAAGAACTTACTTTGCAGCTTTAAGATAGTTGCAATAATAAGTATAATGAGCTAGAAACATGATAGAAGGTACATGAGTGAGACTGTTGAAACCAAAAAATAAGGAAAATTTTGAATAAGATAAAAGGGAAATAAAAATAACCAATTAAAAAGTATATTTTGTGTAAATACACATAAAGTTATATGTGTATGTATACATATGCCTGTCGATATATATACATATTCATACAGAGATACCTTTTGTATTAAATATTGGAAAACTAAAATAAACTAAAAAACTTTAATACTTTCATATATGAATTATATACAAATTTATTCAGGACTCAAACCTTCAATTAAAAATATTTGTAAGCATGGGTGGTAATGATAAGTGAAAAAGGTTTTTGATAAGATTTAAAATTTGAAAGGAAAAATTAATAATTAAACCTATAGGTTTTTGTTCCATTTGTTAATCCTAGATGTTCATTTAAAACGCAAATTCTTAGGGAAATTATAGGACTCAAAGTTTTGATAGAGAAGCAAAGCAGATAATGTTTGTCTTTCCTCTTTTCAACCTTATTTGTCAGCAATATCTGATCTGATCTCTGGGAAAATTCAAAACTAGGAAATATTTGAAAACTAATAAGTGTCCAAGATAAAGCTCAGTAGAGCATCATATCTACTAGAATATGTCAGTCTTAGCTCCTCCTTCTGTCAAAAAAAAAAAAATTCAGCCCATTAGATTCAACTGGCAACATTCAGTTTCTTAAATATATTATTCTTATACTAGAACAGCTGAAAGAAAACTCTTTGCCTTAAGTGTCAAGATTATTTCACTTCAAGTTCATCGTTATGCTAAGGAGACTAGATACAAAGCCATTCCTCAAGAGCATCACCCCTGAAGGGTGTCTGGAAATGACATATATCCCATGGTCATTTGACTGTACCAGCTAATAGTCACTGGTAGAAGAGCTTAAGTAGAGGTTATCTTTTTTAAAAAATTGACTTTTCACATTAACATAGGAAATCTGGCAATAAGTGAATATCAGTGACTAAGGTAGCTAGGAAGGGTGACTTTGGAAGAAAACTTGGCTGGTCAACTCTTAGTGATAACAGCAGCAAGGACAGCAAGGATAACATTGGTAGCACCATTTCTTAAAACTCATATATCTTACAATGTATAGTATACAATTTAATACTACATTTTATATTCCTCATCAGAAATATATGAGTGAAGTATTAGCATTTACAGTTTAGAAATAAGAAAGCTTGACATCAAATAAAGTTGATAATCTACCAAAGTCACAGTCATAGTCAGACTGAGTAAGTAGTAGGTCTGGGATTTGAATCCAGCTGAGTCAGATTCCAAAACCTATTCTACTTGTTTTAGGTTATGGACTCAAGCACCTTGAAGGCCAGAGCACAGGTAAAATTTTGGTACTTTATTTTAGGCATTCAATTGTTATGCACTGTGGAAGGTTTTGGATACATAAAAACCTAAGAATAGAAACCCTTAGACTACATGTCTAACAATGATAGCTGAAACACTTATAAAGAAATTGGATCATAAAAGCTACAAGAAAAATGCTATGGAATGTAAGCAAGAAAGTTAAAAGAATGTTTATTGAAAGAATATTTGATTGTATGAAATATAGTATGAGATATTATTTAATAAGATATTTTCAGTAATTTCAAGATATCTTTATACTGTTCATTAGATTTTGAACTAAAATAAGATTTATATAATTAAACATTACTAAGAAATTATAAGGAGGCAGTGTCTTTGGCCTATTTATACTTTTACATCATAATATAAAAGTATGATTTCTTAGAATGGTAGAATATTGCAGTGTTTAAGACTATAGGCTGTGAATTCTGATTGCATGGGTACAAATTAGGGTTTTGCCACTAGAAGCAAATGAATTAGTCTGTCTACCCCCTCAGTTTTCCTTTTAGTGAATGGGAAAAAATTACAGTATCCAGCTCATAGGTTTTTTTAAAAATTTAGTTAAGTCAAGCAATTGGTAAATAGTAAATGCTCAGTGAAATTTTACTATTTGTTTGTGTAGTTATATTTAACTTGTTTTTACAGGGACGTTCAAACTGCTTAACATGATATATTTATCTATATTTGCAGCATAACCTTCTAACCCCTCTGAGTTCTCTCAAAATATTCATTTAATTCTTTCTTCTCTACCTGAAATGGCTTTCTTTATTGAATTCAGATGCCACTTCTTGATAATGGCTTAGTTTTAATTTTTTTCCTATGTACATCCAATATTGTACTAACCTCAATTATGATAACTATTCAGAAAACTAAAATTTTGTCAAGTTGGAAAATTAATTTAGTAAATGTTTACTTTTTATTATATTAAAGCCAATCATAAGAAGGCCACTAGCCTCTTTTCCATAGTCCTTTGCAATAGGTAAAGAAATTTAGATCACCAAAGCTGTAGATAGATTGAGGAGGGAAATGACAGGAAGTGTTATTTCTGAGTTTTACCTAGTTATAACATTTACTCTTACACAAGGCCTATGCTATCTAAATTGCAAAGACTATTTATAGATGAGTTGGAAAACTCTCTGAGAAATACAAAGTATTCTTTGTAAGTGTGTCTCATTTGTATGTTGCCTATGTTTGCAACTGTGTATAGAAAGGGTAGGAAGGAAAACTGGCATAAATGAGGATAGACCAGGCTGATGTCACTCAGAAAATTTCTTAAAAGGCAAAACTGCATTTATAGCTAGATTTTACATAGTATATGACAAATTCATTTACTGGGTAGAGAAACCCCACAGAACAGTGCACAATGTTTTCTGTTAAATCCTCTTTGTGTTACTATATTTTTAGAAGTTTGTGCCACAGGTAATGATATAGGTGACTATTACCTCTTATAAAATAAAATAAAAAGTAATGTCTGCAAGGCACATAACTGCTAAAATAGTATCAAAACAAGACGACACCTTAATTTGGGTAGTGATGAAAGAAATCACTGTACAAAGTTGGAAGCTTCTTATGACACATAAATTGGCATAATTAATTTTTAAAAAATCCTCACCCAAGGACATGCTTACTGATTTCTGAGATAGGCAGGAAGAGAGGGAGGGAAGAGAGGGAGAGAGAGAGAGAACAGAGAAACATGATTGGTTGCCTCTTGTATGTACCCCAAACAGGACCCAACCCACAACCTGGGTATGTGCCCTGACTGGGAATCAAACCCATGCTTTTTTTGTGTACAGAAAGATGCTCCAACCAACTGAGCCACATACACCAGTGTTGACAAAATTAAATTTATTATTATTGTCCTAAAAAGGGCAACTGTGATAAAGCTATTTTCTGATTTTTTAGTAAGTGAGTAGGGAGACAGCAATAAGTACTGCAAGCAAAAATGAAATTGTCAGCACCTATTTTAATAGTTTTTCAAACCTCAAATTGCAGAATGCTATCTTGCGCCTGTATCAGTTTGTGGTAGGTCACTGCCATGTGGAACAGGTGTTTTGTTATATAAATTAACCATTTGACATTGAAATTAAATGTTGAATATGCTATTTAACCTTGTTTCTACACAGAATTTCATGAACTGAGACACAAGACATCATGATAATTGGCAGAATTATTCTAACGATTTTTTGTATCTTAGAGGCTCAATTTACAATCTACCATTTTTGCTTTTCACATGGCTGTAAAATCAAGGGAAATTTATGTAGCGTTTATTTAAAGGTGTTCTGTAATTTTATAGTGTCTCCCATCAATGTAGAGAAAATGGACTTGCTTACCAAAGTGTGTAACTCTATTATATATGTATTTTGATGGTTTAAAAATTGCTGAAACTACATTAAATTAACAATTGTGAAGCTATTATAGCTTATCTCTTTAGCACCACACATCTCCCAGGATTTCTTATTTCATCAGCCTTTACTACCATTTTATTCTTTTTTTCTTTCAAGAAAACCATGTCATTTGTAATGTCCAATCTTCCCTATTGAGGAAAATTAGAGATACATTAAAAATATGCTTTTTCTTTTTTCAGTCTCATTGGTACTACTCTAACTTCATCCCTCTGTACTTCTGGATTACAAATTGCAAAAGAGTTGTTTGGTCTCTTATGTCTCCATCTCTTATAGCTCTAACAAATTAGTATTCCTTCTCCTGGTAGAAGATACAATTATCACTCAATTGTAATGTAGTGCATTTTCAAAATTAAATAATATATAACTTATTTTTCTCTAACATTTTCTTATGTTGCTTTTTAGTTGTGTGGAATAATCTTCATTTTTATCTCCACCTCATTTCTTCTCGTTTTATTCTGTTCAATTTATCTTTATTGTTGAAAGTATCACAGATGTCCTCCTTTTATTCCCCATTGACCCTCCCTCTATCCTGCACCTGCCCCCCCCCCTCACTCCAGGCCTTCACTACACCTTTTTCTTTTGTTTTGTCTTCTCCTTTTAATTGTGTTATTTTAAAATATATTTTTATTGATTTCAGAGAGGAAGGAAGAGGGAGATAGAAGCATCAATGATGAAAGGGAATCATTAATTGACTGCCTCCTGCATACCCCTTACTGGGGATCCAGCCCTCAGGCATGTCCCTGACCGAGAATCGCAACCATTACCACCTGGTTCATAGGTCAATGCTCAACCACTTAGCCACACCAGCTGGGCTTATTGCATTGTTATTGATGTTGATAATAGATGACAGATATTGGAAGATGATGATATTTGAAGTTTTTTCTGTGTAAGATGTTACGAATGTACACATAAATTGGCTATCAAATTATTTAAAGCTGACTGTGACATTTTTTCTATATATTCTATGGCACTAATGAAGGAAAGTTTAGTTTTTGACACCGTCTAGGTAAGTTTTCACAATTGGCAAGCCTTTACTAACTTGAGAACTAATAATTTTAAAGAATTTAGTTCCTCTTAGATTTTATTCTGCTCTACCTCATTCTATCTTTATATTTTTAGAGACATGAAATGTGATATTTGCTTATCAATTTTTATTCATAAACTCTACCATCTCTATGACATTACTGATATCTTATCTTACAAGTTATGTACTCTTATAGCAAACCAGTGCATCTGAAGAGTCAAAAAGCATTTTTGTAATCTCTAGCATTTATAAATACCATGACTTTCATGTTGAAATGCTAAATACCATGCTTCAAAAACTAAAATGTCAAAACTTTATTGTTTTATCATGTGCTAATTCACTTTCTTTAAGTTTTCTTGATTCTATTAAAATGTAATATAATATGTGACTTTATTAGGACATCTCATATATTGAGTATGGTTTTACTAAATTTAGTTATGCTAACTTGTCTCTTCATTAGCTTATAGTGTCTTATAAAGTAAGACACAATTTCAGTTTTGCATAACGTGTTTAG
>NW_006294243.1:3395642-3423741 GCF_000327345.1 Myotis davidii | reverse complement strand
AAAGAAACCAAAACTTAAAAAGCAATATAAGCATATATTAAAATATTGCATCTTAAACTTTCTGATTTGATTATTTAAGAAACTGTTGTGAAGATATAAAACATATTCTAGATGCTCCTTATAAAAATAGGCCCTGAATTGGTAGCTTCTCATTATACAAATAAAGCCAATACTGAGACAAGCCTTTTTAATTCCCTATATATTAAAATGGAGGGAATATTATTAGATGTGGATGAGAGAGTGAGAGGTAAGGCAAATATATCTGTTCAAAAAGAACTGGTCCATTTCTTTACACTATCTAATATTTAAAGGAGAAAGTTTATAATATGTCTCAAGGCACAGTGTGGACTGGCATTGCTCATTGCTAAGTATATACTAACTGTGTCAAGACTGTCTTATTGGAATAATGAAATCCCAAATATGTTAGTGTTAGAATTTTATTTCTAGTTCATGCAAAGCCATTGCAAATGTCCCTGACCAGGTGCATCTTAAACATCTTTGCTCTAGGCCAGTGATGGCGAACCTATGACATGTGTGTCAGAGGTCACACACGAACTCATTTTTTTGGATGATTTTTCTTTGTTAAATGGCATTTAAATATATAAAATAAATATCAAAAATAGAAGTCTTTGTTTTACTATGGTTGCAAATATCAAAAAATTTCTATATGTGACACGGCACCAGAGTTAAGTTAGGGTTTTTCAAAATGCTGACACGCCGAGCTCAAAAGGTTCGCCATCACTGCTCTAGGCAGTGACCTTAGAATTCAAGTTCTTTTCCTCATACAACTCCCCTTTTCCTCAGACTACATGTCCGGTAGTGTGAGTAGGGAAAACACATGAGAAGTGATGAGATATTATACAGTGTGGTATGCATGTGGCACATATCATTTTCACCAATACTCTAGTGGGCAGAAATCACTGGCCAGATCTCATCCACAAACATGGGAGAGGTGGTCATTTTGCTTATCCAAGTGGAAACTATAAAAAATAAAGCCATGATCATGTGAGGAGTGTCTGATATTTGCATTTGGGGACACTTGCTAAGAAATACCCCTTTAGTCCCAAGTAGACACAAAGAGATTGATGTAAAAAGTTATTTAAAATAGCTGTTTTCAAGAAACTTGGGCAATGTGCCAATTTATTCTTCCACATCAATGATGGAACTATCTTAATTGCTGACCATTTTATGGTGGTAGCCCACAGGGGCCAGTGCACCTGGGAATGGCCCTGGAGGCAGTGCCCAGGAGGTGGTGGCAATGAAAGTTCAGTGTCCTGGCTCCAGTTGTCCCAACTGTGTGGGACCCCCATGTCCCAAGTCCAGTATGTTAAGACATCTTACCTTGGCTCCGTATTTATAATTTCTAGATCTATATGTGTTGTCACAAATGGTAAGATTTCATTCTTTTTATGGCCAAGTAATATTCCATTGTATATATACACCATTCTTTATCCATTTGTATATTGATGAACACATACGTTGGCTATTGTAAATAATGTGCCAATGAATACATGGATACATATGTCTTTTCATTTTAGTGTTTGGATTTCTTCGGATAAATAGCCAGAAGTGGAATTACCGAGTCTTCTTTGTTTCTTGTTATTGCTTTGTTTTAAAGTGTATTTTATCTGGTATAAGTATGGCTATCCTAGTTTTTTTGTTTCATTTTTATGAAATATATTTTTCATCCCTTTAAATTTAGTCTGTGTGTATCAATCTGAAGTGAGTCTCGTATAGATGGCATTTATGTGGGTCATATTTCCTTATCCATTCAGGCATCCTGAATCTTTTGATTAGAGCATTTAATCCATTTGCATTTAAAGTAATTGTTGATAGATATGTATTTATTGCCATTTTATTATTTATATTTCTGATCTTTTTCTTCTTCTTAAAGAAAACCTTTTAATATTATAATATTGTTTTGATAGTGATGAACTCCTTCAGCTTTTTCTTGTCTAGGTGGCTTTTATCTGTCCTTTTATTCCAAATGAAAGCTTTGCTGGGTAGAGTAGTCTGGGTTGTAGGTCCTTGTTTTTCATCACTTTTAATATTTTGTGCTAGTCTCATTATGATGTATATTGGTGTTGGCTCATTTGTTTGAGACTCTGTGTTTCCTATACTTATGTATATATATTTTTGGCCAACTTAGGGAAGTTTTCTGTTATTTTTTTAAAATAGGCTTTCAAATCCTTGCTCTCTCTTCTTCTTCTTCTGGAACCCCTATCATGCAAATGTTGATACATTTCATGTTGTTCAGAAGCCGCTTCAACTATGCTCATTTTTTGGATTCTTTTTTTTTTTTTTTTTGCTGTTTTGATTGGGTGTTTTCTGCTACCTTACCTTCCAATTTTCCAATTCAATCCTCTGCTTCATCTAATCTGTTGATTCCTTCTAATGTATTCTTCATTTCAGTTATTATATTCTTCATATCTGAATGGTATTTTTTCATGTTTTCTATATTAAGTTTTATGTTTCTATATTAAGTTTATATTAAGTTTTATGTTTATCTCTTAGTTGAAGTTCTCATTGAGTTTATCTAGCCTAAGTTCATTGAGTATCCTTATAACCAGTTTTGAACTCTACATCTGGTAGATTGCTTGTCTCCATTATGTTTAGTTCTTTTTCTAGAGTTCTGTTTTGTTTTCTATTTGAGACCAGAGGCCTGGTGCATGAAATTTATGCACAGGTGGGGTCCCTAGGCCTGGCTGGCGATCAGGGCTGATCAGGTTCCCTGCCTCCCCCCCATCCCCACCTCCTCCTTTCCTCGCCACCCACGCAGCCACCATGTGGTTCCCCACCTCCCTCCCCCACCTTCCCTTACAGCCCATGTCTACTGTCATCCACCCACAGTTCCCTGTTCCATCCCAATTGGGTCATCGGGACCTGCCAGACAGGGGGAGGGGCCAACTGCCATCGTGGCAGGTGGGCAACAGGCTGATTGGGGCCTGCTGGCTGGAGGGAGAGACAGGGGGAGAGACCCAGGAGATTAGCTGCCAGCCTGGAGAAGGGAGCCAGCCCTCAGCCACCCTGGGAAAGGGGCCATGTCCACCCCATGTTCCCCATCTCAGCCTGGGGGTGTGGCCCCAATTAGGCGATCAGGGCCTGCTGGCTGGGGCAGGGGTACTGGGAGGTTGGCCAGCAGGCCCTATTGGCGATCGGGCCCTACAGGCTCAGGGGAGCTCCTGCACTGAGCATCTGCTCCCTGGTGTGCATCATAGTGACTGGTCATTCTGGTCGTTGTGGGCATTGGGAGATTGGCTGTGGGAGTGCACTGACCACCAGGGGGCAGCTCCTGCATTGAGTGTCTGCCCCCTGGTGGTCAGCACATGTCATAGCTACTGGCTGGTCATAAAGTTCGCTTAGGCTTTTATATATATAGATATGTTTGTCTACTCATTTTGGCCACCAACAGAGTTTGTTTCTGTGTATAAATAGAGCTGCTGTGTCTCCCAGTCTTGCTATCACAGCCTTCTACAGTAGGTGTTCTGTGCTGCCCAGTGCACAGCCTCCCTGTTCACCAGAACAGGGCTCTTTGGGTGTGCACCTCCTCCCATATGGGCTGTGTAGTTGAGCCTTGATTATTATTGGCATATTAGAGGGAGGGATTGACCCCCCACACTAACTGGCTGTGAGGACTGGCCATGGCTATAGGGGCTGACCCCATGGAGCAAGACTTGCTTCAGTTGGAGCTCTGATGCCAGCCAAGTCCACCCCTTGAATGTATCACTCATTGAAGAGGTTGAATAGTTCTCCCACGTGGTCTGAAGCTGTCCACTGGGTACACTGGCTCTGGGGTCTCAGGGGAGGTGCAGGCCAAGGTCAGCCACTGCCTAAGCCCCATGTGGGGTCACCTGAAATGAGCTAAAAAGTGATATTGGATGGTTGGCACTTATGCTAATATGGAGTTGCCGAAGGGAGGCCACGCTGCGAACCAAGGCTGGCTGCCATTGGTATCAAGCTTAAGACTTCTGAGCAAGAAGTACAGGGTAAACTGAGGCTAGATCCTGCTTGTTTGGTGTTTGGGAACCTTTGAGAGGTTTTAGGAAAGTCTGTTGCATGATCCATTTGTATGGAAACACCACTGGAAGTGGCATGGGTGGGCCCTAAATTGGGTGAGTCAGGGTGTCAGGAACTCATCAGGGCGGGGTGATGAAGACTCAGATATGGCACCTACTGCACCTAAAGAGGTGTCTTGGAGAAAGCTGCACCTCCAACTCTTGCACTGAAGCCACACAATTCATTTCATCCTATATGTCCCTGGCACCTTTTGAGCTGCCACTCCAGTGCTGTAGCTCAAAATGAATGAGTCTAGTAAGTATGTGCATGGGTCCTTTAAGAAGAACACCTGAGACTCTAGCAGCCCACCATATCACTCGACCACAATCTCTGTTGGTTTTTACAGCCAGAAGTTATGGGGACTGCTCTTCCTGGCACTGGAACCCTAAGCTGGAGATGCTACTATAGGGCTGGGTCTCCTCACTCCTCAGAGGGGACCACCTCAGCTGAGATATCCTTCTGATTTTTTAACTGTCACATGTGGGATGGGACCTGACTGTATCACATCTCCATCCCCTTTAACAGGCAGCTTCTGTATACTCTTAGTTATAGGTCTTCTGTCCAGCTAGATTTCTGGTGGTTCTCAATGATGGTTGTTCTATAGCTTAATTATTATTTTGATGTTGTTATGGACAGATGTGAATACCATGTTTACCTATGCCACCATCTTGATGGAAGCAAATGCTTTCTGCTATTTTTAAGGCAGCAACATATTAACTTTGTTCTTATATTTCCCAAACTGTATAATTGACCAGCAGTTGATGAAGAGTGTAAGATCTTTCTCTTGGAGAAAATTTTATTTTCCAAGCATAAACTCAAGAGAACTGGAAATAAATAGTTCTTTTCTGTTTCCTGATCATTGCAGAACATGTAGGAGGCCCGGGCTTGGTGGCCAGAGACCCTGAGTTGGAGCATATCAATTCCAAACATCTCTTCTTCCACTTCCCATGTTTTGTATGACAGTAACTCACCTCATTCATACTTAAAAAAAGCCAAAACACTTATTGGGTACTTGCTTAGTTCTACAATAAAATATTAGAAACATAGACAAAACCCCTGACTGCTTACAAAGCAAGAATATTGCAGCCTCTGTAGTATAGTAATGAGTGTGAACAAAGAATTTGGGAGAAAAGAATTGATATCTAAAGATACAAAAAAATGGGTAAATGAAGGATTATTAAATAATTTGTTTTCTAGCAGATGGTTAACCATTTAAAGAAAAATAAGAGACTTGTCTTAGAATATACTCCCAAATAATTCTTAAATGGATAAAAGGTTACATTTGTGAAAAGTAAAAGCAAAACACACAAAAATCCCAGAATTGAAAAAGACTACCAATTATTAAATATTAAATGAGTAAAATAAACAATAATATATGTGCATATTTGATCACATAAATGTCAGCATCATAAAAAAATTCAAAAGGTAAACTCGGAAAGAGTATTTACATAAATATTTGCTAAACAAAGGATAGAAAGGTAAGGTAAAGATTCTCAACTCAGAATAAAATGAGTAGTGATAAAGAAAAAAAAATCACAAAATACATAAAGATCTGCAGAGCTATAAAAATGTGCAGTCTCATTAATAAGGTAAAATGGGAAAACATGACTTTGTCATCTCATATTAATAAAGTTATGTCATCTTGATTTTGCATTTATTTTAATAGATAGTACATGGTGTTGTCTGGGGATGGATCAAACTTGCATTTTTACATTCTTTGGTAGGATAAGAAATTAATATGAATTTATTAGTGGGCATTTTATAATATTTGTCAATAGCCTTTAAAGTATTTATAAATCCTTTGATTAATAATTTCCATTCTTAGAATTTCTTTTCTTTTCTTTTTTGTTAATCCTCACCTGAGGATATTTTTCCATTGATTTTTTAGAGAGAAAGGAAAAGAAAGGGAAAGAAAGAAACATTGATGTGAGTGAAACACATTGATTGATTGCCTCCTGCACATGCCCCAACCAGGGCCCAAGCTGGGAAGGATCCTGAAACTGAGGTACATGCCCTTGACTGGAATCAAACCCGAGACCTTTGGGTCTGCATTCTGACACTCTATCTATCCACTGAGCCAAACTGGCTGGGGACTTCTTAGAATTTATAGTATAAAGATATAGAGATTCTCATGAAGATATATTTTCACATATTCACTATATCAAAGCATAATAACAAAAACTATAAGCAATTTAAATATTCAATGATTTTGGAATTATATTTCAGTAGATCAAATAATTTCAAAATTGTAGCAAAATCACATTCTAAAAATAGTGAGATGGGGAATGAGTATGAGTCCTGGGTCTCTAAGCTCTGTATGTTGAGTTGTTGTTGTTGTTGTTGTTGTTGTTGTTGTTGTTGTTCTTCTTCTTCTTCTTCTTCTTCTCCTTCTTCTTCTTCTTCTTCTTCTTCTTCTTCTCCCTCTTAAATGGTGACCATCAGAACATCTACTTTATTGGACAAATGGTTGTAACAGGAGTATGCTTGCAAAGGAGCATTCTGACTACCCTGTAGAAAATAGTTTGCAAAGAGGTACAATTAGAACCAGGGAGATCAGTTAAGAAGTTACTTCTGTAGCTCAGTAAAAACAATGGTTCTTGGAACTTATCTGAAGATATTGAGAGTAGCTGAGTTTGGTTACATTTTGAGTTTCAGTGACATGATTTTGCTAATAGATTGAATTTTGAGTGTGAAAAATAAACAAAAATCATGAACAGTTACAATGTTAGTTCAAACAATTGTATGAGTTGCCCTGATCAAAATGGGCAAGATTTTATGACTAAACATTTGGGGTAGTTCAAACTCAGTTAAATTTGATTTAGCAAGTAGGTATCCACAGGGAGATTTTGAATGGGCAGTTGGATAGTTAAGTCTGTAGTTAAGGAAGCAAGGTCATCTGTATAGACATATATTTGGGGAGTAGTCTATAGAGATTCCATTTGAAGCCACAAGTCCAAATAAGATTACTTGTGGAATAAATGTAGTGAAAAAAGTCTAAAATTGAAGTCCCAATATAATTTAACATTTAAAGTTTAGGTAAATAAGGACTATTCAGAAAGGAGACTAAACAGGAATGGCTTATGAGGCCAAATGCCAACCAGATATATATGAGCTCATAAAGTCAAAGTGAAGATGATTCATGACTGTAGGAGTGACCACCATGACAAGTTGTTGAAGTGCTGATAGAGATGAAGACTCAGGATTTGACCACATGGCAGTCATTTGTGATTTGATAAAAATTAGGGCAAAGGCTTGGAAGAAATCCAAACACGACAGTAGGAATTGAGAAAGTGCAGGCAGTAAGGAGAGAGAACTATTTGGACAACTTTTGATAAAGAGAAAGAAAGAAACTAATGACTAGAAAGGCATCTGGGAAAATAGTGTTGTTGTTTTTTTAATGGGTTTAGTATAGCATGTTTCTGTCCTGATAGAAATGACTCAGAAGAAAGAGTGAAATTGATGATTCAAGAGAAAGAGGGAGATAATCAAGCTTGTCATGTTACCACCTACAATAGCAAGGTCACATTTTCCATTTTTCCTGTAAAAGCAGGCATCTTTTGATATTTTTCACATTTCCTATCTCTAGCATTCAAAGCAGAGAAGCAGAAGGCCAGGGCTCTAATGTTCTGTCTTATCAATCAAACATTTCCTGGGAGATTAAGGGCTATAGCAGTATCACCACCCATACCAATCTGCTTTTCCTTTTCAAAAATAACCACATCTACCTCCTTTCTTACATTTTATCATTTTATTTCAGTGGAATAAGTGTCTCTCTTTCTACCTTTGTTTTATGGATCTATTCACAAATGGCTGACTCAATTAGTTTTCTGTTCTTTTTGACCAAAACAGCATTGATGAAGACACACTAAAGACATATTTTACAATTGAAGAATGGATGAATCTGAGCAAATTTTTCACAATCTGTGTGTGCTATAGACATTAAAATGTGAAAAGATGATAAATATATGTGCACCTATGCACATACCATTTTTTTTATCTAGTCCTGAATTTGTCAGCAATCTCAATTGCTAACTACAAACAAACTATTGAAGTTAACATTATTGGACAAAGAATTAGTTTGTCAGAATTAGTAATTAGTTAGTGATAACAGATTCTATCAGGGACCAAGGAGCAAAAAACAATCAAATTCTGCCACAAGAATGTACTCCTTTGTATGTCAATGGCAGTATCACCACCAGAGATTTGATATTTGGTTCCATGTCATTGGATTCATTGTTCCTAAATTCTCATCATCCATACCATTACCACTCTTGACATCAATTATCTCTAAATAATTGGCTGAGCATAGATCATGTGACTTTTCTTAGTTGACACGGAAGAGAAAGAGGGTTATTTTCGTATGTTTAACTTTTATAATTAAAAACATGTTTTAAAAATATATTTTATTGAATTTTTAACATAGAGGAAGGGAGAGGGATAGAGAGTTAGAAACATCGATGAGAGAGAAACATTGATCAGCTGCCTCCTGTACACTCCCTACTGGGGATGTGCCCACAACCAAGGTACATGCCTTTGACCAGAATCAAACCTGGGACCCTTCAGTCCACAGGTTAACACTCTATCCATTGAGCCAAACCGGTTAGGGCTATAATAAAAAATTTTGATAAAACTTCTACGTAATGTCTGTTAGGAAAAAACAACAACAACTGACAATTGATTTGAAGTCTGTGTTGGAGTAAAAACATATCCTTGAGTTTCGTGAACTTCTAAAAACATGTAAAGTATCCAGCAAAATTAGGCTAACCCATAATGACTAACCCATAATACTGTCTTTTCAGTATTTCTGTTTTTTTTAACAGAACCCATCATGAAGTAAATTTCCAAAAGTACTTCTTGGCAGATATGCCCCAAAGCATAATTATTATCCCATGAATGTTTCTTTAGCAATGAAGAGAAAATAACAATGTGCAATGTGTACAATTTTTCTAATTTTGTGACTGGACATACCTGAAATTTGTTTTTATATTTTCTTAATTACATCTTTGTACTAGTGGAATAATTGTCTCAAGTCAGCACTAGGTATATTCAAATACTGTGCAATCTCCAAAAAACTTTAAAAAAAAAACACAAATTTAATTCTCTGTGAATCTATCTATAAAATTGTTACAATAATACCTGACTTCTAGCATCAACAAGTATATTAAACATAAAAAGCATCAATATAATTTTTGGGGAAAATTATTAAATCTGTACAAATAATATGTTATCATGCTTGGAAAGTTATTTTTAACTCAGACAGATTAGCTTTAGAAAGCAATATTAGATTATGGGAAAAAACTAAGTTGTTAGAACTATTCATATAGTACAAATTATAATTAAGGAATAATCTAATTTGAGAAATATAATTTATTATTTAAATATTGGGTTTTTTTGTAATATGCTCCTTATTTTAGTTTTAATAGTCTCCTTTTCTCATTACAGACTCTATATTAATCAATACTATAAATAATTACTATCTGATGGTCATTGATCTTTATAAAATCTTCCTAGCAGGGAACAGTGCACTTTTCTCAGTAGGACCTAAAACAGTGCCATCAAACACTGTGAGAACTCCATGAATACTTTATGGTAATTCAAGGGGACACATGTCCAAATCCACAGTCATTGATACCTTCTGGCATGAATATAAAAGACTGGCAATATTGGCAGCTTTGGTTACTGAATTGATGATGGAGGTTGTTCGTTTTAAATAGGAGTCAGAATATCATGGTGTGAAGTGCAGAGGGAAGCCTATTGAGCACTTGCATAAGAAATTAGAAAATCTGGGTTTTATCCTAGTTTTGTTTTGTTTACTAAGTATCAACTTTATATATTTACATATCTTTTCATATAGTAAGAAATATTATAACAAATGCAATAAAATGCTAAAATATAAAATTAAATATTTAATGTTGCTCTACTTCATTTATTATTTCCTTCTTTATCTTAGTAGTTATGCTCTTTAAGCCTATGTCGTTGACCTTTACTTTAAAATAAAGATAGAAAATTTACTAACAGAGAGAAGGTGAAAATGACCATGAAATAGTAAAGAAGAAACACTTTCTTCATGGAGTGATAAGCACAAGTAGAATGCCTCATCACTTATAGTGCATCTTAAACAAAAAGACTATGGCTTATTACTGATGTAATTCACAACAGCTAACTGAAAATTCTAATTCATCTATTCAGCAAGCATGTACTATATTCTTAACATTCTATAAGTAAAGGTTATGAAAGGCTATTTTTTAACTGATCTTTGTCAAATTCATGAGTGACTCAAATTCATGAGTGACAAAGATAGTTGAATAAGTAAAATGCAGCATGGTAATTATTGTCTCAAACATTGAATAAATTTCCATCTGCACCTAAAAAAAAATAATTATCTCTTCCTCAGTAATTTATGAGTCTACATGGGAAATAATGTTTGGCCTGGGTATTAAAAAATGGGTTTAAAGGAAAAAGAGGAAGAGAGAAAATTCAGGCAGAATGGACTATGTATGGTAACACCCCTGGAACAAAAGAGCACAGACAACAAAAGTTAATTAAAAGCATAATATGACTGGATTATAGAGCAGGCTGTGGGAATGGGAGGAAGGGTACTTAAAATGGTAAAATGGGTCAGATCTAGGAAGCTCTTTCATGATATGTTAAGAAATTTCAATATTATTCTATAGGTCTTGGGAGCTATTGATGTATCATTATTGCAGAGAATAAAGCACCATTAAATAAAAAGCCTTTAAATATAATCTTCATTACAAATAAAGAGGGAAACATTTCAAAGATCACTCATGTTTTTTGAGAATGTCCTCACTGAGACACCACAGTGAGGGAATTATGGAACAAATGAACATCGAAGAGGCTTGGGTTCAAATACTAGCTTTGTCATGTATCATTAGTATATCATTGGATTATTTTTATATCCCAGTTTTCTTGGTTTTAAATGTGAATAATAATAGTGAATAATAAATATAGAAAAATTTAATATTTTTACTATAACTGAATGAAATTATTTAGGGACAGAATACCTTTTGTACAATTCTGAAAATTGGAAAGTTGTTTCGTTTTGTTTTCCTGGCAAGTTTGTTGCAAAATTATCTGATGGCACTCATTTACCTGACCTGTAGACAGACTATTTCTAATCTTTATTTATGATACATAGTGTGAACATTCATGTTTGATTTGAAGGTCCTGTCAATTATATACTATAGGCAATGTACTACCTTTCTAAAATTTGAAATATTCAGAAATGCAAAACACAATTGACCCAAAGAGTTTTAGAGAAGTGACTATGAACCAGAATGTGTAAATTTCTTTTAGAGTGTCCAATGTAAAAAGTGCTCTTACTGAACATTATGTACTGGTATAATTGTCATTATCTGACTCTGTAAATCCTGTTTATACTGTTATACAATTTTAGCTGACCCCACATGTTTCTTATGGTCCATTTAATATTTTGGCCTTAGTTTTCAGACTTTGGTTTATTATGCATGTCATTTTTAGAGACTGATATTCTCCTTTCCCTTTTCTGTAGATAAGCATCATTCCAACTCATTCTGGATCTTAAGTCATCATTGTAGCAATAGTAGGCCTCTGGTTTCTCTAAATTCCATAACTCAGAGAGTACTCGGCAAACAATACTGAAGAAAACTATGATGAATAAGAAGAAAATAGGACCTAAAGTAATTCTGGAATAGATCAAATCCTAAATAGTGGAGTTGTCAGAGAAAAATTGAGGAGGAAGAAAAAAAACAAAAACAGAAATGTCAGGGTCAAAGAAATGAAGAGAGAATAGAAAGATTGGGGAAGAAGGAGTGAAAAAATGTGTCATATGTCAAAGAAGCCTAATCAGATAGAAAATAAAAAAATATAGGATTGAGTTCTATCACTAGGAGGCAGGAATAAGACTATGATAGGTTAATACTTGAAAGAAGTGATGAAAATAACTGTGAATTGCATTTCCATAATACTGAAAAGTTACATGTCTTGATAATGTATACTATTGACCTCTGCTCCTGTCTGTCCAGAGCAAAAGAAAGCATTTTTAATCCCAGTTAAGAGATATTACACACACACAAACACACACACACACACACACACACACACACAAAAACTAGAGGCCTGGTGCATGGAATTTGTGCACTGGGGGGAGGGTGTCCCTCAGCCCAGCCTGCACCCTCTCTAATCTGAGACCCCTCGGGTGATGTCCAACTGCCAGTTTAGGCCCAATCCCTGTGGGTGGGATCAGGCCTAAACCGGCAGTAGACATCCCTGTGGGATCAGGCCTAAACCGGCAGTCAGACATCCCTCTCTTAATCCAGGATTGTTGGCTCCCAATTGCTTGCCTGCCTGCCAGCCTGATCACCCCCTAACTACTCCCTTGCCAGCCTGATTGAAGCCTAACTGCTCTCTTGCCAGCACAATTGCCCCCACTGCCATCCCCTGTCAGCCCAGTTTCCCCCAACTGCCCTCCCCTGCCAGCCATCTTGTGGTGGCCATCTTGTGCCCACATGGGGGTGGCCATCTTGTGTGAGGGTGTGATGGTAAATTTGCATATTACCTCTTTATTATATAAGATAATATTTTAATTTATATTTATAATATATATAAATATACACACACAGAGAGGCGTACATACATATATGCAGAGGTTAGGTTTAGCCTTCTATAAAGGAATCATTTTTAAACTTTTACTTTAATAAGAAAAACTTTTGGTATAATTTGTAAGAAAAGAAATGGGCCCTGACCAGGTAGCTCATTTTGGTTAGAGCATTGTCCCAATATACCAAGGTTTCAGGTGTGATCCCTGGCCAGGGCACATATAAGCAGCAGCCAATGAATGCATAATGAGTGAAACTGTTCCTGGTGAGAGGACAAGACCTTGGTTCTTGTCTTATTGAAGGAAAGATTTCAATCAAGAGGCAAAGTGTAGAAAAGCAAGCAAGAAATTATTAACCACAGAAAAAAATATACTTAGGGCAGTGAGACAAGAAGTAACAGGTGAGCCTAGGCTGGGCGGCTTCGGTTCACTGAGGAGTCAGAGAAAAGGGGGCCTTGGAGACAGGTTCAAGGGGTTAGCCTGGGACAAGCAGCCGCTGCCCATTGCTCCCCTGGTTGCAAGTCTTATGGGATACCTTGGAGTTTAAGAGACGCTTGCCTGTAGGAGGAGCAGAAAGGGAAGAAAATGGCATGAGTATGCTCCCTGGAGGGAGTGTGATGTCCTGGGACCTTCATTTTCTGGGGTTTTTAAAGGCTGGGCATTTTTTAAAATATATTTTTATTAATTTCAGAGGGAAGGAAGAGGGAGAGAGAAATAGAAACATCCATGATGAAAGAGAATCATGGATCAGCTGCCTCCTGCAAGTCCCCCACTGGGGATTGAGCCCACAACCTGGGCATGTGCCCTTGACCAGAATCAAACCCAGAACCCTTCAGTTCGCAGGACAATGCTCCATCCACTGAGCCAAACAAGCATTCAAGCGATGTCTTAGGAGAGGATCAATAGAATATTCATCAGTTTTATTCATGCTGATGTACTCTACAATGAAATTTATTCTCTTAATTTGTCTGTCCTTGGGTATGGTTGGCAAATGGCACTAATTGGATTTCTGTATCAGTCTCCCTGTGTAGGGTGATTTAAGCTATTTATTCTCTGGGGGGTTGGGGGGAGAAGTACAAATAATTTACTCTTAAGTATCTTTGGTTTAGGAAAGATAGAAAGATAGAATACCAGATAGCTATGAGCTGCAGTTTATCTGTCTTAGTTTCCCTATTCTGCTTGTCCTGGAGTTTTCCTAGTTTCTTACTATCCTGTAACAGAGCAACAAATTTCTCTCTCTCCTCTCTTTCTCTCTCTCTCTCTCTCTCTTCTCTCCCCATTCTCTCTAAAATCAATCAATAAATAAAAATTTTTAAAAAGAACATAAATGTTATGTATTACATATGAATGGAAGTTTCAAAACTGGTGAAAACTCCACAGACTGCTCTGTCTCTTTCTTCGTCACCGTGAAAGCATGCTTTGAAAAGATGGCCTGGAGACTCGCCGACTCCAATAAAAGGCCATGCAGAAGTGAGAGGTAAAAACTTTTGTTGTATTAAGTGACTGAGGTGTTGGGTCTGTTTATAACCTGTATTGTCGTAACTTATACAAAATAAATGAAATGTTTTAACCTGCCTTAAATTTAACTAGATAATAATGTCCAATCTATATTAAAGAGCTTCTTTTAGATTAAATGGATACTTACTTCTTTTACCCCACTCTCAATATTCAAGGAAATAAGGCACCTCTAGTTGCTGATATGAAAGCCAGTTAGATCTACTTCCCTCTTATGTATGCAAGCTTCTCTGTGATTTTCTCACCTTCTCCATGGATCAATTACCAATACCTCTTGCAGACATTTCATGCATTTCCATCTGCCTATGTTGAAGTCATAACAGCACATATGCCACCAAACTTTTTAATTGAATATCTTCAAATTATATATTTTTTTACAGCAGAAAAACAATGATGAGCTAAATTAGGCACCAAGAGAGAAAGATGAAAGAGGGGGAAGCTATGGAAAACATTTTGACCAAACTAGAAGTATATGGACTTAAACACACACATACAAGACATTCCCAGATATATTTACATTTATTAGACCTAAGAGACAATATTTTCATTCTATATATAAGTAACATAGATAAACATAGAACATTACTTTATGTTGTTATTTACAGCAAGAAGATTGAAATCACTCCTGGAACCACAAAATTTATAGTACCATATATCTTATAAAAAGGAGAGAGAATCTTTTTTTTCTCTTTGTACTGTGAATCAGGCGTTCATTGAAAACCATAAAATTCAAAGTTCAAAATATGTTATTTTACATGTAAAATAAAAATAATGACTTTAATGTATTGATAGGCAAATAGAAATAGGTTATCAAAAAATGATTTCCAGAAGATGATTTTCCACTAAAAGATAAATATTATCCTAAAATATTTTTGTGTTTTAAAATATGCTTTTATTGATTTTTTTTTAGAGAGAAAGGGAGTGACAAGGAGAGATAGAAACATCCATGAGAGGGAAGCATGGACAGTCATTGGTTGCCTCTTGCATGCCCCCTGCTGGGGATCGAGCCCACAACTCCTGTTCAGGAATGGAAACAGTGGCTTCTTAGTGCATGAGCCACACTGGCGGGGCTAAATATTTTTAATTATATTTAAATCCAATGAATATATTATGTCTTGTTCTAGTTGCTTTTTAAATTTATTTTATATTTTTTAGTTAACTGAGGATAAATATCCAAGCCTTCCAAACTTTTAAAAAGTTACCCACCACATGCACATTCAGTCTGAGGGTTTGTTATGGTAGTGGTGATATCCTCTAGTTGAAAACGAGTAGTATTGATATTTCTGGATTTATCACAAGTTCAAAATGTTCTGGAAACCTGAGGGAGGCCTCTGGCAATTCACCTAAGTATCCTTCACCTTTCATCACTTCTGCAGGAAAAAAAATATCAAATGAGCTTAGATCCCTGGCAGGTTAAAAAAAATAGATAAGTATCTCTATTATAGATGTGCTTATATATTTCATAGTCTCCAAGTTTGTTTCACTTGGATAATGGCTCAAATTATATTTTCCTACAAATCTGCACTAGGTTATTACATGCTAATGCATTGTATCTATAATTATAAAAGCATAATTTGCTAATTAGACTGGACAGTCAAACAACCTTCCAGACATCATTTTGGATGTCCTTCCAGGTGAAGCTGCCATGGTGGGGGCCGAGGCAGAGGCAGTTAGGGGCAATCTGGCAAGAAGGTGAATAGTTAGGGGAGATCAGGCCAGCAGGCAGGTGGTTAGGGGCGACCAGGCAGGCAGGCAGAGTGGTTAGGAGCCAGTGGTCCTGGATTGTGAGAGGGATGTCCGACTGCCAGTTTAGGCCCATCCGACATCCCCCAAAGGGTCTCGATTGTGAGAGGGTGCAGCCTGGGCTGAGGAGATCCCCCCCCCCAATGCACAGATTTCGTGCACCAGGCCTTTAGTGTTATGATAAAATACTTTTAAAGTTAGCATTAACTTCTTACACTGTGTGAGAGAATATTACAAAGTTCACACAAGCCAACTATTCTATTTAAATAGAAATAGGCAAAAGAAAACAATCACAAAAATTAGTGAAACCTGTAGAATGGCCCTGACTGATTTGGCTCAGTGGATAGAGCATCAGCCTGCGGACTGAAGGGTCCCAGGTTCGATTCCGGTCAAGGGCATGTACCATGGTTGTGGGCACATTCCCAGTAAGGGGTGTGCAGGAGGCAGCTGATCAATGTTTCTCTCTCATCGATGTTTCTAACTCTTTATCCCTCTCCCTTCCTCTCTGTAAAAAAATCAATAAAATATATTTTTTTAAAAACCTGTAAGATGCTTATTAGGTTTGAAAATATATTCTCTGACTGCCTTGATAATAGCATATTTGTATTTCCCAACTGCCCTCATGGGTAGGTAGTATAATTGCCATCATCCCCTTTCTAGGTGGATAAGATGAAGTAATTTAGCCACAGGAAGTTAACTTGCTTATCTCAGTCACACATGTGGTAAGAAATGGAAATGAGATTTGAACCTACATAGTCTAGCTGTAAATCTCAAGCATTTACTACCCATAGTATTCTCACAATTACATGTTTTACAATCCAGAATATCTCATCTGGATGCTTCAATATTATGTGTTGGATCATTTATCTATATAGACATTATTCATTTTATTGTGCTTTGTTTATTGCATTTCACAGATGTGTTTTTTACAAATTGAAAGCAAGAGCAGCAAAATAATTATGACTCATTTTATTGCAATGCTCATTATATTGCAGTGTTCTGGAGTTGAACTTTCAATATCACTGAAGTATGTCTGTATCACTATGTCTATCTTTCATCTTTCTATTTATCCAGTTGTACCTCTTCCTGGTTTTTTTAAAAAAGTTATTTATTGGAAGTTATTTGCCATTATTTATTAGTATGAGTAAAGGGACAAGGCAAGGCAATGTGGGCTGTAAAAAGATAGTTTCTCTCTTTCCACATGTCTTAGAATATTTTGTTCCTCCCACCACTAGAACATGAACATATATTAATCTATGCTTAGGCTTTAGAAACAAGTGTGCAATACAACCAAAAGAGAGCATATCCAAATGGAGGTGTAAAAATATATTTTAATATTTGGTGTAAACAGCATTAAATGTACCCTGAAATCAACTATGTTATTTATGATGTGCCTCACAGATGGATGTTATTAACCATGTGTGCCATCTGGTAACTTCTATTTTAGCTAATCACTCTTGCTAAGTAGGTGCTAACTCTTTGAAATTATTGTTTTCATTGTCTAAATTTGGGTGAACTTGGGCAGAGTACCAGTTGTTCCTCCCTAATTATAGTTCTGTGGCCTGGGTATGAAACTCAAAGAAGAATGAAAATCAGGCACTTAGTAGAGTATTAAGCAAGTTGGGGAAGTTACAGGTTGTGAGTTCTGAATGGTCTACCCCTGAAATAACTTCTAACATTAAGTCATATGTAAATAACAAGAAGAAGAATATTATGTATCTCTTCATTTGTGACTGAGGTATAATAAATGGATATCTAAGATTTCAATTGCTCAAGAATTTTCAAAGTCTGCATAAGCATATAATATTAGTTCTTTGGTTTATGTAAGTATGTATGGACATTGACTTTGTTTTTGATTATTTAAACCTTTTAACTATAGACTGCTTATAAGGAATGACAATGGAAAGAACACATCTGTGATTCTGGTAATAGTCATGAAGAATCATACACTGAACTATTTGGATTTACAAACTGATTCAGAGATCAGGCTTTAAGGGGTTCATCATCCAAGGACCTCAGCGACCTTCACTAGATTCTTTGACTTCAGACATCTGTAGAGAGATAAAAGGTGAAATGGAGATAACTTCAGACCATATTCCATCGATTAGAATTTGTCCTGCAGCTCTTCCTAAATATGAATATGGGAAACATGGTTTCTTTGTTTTTCCAGAAGTAAGATGCAATAATTTGGTGAAGGCATAGCAGGTCTCTACCACATTGTGAGATTCCGATATTTATCAATATTTTGGACCTTTTCCCCCCCAGCAAAAATCCAAATGATAAAGAGTAACTATTTAGCTCATATGTTTGATTAAACAGCCTACTAGCAATTAGCTCCTGGTTTAGGCTACTTTTAGGTATAACTTACTCATTATTTCAAGGAGTGTGAAAGGGTAACCTCAACAAAGAGAATCTAAAAACAATCAACCATTCTCCTCAGGTGTGTTCTTTCTAATTTGATTATTCCCGATTTGATAGTAGAAAATACCTTGCTCTATACTCAAGCAGATTCTGGGTTTTACAGCGGATGAAATGAAAACAGAAAAGAAATAAAGGCAATACCAAAGTGCATGGCACTCAAAGTCAGGGAAAGAACAATAAGCTTTGGTTCCTTTCATGTGGGTCTGTGGTTCAAAAGAGATTACATATCTAGTGCTTGTGCTTGCTCCAACCAGATGCTTGGGATGCCTACTAAACACCCAAGGGAGAGGTGCTACCCTGCCCTCAAGATTTCCTTTCCGATAGCCTAACAGAAAGAACAAATGAGGTCACTTTTCGGAGTTGAATGAGCACAATCTCAAAGAGATGTGCAGCTGGAGAGCTTGAATGGATCCAGGCTTGGTGCTGGGCAATGTGTATGGAGTTTAGAAATGAACTATCCTCCCACCCAGAGAGTTCACTTCTAAGTACTTATTCCAGAAAAATGCTGACTATCCAATGGAGCACTGTTGGAAATAAGAAAACTTTAGGAACTAATCTAAATGCTCATCAGAAAGAGAAACTAAATCATGAAGTATTCACACATGGAATATCCTAAAGCAAATGAGAATTTGTTAGATTTCTACATACAGATATGGGAAGATCTAGAAGACTCATTAAGTGGGAAAAGAAACTATATAACACATGCATTATGTTCCGAGCTGTATAAAATTTAAAATACCCAAACTGCATAGATACATATTTCAGAAGGCACAGATTATATACATATACACAGTGAAAATCAATTCTGAAAGGATCACACCAAAGCAATTACTGTGACTTGAATGAGCTAGATAGGTAAAGAGGAATCATCACTTTATCTGTATTGTTTTGTTTACAACAATATGTTTCTATGTTACTTTATACATTTTGGGTGTTTATTTACTATAAGAATGCAAAACATGAAAACAAAGAAGGCTGTCTCTGACCCAAAGCAGCTGTGCACAGGGAGCAGAATGTAGCAACACTGCCTGGAAGTTAGGGCACGTGAGCCTGGTGTGCTCTGCATAGCAGGTCTCAATAAATATCTGTTGAATAAAAAACTTATATATATTAAAGTCTAAGCGACCATTATGACAAAATGACCAGAACGACCAGTCAACCAGTCGCTATGATGCGCACTGACCACCAGGGGGCAGACGCTCAATACAGGAGCTTCCCCCCGCCAGTCCCTCCCCCAGCTGACCGGCCAACCTCCAGTGGTCCCTCTCCCTGTCCCTCCTCCCCAGTTGGCAGGCCCCAACTGGTCTGGCCCTGATCAAGACTGGGCAAGATGGTCCTGATCAGCCCTGATCGCTGGCCAGGTCTAGGGACCCCACCCATGCATGAATTTGTGCACTGAACCTCGAGTAGGTAAATAAATAGGATGAGATGAGAAAAATCAGTGATTGGTGTCCATCCCATTTACCAAATTAACTGTTATCCTTGGAGCAAGTAAAGTGATCTTTGGAAGAGCTGTGTCTTATCACCACTCTTTTGGATAAACATCACATAACATTTTATCATCACGTCATTAATAGTAATGAATGGAATCAACATGAATAGAACATTCAGGTTTTATATGGAAATATTTAGAAAGTATTTTTTTAATATGTATAACGTATAATCGAGTTTAATTTGATTTTGCTCTTGCTCCTAAAAGTAACATTGGATCTCAAAAATTGAGCTGTCTTCTTCCTCTAAAAAAGAAATTAAATTAATTTTCAGATCATGTCTAGTAATTCAAAAACCAAATAGTTGTCAGTTATGAAAAGAGAAATTAAGAAGATGGTAAGGAGTTAAGCATCTAACTATAATAAATTTGAATTTGATACAATTCATATGATTGTTTGGATATTTAATTATGACAATGGAAGTTTATCAGATCTAGGTTGAACTATCAGTGTGTTGGAATTGAATGAAGATTAACTAGCAATGATTTAATTGCTATCTCCCACTGACAAGACTTCCTTTGAATTAAATGGATATAAAGAAATACAGCTATTAAAATGAAGAAAAACAATTAAATATGAAGAGCTTCACAGTCTGAGTGCAAACTGAAGAGCAATATAATAGATTGTAAAATGTCAAATAACTGGTGAGTACAGTTACTGACTGAAAGACAATATCTTAATTCTTGAATGAGGGTTAAAACTGTAGCCCAAATCTCACTTCTCTTCACTTAAAAGAAACCCAAAATTAACAACTGTTACAACATGTTTTGGGAATCATGCTCCCCAGACCACCAGTCTCTCCTCAATGATGTGAGGCCGTTTCAGTGCGCACAGGCTGTTTTAATTGACCTGACCAGTCAAAGTAGTAATTGATTTTTCTCGAAGCACATCTTTGACTATAATTTCCCTTAGTCTCCTGCTGCTTCTACTATTTAGATTCAAGTACAAAGGAGGTATTTGTAGGTAGAAGAAACAACCATAGTCTTTTTATTTATTTGTTGGTTTATTGTTTATTTTTGACACTATTACAGATGTTCCCCATTTTGCCCCCATCCACCCAGCCCTCACCTCACCCCAGGCCTTCACCACATCATTTTTGTGTCCACTGACTGCATATACACATATACGTTCTTTGGTTAATCTCTTCCAGTCCCCCCTCCGGGATCTGTCAATCTGTTCCATGTACCCATGCCTCTGAAACAATCATAGTCTTATGTGAAATATTTAATGAGTCACATAGATCATTCCATCGATTTACAAGAAATGAAAAGAGAATACTAGACCTGATTTTCTTGAGCATCAGAGTGGAATATTTTACAACCTTCCTTTCAACAAATTGAGTTTATGACACACAACATGTGTGTGGTAAAGTTGTAGTCCAGTGTTCTCTTGTGAACTGAATTATGTTGCATCCCAATTGAAGGATGAACTATAACCCTTTCAGGTAGTTCTTAATTTATTCAACTTTCTTTATACTTCCCCAAATCTTTTCCAGGGGCTAAATGTAATGCCATACCAAGGCATTAGTTATTGAACATTGCACCTACAGAACTAATATCCCTTTAAGCTATCAAGATAGGTGCCATTTCATGGGAGATAAAAATCTGTTTGCAAATAAAAACTTTATGGTGTTAAAACAACTCATGAAAAAGTTCCTAAATATTTTATTGCTACAGATTTTCACAATAGAGGTGGATACTGAAAAAAAAATGTATACAATTAGAAACTTAAAATTCAAGATTTAGTTCATATATAGAAAGTACAAGTGAAAGTTAAACATTTAATTTTACTTTTACACTGTGAAAATTACATATAAAGGAGGTTTGAAAACCCCAAAGCACAAAAGAGTAAAAATGTAAATTGTTTAACCTGAGTGGGCCTTTGAGTATACACAGTAGGCAGCAACCTTACATAATAGCACTGAAGGATATAGAGAAAGTGCCCTAATCAAAAGTTTCTCATCCCTTTCAAAATAGGTGCTGTTATATATCTACATATTCTGTGTGGGGTTTTACTTGTTTGTTGGTTGGTTGGTTTGTCTTGTTTTGTTTTTGTCTTCTGAATCTTCCAACTTGCTTCACTGGCACTTTTTCCTTAAGTGGAACACAAATTTATACCACAAACTCAATCTAGCATTGAGGGTTTATTTCCCCACATAAGTGGGAGCAAGGATTAAGACTGAGGAGAGAAAGATGGGCAGGAGAACAGCCATAACTTCTCATTTTGTACTATGAATACATCCTAAATCCTCCTCAGGCAGATATTATGGTTTTCATTTTACCTTATAGTTTAAATGAAATAAGAAGAATATGTCAGCATTATGCCTTACATAATATACACATTTAAAACCATGGATCTTCTTTAAATCCTCATCCTTTCCCTATCTGAAACATCTGAAAGATACTCTGTCAGTTAAGACAGAAAGTGAAATTGTCTTCTCATCCTGATTTAAAATTTACCCAAAGGGTATGGCATTGGTATGTTTTTAATACAAATTTTCTTTCAGATGGTCTCTTTCTGATAATAATGTACTATGATTAGTAGCAATAGAACACGTAATGCTTATTGATTACTTACTCTTGCCAAGGGTATATAATCTGTATCCAAATGTTTTCCACTGGCAATGCTATACAAGGTTGCAAATAAAAACAAGTCTTTTAAAGAAACTTAGTTTTGCTCAGCCATTCCCTTGGAAAACATCTCCTGGGCAATCTGCAGAGTAACTATGACCATTAAGGACTATTGACCAGTTTAACTTTGTATATAGTCAACAAGAAGATTGATTGACTTCTAAAACAGGTAGGTTAATGATCGCCTGTGAAACAGGTAATATACAACAATGTCATGATTTCAACCTGTGAATTAATATTCAAAAATTTGGATTCTTGAGTTAGTTATTTAAAGAATTATTAATTATAATGTGCCCTGAGAAGATTATAGCTCTATTAATGACATCACTGTTAGCCTTATGTATTTGTTTAGGAACTCTCCATGAAAAGTCATTAAAAATCATATTACTATGAAGTTAAATTGTGTCCTTTTTTTTTTTCATCCAGTCAACTTGTATTGAATTGCTACAAGGTCCTGAGAGTTAAAATTTGTTAGAAGCAAAAATGGAATATTCATGCAACACAATTTAGCCTTTGCTGTGCGTAGCCTTTTTGTAGCACAAAGACTCCAGCCATAATCACTTAAAGATTGCTTAGAGCTTGCCCTCATTTTCTTAAAATCAGATACACTATTACTATCAACCCTTTAGGGATGTTTCCAGGCAGCGTTGGCTGCGACCCCGGCACAGTGAGGGGCGTGTTCACTTCAAGGAAATTCCTAAATCGCCCAGTATCCCCTCCCACCTCCCCCGCCAAGGAGGAAATTTCAAAGTCTAACAGCCCTTCATCCGCATCCTGGGAAAGTCCGTCCTTCTTGACTGCTAAGTGGAAAAGAGAGAGAGAGAGCAGTTGTGAGACACAGAATTTAATCTTGTATTATTATTTAGTAATTTCAGTCAAACCTTGTTTCGCGAATGTCTCCATCATTAACAATTTGGTCCTCGACCTAGCTGTTCACAGAAAAATGTCTTGGTTGTTGAACAAAACTTCAGTTTTCGACCTGACAATCCTTTCATGCTGATACCTCAGCAGGACAAAAAAAAAAAAATGTCTCTCAGGCAACAAACAAAAGAGATAATGCTTTTGTTACTGGCAAAATCGATGATTAGCACAATTTTAAAACATAAAGAGTGCTAATGTTGCTAAGGGCTTTAAAGTGCTCACAAAACACTAGCGATTGAATAGGTAGAAAAACTGTTGTTAATTGGACAAAGGTAAGTAGTTAGCCAGTGACAGCATCTGAGAGGCAGTGATATATGAAAAATTCTTTTAAAGCTAGAAGGGGGTGGTTTGATAAATTTAAGAAAATAAGTGTTTATTTATAGAGTAAACTGTACCATTAGACATGTTCTATATATAAAAAAGGTTAAAATAGAGAATCATTTGGGGATCTGGAATGGATTAATTCAATTTACATTATTTCCAATGGGGAAAAATGATTTGGTTTTTGAACAAATCGCTCTGCTAATGGCCTTCCAAGGACAAATTAATTTTGAAAACTGAGGTTCCATTGTATTGTATTATTTTCCACACAAACAACTGTAAAGCTACTTTTGCTCCACCTTGTACTGAGATGGGGCCATTGTGGCACGTGGAGAAAATGTACATATTCCTGTGGCAATAACTGCAATTATTTTAAGCCACTAACCAGACTCAGAGCTAAAAGTGGTGGTATGAAGGTGTCAAGGAAGTCTAACCTCATCACAGTGACAGTTTGATTGTTGAAAGATTATTTTCACTGATCACACATCTTTGCAAGTGGAAAAATAATAGTGAGATTAAAATGTTTAAAATGTCGCTGGCCCAGTCTTGTGTGATAGCAGTAAAAAAATGTTAATTTCTTGGCAAGCTGAATATGTACGTAGAATAGCAACCTTCTTACTTATAGTTGCCTCTGACCTTTTTCAAAATTGAAGAAGGAACTCAAATTTATAAATACTTTCAGAAATGTCCGTTTACTCAGACTATTTCAAGATAGTTTCAAGGTAATGGACAGACCAAAATGATGTACATCTAAATTTTTGTGTTAAGAAACAATAGACAAATTTTATATTTAAAAAATATTTCTAAGAGTCCTCCATTGTAATTTTTTTATCATAATGAAGAGCCACATGTTTATAAAGTGCTTTTCTATAAAATATTGAGATTTTTAGATTGGGCTGATTAATTTAAGTAATCGTGGATATAAAGTTAGGACATTTGGTTAGAATCCTGACCTAAAGGTAGGAACTCTGATATTCTTTGTATGGTAACTATATCTGTGTAAGAACTGCACACTTCAAAAATCTTAGAGAATTGCAAAAAGGGAGTTTTATTAATTTTTTCATAGTTTGGTTTTAAAAAGTTTTAGAAGTCAAATGTTAAAATAAAAATAAAAAGAGATACAGGAACAGTATGATGCATGAGCTTGTTCCACTAAAGCCATTATAATTGAATCATTCTGTTCCCCTTCTTCCATTGAGATTATAATGGCTCCATACTATGTAAGCAAGTGAGACTAATAATAGCATCCATCCTCATAAGCATGCCATTAAGACACAAGATGACAGCAGGAGCAAGAGGAGAAACAACACTATGCATAAATCACTCTGACCTAGAAGACTGAAGAAAATGCAAAAAGAAACTGTGGAAACTCAACGAGCAGCGGTGTCAGGAGATGTAACGGGTGGGTCAGCCTTCAGTAGAGCAGGCAGAATGGCATGGCTCCTAACATTAATATTAATACATTCAGTGGACATCTGAGAAAATTTTCCAAAGAAAAAAGCTGGATATTAGCCATTAGTAAGACCGTTGATTGGCTATAAGTCCTCATTAGGCTATCTACTGATCTAATAGGTCAAAGAAACTACAAAAGTTCATTCCCACCTAGATTGATTACTTTATCAGCAAACAGGGCTGACTGACCAGTGAGCTCCAGTACTCAGTAGTATTGATTATGTCAAAATCTTTGCTGTTAGCACCTATGGAGTGGTTATCTTATTGCATGATCACAGATTGTATTCATAATCCTTATGTATCACCTCAATTCTATTTCAAGCATTATTTTATTGACTTTTTCTCAGTAAATTTATTTATTTTCTACTAGAGGCCCAGTGCACAAAATTCATGCACTGGAGTGGTGTCCCTCAGCCTAGCCTGCACCCTCTCCAATCTGGGACCCCTCAGGGGATATCTGACTGCTGGTTTAGGCCCGATCCCTGTGGGACATCAGATCTCCTTCTCACAATCTGGGACTGCTGGCTCTCAACTGCATGCCTGCCTGCCTGATTGCCCCTAACTGCTCCCCTGCCAGACCGATCACCCCCAACTACCCCCTCTGCTGTCCTGGTCGCCCCTAACTGCCCTCCCCTGCTGGCCCAAATGGAATAAAAGGCCAATGCAATTACTCAGCATTGCCATTGTGTACAAAAGCGGCCTTAGATGATTTGACGGTTTTTAAGAAAACTTTTTTTAAATATGAAAACAAACAATGGGCCAGATTGCACCCATTGGTTTTGGTTTGCCTACCAAAAGTTTAAGAAAAACTGAAAGTAAAGGAAAAATTTAACTATAAATCAAATTTACAAAAGCCAAATATATCCTCTACTACAGCATATTGCCTTTCCTTATATTTTTTTAAGAAAATATTTTTAGATATAATATGTCTATTGATTTTTAAATTTTTTAAAATTAGAATACAGATCTATAATACAAAACCACAAATTTCTAATATTTTGTTAAACTATGCTAATGAGACATGTAAAAAGTACATAAGATTAAAGTTTTCAGGAATTACACATTCAGTTGTATACTATTGTTCAGTTGTAGCCAGACATATATTATTACCCTAGCTGGAAGCCAGCCCCTTAAATTGAAGCTATTGTACTTACAAATGTCTCAACAGGCATATTTGTTCAAAAGAAAGTATATTAGTTATTTAAATCCTTTCTGACTCTATGCACTGGCTCATATTGTCATGCTGCCATTTAGGTCAGACTATCAAGAAGTATATATGTCTAGCAGCCACTTTCTGGGTAAAAAGCTGCAATTTACTGGATAATTTTTAATGATTCTAAATTAAAAGACTTACTCATTCAGAGTAATAATTTTAATTTTTTAAAAATTTAACAACCTAACAATATTTACTTTTATTCCTATTCATTTTTTAAGGAAAGTACCTTTCAGTTCTGTGAAGCATAATACTTCACTGTGTGTCAGAATTTTCCAATGCACCACAATAAATAGAAATTGTCATTCAATTAGTAAGAAGTGTAA
The DNA here is from genome assembly GCF_000327345.1 of Myotis davidii. Taxonomy (NCBI): domain Eukaryota; kingdom Metazoa; phylum Chordata; class Mammalia; order Chiroptera; family Vespertilionidae; genus Myotis; species Myotis davidii. The sequence goes on along the minus strand of NW_006294243.1, from coordinate 3,397,057 downwards.
AGAAGCATAAAATTATAAAAGTTACCACATAATGAGTGATTCCCCTGATTTATTCTATTGCTTTCTCACAGAATTTAGAATGATAAGCCCTTTGTTTTCTTCATTTCACTTTTGGAGACTTTTGTTGGTATTTTACTCTCTGCAACATTTTTTCTGGTTATTCATTCTTATCAGTTAAAGTTGGCTAGAAAATGCATTCTTTCTCTAACTTGTGGTGATATAGTTCTATGTTTATACAGTACTTCGTGGTATTTGTAGGTAATGGAAGCAATTTTGTAAATGTATCTCTTGCATTAAGGGTCCCTTCCTGAAAGTAGGAAATTAGTTCTGTAATTCTTAGACTCATCTGAAGGCTTATGCCAGTGTAGTTGAGGAGCAGTAAGTAGGATAGCAACCCATTGCCTAAAAATATCTCTTTAAGTTCCATTTTCTACATGCTATGTAGAAAAAGCATAAAGGTGAATATATAGAATGCAAACATTCTAAACAACTAGATTTCACTTTAAATTGTTTGCCACTAACTTCTGACTAAATTTAAAGATATGTTCAGCCAGCTGGTTTGAATTCAAAAGGAATTGTTATAATATATTAAATAATAAAACATATTAAGATCTATGAAATTTGTGCATGGGTAGGGTCCCTAGGCCTGGCCAGAGATCAGGGCCAATCTGTGGGGTGACCGGGAGATGATCAGGAACTCCTGCTGGCACCCACCTTGGCTGACCTCGGGCCTGCAAGCTTGGGGCAGCTCATGCATTGAGCATCTTCCTCCTGGTGTTCAATGCACATCACAACAACAGAAGCATCCATCCTATCTAAGAAAAAAAGTAATATGCAAATTAATCATCACTCTGTCACTCCCTCACTCTGTATCAAAGATGGCGGGGGCCACAGAGCTGGAGAGAGCAGGAGGCCTGGGTTGACTCCAGCGATGGAGGAAACCAAGCTTTCTGCCTGCCCTGGCTAGCCCTGAGCTCTGTTCAAGATTATAAAGTTTCAATTATAGAAGATAAATAAATCCTAGATACCTTCTGGAAAAAAAAAAGAAAAAAAGGACAGGCTGGGAGCTTGGGTCGCCGGGGGGCTTGACCAGCCTGAAAACAGCCATCAGCCCCTCACCCAGGCTGGCCAGCCACCCCAGTGGGGACCCCCCACCCTGAAGGGGGTGTGGCCAGCCTGAAAATGGCCCTCAGCCCCTCACCCAGAATGGCCAGGCACCCCAGTGAGGATCCCCACCCTGATTCCAGACATCCTTCAGGCAAAACAGCTGGCCTCTACCCATGTACCAGGCCTCTATCCTATATAATAAAAGGGTAATATGAAAACTGACCCTAACAGCAGAACGACTGGGAATGACTGGTCACTATGACACACACTGACCACCAGGGGACAGACATACGCTGACCACCAGAGGA